>NC_037685.1:32666239-32976006 GCF_003255815.1 Theropithecus gelada | reverse complement strand
ATCATCCATTTCTAGAGCCCAGAAAAGGATATGTCTCACTGGGGTCTCTGAAATGCTTATTGATGAACCATCTCTAAGATTATGACACACATGCCTTCATGTTAAGTTATTTAATTTATACATCAAGTTGTTACTCAGAATATAACGTTGTATTATTAAAGAGATTTCCTGAGAAAGTGAATCCATCATGCAGGCTTTACACGTGACTTTTACTAATTCTGTCATTAAGTGGCAGAATTACTAACTAGAGTGGCATTTCACTTTTTCTTTAAACGATCTCCATTTCTTATTCTCTCCTTTTTTTTTTTTTTTTTTTGCTAAATTCTTCATAAAAGTGCCTTCCTTGTGAGGATAAGCAGTGTCCTGTCAGAACCTACTATATATTGGAAAAAACTACAGAGAAAATGTCCCACCGGGTACATGGTAGAGAACAAGAGTTTTGAGTAGAAAGAATTTTGGTCTTTCAGATGACAATAACTTTTCCTAGCACTTTATCCATCCTTCAAAGCAGCATCCGTAATAAAAATGGATACAGAAGGGCGTTGAAAACTCCAGATTCTGTCCAGAACAATTCCTTAGAATGATGGTGTGACTGGTCACTTGGCCCTCAGGCTCCAGGAGACAGGACTCTTCATCTGAGGACCAAGCAGAAGGATGTGTCTGGTAGGACTCTGTGCAGGACCAGCGCTCTAAATTCTGTTACTCCTCCTCCACAGCCTGGCTTCTATCAGGACAGCATCACTCCATTTGCTTTGCCTTTGATTTCTTTCCACATAAAAAATTATAGGACTTTCCTAAACAAACTTTTTTTTCTTGTTTCTCTTTCTTGTGTATATATCGCCTTTGAATATTTCTGAAGTACACCTGTTTTTAAAACTCTTCCTCTCAATGATGCCTCTCTGCTCATCATCACAAGATGTCCAAAGTTAGATTGTCCCATTGAAATCCTCCATTTCTATCCTTGAAAACTCCATTTAAGGCATGAAATCCATATTAAATACAAGACAGGAGTGACCAAGCAGGAGACACAGGGCTTTAGCTGTTGCAAGCCCAAGTGAGCACACTTAGGTCTGTTGTTTAATTTAATAGTCAATGACCCTTCCTGACAGAGGGTGATGTGTTTTCTCACGGACATCTGTAAACCTAAGCAATGCTGATATCTTCATAGATGAGAACAAAAAATCCATACAGAAGCAATACATCATCCTACAATTATCGAATGTTAGTTGATGCCATTACTTTTCTTTATCATCAGTGGCATTTTATTAATATTTTTGTTGCTTAATTCTCAAAAGTGCACTGAGCCTATACTACATAAAAAGTAATGCATTCAGGGCTATGGGCCAAAAGTATATTGTCAGATATGATATGGAAATTCTTCTTCCAAACACTGCAAAAATTATAATTTGTGAGTCACTGTGCAGAACTGTGGTTTTGGCAACCTGGATGGACACTCCCACCACAGTGCTAATCTTCAGCAGGCGGAACAAGGTACATTGAACTCTGAACTTTTGTTATTAAAACGAATCCAAGTTTGATTCCCCACAGGCTCAAAATTTATAGGAGTAGAAACATTTCCATGTTCCTTATTTGGTCATTTAAATACTTCAGTGGTTTCTCTTTAGTGATTCACATTCCTTTCCTATCAATTGTGGATCTTCTATGCTTGACTTTTTAAACAATGTATTTATTTTAAAATGGCAAATGAGGAAACAAACAAAAGGGAACTGCACAGAGTGGTGTGAACCAAGACACAGAACTTGTAATCCCAGGACTCCTCAAAGCTCACCAAATCCCATTCGACCATTCACAAAGCTAACCTGCAGAGTGCACTCCCCGACACTTGTGAGACAAATGAGATACTAAGAGAGATTAAGCCAAAAAAGCAGCACTCCCCTGTGTCTTCAATTAGCCACGGAGTGAAAATGAGACAAACAATCATGTATAATTTAGAGGCTTGCTCTCCAGTTCTTCCTGCCCTGGGAAGCCTTTCACCGAGGAAGGAAGCGTGATCTAGTAAAGTGCTCAGGCTTGGGAGTCAGCCTTGTTGGGTTGTGTTTCCAGTTAGTTCACTGATGTACTTTGTGACCTTGTATGCAACTTAGTTCCTATCAAAGAAGCTGAAACAACTTGCTTTTAAAGATGACTTGTTTGCTTATTCTGGGGAGGGGCAGTGCCAGCAGTCCTCTGGTGTATGTGTTATTAATATGTTTGGCATAGAACAGACAGAATGAGCAAAGGGCTTGATCTGTGAGACAGTGTGGATTACTAAGACTGCAGGATAACACAACAAGGAGCGCTGGATGATGTTACAAAGCACATGCTCTGCTACCTAGAGGGTTATGTTATGTTTTATGATTTCATCAGTCAACAAATTGAGAACCATCCTAAGGAAGAAAAAAAAACAAACTACTTAAGTAAGTGCCAAATAAGTCTGTAACCTTATTTGACCAAGAAAGTATGGGGGAGAAAAGGATTTATTTCTAGAGGAAGTGGGTCTTGGTCTAATATTAGCCTTAAGTTGAAGTGCTGAGAACGAGATAAAAAGTTGCAAAGTTGATGTCTGCAAGCAAATTTCAAAAAGCAGTTGCTGGGTCCGGGAATAGACACTACTGAGGAAGAAATCATTAGAGTCCATAGAAGAATCCAGAAAGAAGGTGGGTAGAATCCCTCTCCTATCTTGGGACGTGTGGAGAAGCCTTTCTACCTCCACAAAGCTTCTGAGGCACAGCTCCTTTGAGTCAGAGAGAGAAAGTCCAGTTAGCACACTAGCTAAGAGGGCCTGTCTTGGAAGAAGATGATATAACACATCACAGCTCAAAGAAATGGTGGCATGCCTCAGACCACTGCCGGCTTAGGAAACCAGTGAGAAACTTCCTTTACCAAAGAGTAGTATTTCAGGAAACCAAGAAGAAAATAAATACCTTTGGACCTAAAAAGAAATAATATGTAACATTCAGTGAACACTTAGTATCAGGCATTATGTTAAGTGCTTTACATATTTTATCTCGTTTAATTCTAAAATCAATGTTATGAGATTGTTATTCTCATTACATGTAATAAACCATGCAATAAACAAAAAATATACAAAAATAAGAATAGGTAAGTAACATATCTATGTTATACCCATAAAAGTGGGGGTTGTATGGTATTTTACAATAATTAGGATCGAAAGATGGAATGCAGACAGATGCATGCACTATTTTGGCCCTGATCTTCAACCCTAAATAGGGTCACTAAATGTCTCAACTTACTCAGAAGTGTTCAGGCTTTAGCACACAGCTCAGGAAATCCTTCGCTCCTGGGCAAACCAGAATGGTTGGTGATCCCATTCCCCCAACTACTAAATTTTGAACTACTTGGCAAATAAATACAGAGATTTAAGCCCTACTTGGTCTGGAGTAGAGTTAAAGTATGTTTTGTTGTAACAATTTTCCAGGTGAGGCCGGTGCCTACCAAAATTGGAAAAATACTGACTGCAGCTGAAAGAACAGAGGTAAAGCATGAATCATCCTTCCCAGGCCTGCATTTATTTAGAGGTTGTGTGTGCACGCCAACTTCTGCCTTCCACTTAATTCCCATCTGGTTGAGGTGCCAAGCCACCCATAAAATAACTATAGATTGAAAGAAAGGCAAAGCAAGTGTGCAAGCACAAAGACAAAAGTTAATTAAAAATATGGAAGGGGCAAGAGTGTAGAAATAAGGTGAATGAACGAATATCAGGAGGAGGAGTGCGAGAGGAAATCAGTGCCTGGGTTCGGAAGGTGAAGCTGTGGAGAAAGGTGATCCTCCCAGACTCTGCACACTTCTTCCTGCTGCTTTTGGGGGCTGCCTTTTTTTTTTTTCTTCTCCCTGCTGCTTTTGGGGGCTGCCTTATTTTTATTTTTATTTTTATTTATTTATTTTTTTCACATGCAGCAGCCACTTACAGCTTGTGCTTCTCTGAAATTTGGATCATTTTACCAGCTATTTAATAAGACTAAATAAATGGTGTCAGCATCAGAAAGCATAGCACATTTTGTTTAGAGAAGTGTACATTCCTTCTTGCTATTAAACTGTGATAACTTTTGGCAAGAATATTGCTTTGCTCGGTCTTCTCTGAGAAGAAATTTTCCTTCTGTTCTCACGTGGCCATTGAAGAAACAAAGACTACCATATTTAGTGCAAGATAAAAGGGCACGCATTTGGGAAAATATTGACTTAGAAAACCTTATCCCTGAGAAAAAGATTGTAATGGAATGAGCCGATGAAAAATCCCATGTGATTTATAGAATTTAGAAACTTCTTTTTTTGCTAACGTTCATTTATGACTTAAAATTGACCCAGAACATTAAATCAATACCAATTTTAGCTAGCCACTATGTTTTTGGAAATTAGAGTTTAAATCCCACTTTTGTTAAGCAGGAAAAAATAATCCCATAAAGCTCCCAGGTGGGATCTAGTAAAAGGGCATCCTTTTATGAAAGAAGCTTCCCAGAGAGCAAGCAAATATATGACTCCCAAAGCGGACTGAAGGCTGTTTACCATAAATGTGTACTATTTTCAACATTAGCTTAATTAAGAATGGATATAAAAAAATAAGTCTTAGGAGCCTGCATAAGCCAGCATTTATCTTAAAATGAATTCCTCTATGAATTCCTGTACGAAGATTATCGTAATGGCCATCACTGCATGCGATCATACCTTTCAGTACTTGCCTTGCTCTGCTTTGTCTCCTCACACTTTCACTTATGCCTTGTTCCTAAATTTAAACTGAACTGAAGACAGAAGTGTCTCATTCATTTCTCTGTCCATTTGTTCATTTGTTCATTCAACCCATATTTACCAAGTAGCCGGTATGTATCAGGGTTAGTTCTAGGGCCTGGAATACAGTGGTGAATAAAAACACATTCACTGAATTATGTTTACAGGCTTGGGGAGGTAAGATTGATAATCGAGTAAGAAATCATGATGATAACTGTATGTGCTACGGAATAGGTAAACTTATGACTCTAAGGACTTAATCTTGAATAATCAAGGAAGGGTTTTCAGGGAAAATGGCTGTTAAGCAGAGTCATTTGTTCTACAGGTTGGCAATAATTAACCAACACTAACAGGTGGGAAAAGCAGTGCCGTCCATTCCATAGACAAGGCATGAGTTAGAGCAAAAGTGCTGCAGCCAGGCACAGGAAAGTCCTGAGTTCATCTGTCCCCAGTAAGCACTCAGGTCTGTGCCTTGAATGTAGTCTCGAAGCCACATGAGTTCAAGTAAAATAATAAAATTCCACCTACATCAAAGTGTATGTGAAAAAACATGAGGTCAACATTATCCTTCAGATATTTTTAAGGGCTCTAATCACCCTTACTTTTTTTTTTTTTTATGCTTATTTCCATAATGCTTGTAACTCAATAGCTTAAGAAGCCAAATCAGTGAGGGGGAAAAAAGAAAAACGACTAAATTTTTGCTTGAAGATGAGTTACGTTTGTTTAACAACAAGAATCCGAAGGACATCAGATGTTTCCTCATCTGTGTTCTATACATGCATGAGTTGAAAGTCGGAATAAACATTTTTTAAGCTCAGCAAATTTTCCCCTCTGAGCTGGCCAGATGGTACAGATAAACACTAAGCTGGTGGTTAGTAATCAGGGCCTTCTTTGATGGTAATCAGTTTTTACTGATCAGTGCAAGAGTGTTTCCAATAATCCCCCCTTCATTTATGAAATAGAGTATGTGCTTAATTTGCATCAGCTATACATTGGAGCAAGCATTTGCCATTTGCTTATAAAAATAAAGGCTCAACAGCCATTCCACAAACTAAAACGGGGTTATTTTAGCTCTACATTCCAGTTCATTTTGTTTGAAGAAGAGAATTTTCTGACTGATAAGGATTCTAAAAATATTTTTACTCTGAGGCAATAGACATTAAGTTCAAAGTACAATTTTTTTAAAACTGAATTTGAACACCGAAAAATATACTCCCAAGTTGATCTTTCCCCTACTGTTGTGAGTTTCCATGGTATAGAGCTGAAACTCATTTTGCTTTACTTCTTTCAACAAAACATGATTTTTCTAGTGGAGCACTTGTTGCTTTTTCATGGTGCATTAAATAGAAACTCTAAGTAAGTCCAAAATACAGCTGCTTCTGCTCTGATAAGCAGCCAAAATTATCTAAAAAAAGGAGTACCTTCATTACGGCACATCTCTTTTCAGTCAGTAGCTTCCTAGTCCTATAATGCTTAGCATACTGATTATTTAAAAAGAAATAATTATGTCACTGACGATTAATGTTAAAGAAACAATATCAACACTAGTTCTGGGGAGCTTAGCTTAAAGCACTGCAGAAGAAGCCTACAGTCACCACCATTGCGGGAAAAATTTTTTTAAGTGCATTTAAAAACACTCTGTTTTGTTTTTTAAACCATTAGGAATGTCCACTCAGCTAAAATGAGTGACCCAAAATGAACTGATTTCTTTGGCCACCAGTAACAATTATATATATTTGGTCTTAAGCTAAGCTTAAGGAGATAGTTAAATATATGTGGTTTCATTTCATGAGAATGAAGCCAGTCACATGAAACACTATTTTACAGGACTGTTTCAATAAGATATCCAAAAAGATAATTTTCTGGTAATAATGCTTATGGAGAGTATCTTAATATATTTAATGATAAATAACGATAAAAATAGTTACAGTATGTCTTCGTATCATTCTTCCTTTCCCAAATTTAAGTCCATTTAAAGTAGTTTTCCTTGGATATAATATAAAACTCTATCAATACTCTTTTTAAATTTTTATTTCTAATTCCATTGGCAGTATATTATTTTCATTTATTTATTTTTTTATAAAACTATAGTAAGAACACTTAACATATTATCCACCCTCCTAACAGTATTTTAAATGCACAATATACTATTGTTAATGATGGGCACAATGCTATCCAGCCAATCTCTAGAGCTCATTCATCTTTTAATTTAATGAAATTGATTAACTTGACTTCTTAACAAAGGAAAAGTTTCAGACTCGAAACTTACACATGCAAAATCCATTCATGCACTGGACTATGACTTGGTCATATTTCCAAGGATTCAGGAGACATCTGCATATCTCCTTCAATTTTATGATTTCATTAAAAAAGGGCATCATATGAATTAATTCTTTTGCTGAATAACTTCTGAAAATGTTTACAAAGTTTCTATTTGAATAGGAACAGAAATCCTTTAATGACTAAGACCTACACAACTTAAAACATAGCCTTTTCTTTGCACATGACTGCAAACACCACCAAAACATCAGAACACCCATGGTATGACTTGAGTGAGGTATCAAAGGTCAAGGTATCTACTAGTAGTGTAAAGTTGAAACTTATGGCTCATTTGGCATTGACCTGATGTTGTAGTAACACAGGAGGCAACATTGCATTTGGGCTAACAGCTTGAGTTTTACAAATGTTAACGTTTATCCATCATATCGAAAGGTTAACTTTCAAAAAAAGTGAAACAACTTGAGAAGAGCTCCGTATTATTCCTGGAGGTACAGGCCCATTCCATGAAGTGAAAATTCTCTTAACAGGAATAATAGCAATGATTTTACTTTTAAGAGGTCAGCACTAGAATCAGATGAGATATGTTTGGATTTCATTAATTGTCCTGTATTTCTATAGCTTTAGGGTGCTATTTAATTCACCACTGTGAATGTTTGTTAAGTGGGACAATAATTATCCCAAAGATTAACTGGAACTATGAATAATGCAGTTAACCTGGGGCATATATTAATTCTGTGACGAAGTTTTGACTTCTCCAAATGATTCTATTTTCTAGAAGGCATAGAAGTGGAAATGTAAGTTAAACTCATCTCATTTTTTAAAAAAAGTTTATAATATAAATAGTATACATTAATGGAAGAGAAATGAAATTTATATCGCTTAAACTTTCCTTAGTAAAATCCTTAAATAATATGTTCGGCTGCTTTTCATGCATCTTTATCAACTGTAACATCTGGTTGTATATATTTATAAGTACAATGATTTCTAATACTTAAAACCAAATAAGTTGCCTTTCCAGATATCTTATCTGGAAAGTTGTCTTTCCAGACAGTTTATCTTTTTTCATAAAAAGATAATGGTCTATGGTCTATAAACATGTATCTATTTCAATTACATAGAGACTCTAGGTACATCTAAATGGACCTATAAAAACATATGTTTATGAATTGTTTAAAAAATCTTGTGGCCAGGCTCGGTGGCTCATGCCTATAATCCCAGCAGCACTTTGGGAGGCTGAGGCAGGTGGATTACGAGGTCAGGAGATCGAGACCATCCTGGCTAACGTGGTGAAATCCTGTCTCTACTAAAAATACAAAAAATTAGCTGGGTGTGGTGGAACGCGCCTGTAGTCCCAGCTACTCAGGAGGCTGAGGAAGTAGAATCGCTTGAACCCAGGAGGTGGAGGCTGCAGTGAGTCAAGATTGTGTCACTGCACTCCAGCCTGGGCAACAGAGCGAGACTCTGTCAAATAAATAAATAAATAAATAAATAAATATCTTGTATTAGCTTTTTCTGAATGACTTAATTCTAGTCTTCCAGGACTATATTTTCTCCTTCTTTTGCTCTTTTAACTTTGGCTTTGACCATGCACCCCTTCTATCTCTAACCTCACACAAAGGTTTTGTTAACATAGACATGTCAGTAATCTGGTTAGAGGTGGCCTCTGTGTGTGTGTGTGTGTGTGTGTGTGTGTGTGTCGTGTGTGTGTTTACATTTTAATTTTTTTCTTCTCATAAATAACTTTCATATTCTTTAAAAAAAATGGTACAAACAATATCTCAGAAAGTCTCAAATTCTGGTGGTCCATCTGTGACACTAATTAATTTATTCCTAGTAGATACGAACCAAACACTATACTAAAGTGTAAAATAAAATGTTTGGAGCTAGCAAGGTCCATTTAAAAAACAAATCCACATAAGAAATTATTTTTATAAAGGCATGTTAAAAATGGCAAGATCAAATATAACAATATTACAAACACATCACTTCCTAAAAATATCATTTATTGTTGCATATAATGAAAGGTAGCATTTTGTACGATTGGAGGAATCTGATTTGTTTATTCCCCTCTCCTCAACAAATCAGACCCCTCTAGAGCTTAGAAGCTTAGGACTAGGTATCTAAATTAAGAGCAGTATCTCTAAGAAAGTGGAATAGTTGGGCTTTCGGTGCTTAGGTGACTGACAGGGAGGTACCTATTGAGGAATTCAAAAGAGTCAGTAGATCCGATCTGTGATATAAATGCAAAGGTTTGAAAGGACAACAATTTATTAAAACAAGCGTGTAGACAGTGTTTCCTGACATTCTATGCAAGGAAAGCCACATAGAATATGTGTGGTAGATATGGAATGGGATAAAAGAGAGAGTCTTGCAGGATTCAGCATGAACTAGATCAGAAAAATAAATAAGATGAAGGGTTTGCTAATTATTCCAACATCTCAAATTTTCTTGGGGAGAAAGCGTAGGGTCCGCAAGTTAATGCTAACACAGCAACATATTATTGGCAGAAAGCAAATAATTTACAAAGTGCACAAATTCTGCTGACAGATATTTAATTTTAGAAATCATAAGATGTCTTGTCTGAAATATCCTATGATAAATCATGGGAGTTTGGAAAGAACAGGTATCCAGATGTCTTTGAGGACTATATTTGAAACTTGTATCACATAGATTACTTTATTTGTTGAAAACTCCTGAATGATGCCTGATGGTAATGGAAAACCTCTCCAAGAGAGAGCAGGTGCAGGGAAACAGCTGGGGGCTACCGCAGGTCCTATGATATGAGAGGACAGGGGCAAGTAACCCTCATTCTGAGAACTCCATCTGTACAGAAAGAGCCACCTCACCACTTTGCTCTTTGATTGTAGGCTATGCAATGTGATGTATGATTGATGAAATTGTGCTACTCTTTGCCCCATGCATCATAGAGAATCAAAGACTCCAGCTGATCATGGCAACAAAGCCTCTGCTTACCACAAGTGAACCTGCATCACTAAGAAACAACCTATGTCTAATGACCTTCAGACTGTCTACCCCCAGTGGTAAATTACAGAAGTAATCAATAACATAGTAAAACTGTCTAGTCTAGTATATCAGAGTGACACTGAATTAATAGTTGCTCTTTATTGATTATCCTATCATGAAAACGGAGAATTTGGGAAATAACTGACTGCCTTAGTTCCAGTCAAGTTATTGAGAAATGAAAAGTGTAAAGCACTCCAGCTAACTGGGCCTCAAATATAAATCTTTTCCAAGGTGCACTCTATTACTCATGGCTTGTCAGTCGTACCTCAGCTGAAGGATTTATGCAATGTCTTCTTGGCACAGGGGCAATCTACTATAATTACCTACGTGCAGAATTGCTCTCAAATAGCACAAATGGTGGGTGACAGTTATGAATCACAATTAGTATGGTCGCCAATCATGCAATGAGTAAATTGATCTGTATTTTATCTGTATACCAGCACATCAGAACCTGACTTAGAACAATAGTATAGATTTATCCATAAATGCTTGTTAGGTCACTTTTAAATTTGCATAATATTTTCTGAAAAACCTAATTTTCTTTCCTTAAAGATGACAGCCAAGTCAAGCATAAGCTTTTATTTCAAAGTTCCCTGCCAGTCCATAAATCCCATTCTACTGCATGCTTAGTAACTCTCGGTAGCTTCCTTCTCCTTTGCTTGCCTGTTGCTCCAGGATCTTCTGTATCCATGCTTACAGCTCCATTCTGGGCAGACACCTTATGTCCCCGGAGCCTTGCTTTTACACTGACCACAGGTCAAGAAGCATTTATCGATTCATATAATCAGTTGCAACTTTGAACAATGGATTCCTGAGAGAATGATCATTATGCTTCCAATAGCAGACACCAGGAAATACACTGTCAACAAAATTTCCTGGCTTTGGAGACTGTAGGATTTCAGAACTGCATTAGACTGTTTCTAATTTCTAAAGACAAAGAGGAAGAATATTAATTTTCTTATGTTTGGCCACCATGATAATAGCATTTTTTCTTTAAAGGAAATTCTGTCATTTCCTTTATGGTTCATGGATGAACCTCACATTAAGTGAAATAAGCCAGGGACAGAAAGATAAATATCACAGAATCTCACAAATATCACAGAATTATGTATGGGGTCTAAAAAATCGAACTTTCAGAAATTGACATTAGAACAGTGATTACCAGAGGCTCACGGGAGGAAGGGGAGAAGGAGAGTCAATGTAGAAAGAAAAGACACTGGTCAAAATGTATGAAGTTTGAGTTAGGTGGGAGGAATGACTTTCTGGTGTTGTATTGGACAGAAGGGAACTATGGTTAATAATAATGTATATTTCCAAAAAGTTAAAGAGTGGATTTGAAATGTTCTCATCACAAAAAAAAAGATAGTATTTCAGGTGATTAATATGTTAATTACGCTTATTTGATTATCTTACAATACACACATATTTTGAAATTACAGAGACGGATGGATCACGAGGTCAGGAGATCGAGACCATCCTGGTTAACACGGTGAAACCCCGTCTCTACTAAAAAATACAAAAAAAAAAACTAGCCGGGCGAGGTGGCGGGCGCCTGTAGTCCCAGCTACTCGGGAGGCTGAGGCAGGAGAATGGCGTAAACCCGGGAGGTGGAGCTTGCAGTGAGCTGAGATCTGACCACTGCACTCCAGCCTGGGCGACAGAGCAAGACTCCGTCTCAAAAAAAAAAAAAAAAGAAATTACATTGTACCCCATAAATATATCTAATTGTTATAAAAATAAAAAATAGCAGCCTGTGCAACATAGCAATATCCTGTCTCCACAAAGAATAATTTTAAACGAAGAATAATTTTTAAAAATTAGCCAGGTGTGGTGGTGCATACCTGTAGTCCTAGCTGAGGCAGAAGGATCCCCTGAGCCTAGGAGCTCCAGGCTGCAGTGAGCTATGATTGCACCACAGCCTTCCAGCCTGGGCACCAGAGCAAGACCCTGTCTCTACTTAAAAATTTTAAAATTAAAAAGCAAAGCTAAAAATTATTTTTCTCACAGGTATAGCAGGGGAGGGGGTGGGGTAGGCAGGAGAAGACTTAATTGTCTTAAGCATGACACAAACGTCTGAAAAATAACTTTCCTGCAAACTGAAGATGTGGCTCCACGCGCTAGTTTCTAATCTGTCTCTACTAAAAAACTAACTTTGAAGCTCTTTGCTCATATACTACATAGCAGAGTGCAATCCCTCCCAAATCAATATTTGTTATATTTCACACTAAAAGAAAATTAAACTGCTTTTTAAAATCAGAGTTTATAATGCAGTGCCTAATTCGTGGTTATTTACTGACAATTTTACTACAGCATGCCTTTGCAACTGCCTGCATACTGAACATTTTCTTCAAAAATGGAGAATAAAAATAAAGGCAGGGGAAAAAAAGGTTAATGAAAACAGAATATAAATTTCGAAAGTTTAAAGCAACTTTTCTTTAACTTTACAGAAGTAATACTGCTCATATATTGAAGATTGATCCCATGCTGTAAACATAATCACTGTGGACATGAAAGAAATCATACTTTGTCTTTGAAATGATCATATCCTATGTTAAGAAGCACTTAAGAACAATAGCAACAATTTACATATTTTAGTGCTTTTCATTTCAATGATTTTTCATGGTGCTTTACAAACTTTAAAAGATGCTGAGCAGTTGCAACTCAAAAGCATATGTAACTAGAGGAACAAAAAGGCAAGTTTCAAATCCAGTGAGGAAATGAACATGTAATCATTCACTAGAAATTTTAGGTGAATGCAGGAGAAAGCATATCAAAGGTTGGTATATTGATTTACTTTGGCAATGTATATATACGGCATATTTTATTGAGTGGTGAGTCTTTGGGGTGGCAGCCTGGACCCTTGTTGAGAATACAATTGACATGGCATTTTTAGATAGTCAGGTCTGAGGGAGAAGGCTTGGCTATTCCCTGCCCATTAGTCCACCCTCATCTGCTATGCAGGCCATGCTCTGGTTGACCCCTCTGAGCTCTGAAGCTTGAAGTTGCGTGAGGACCAAGCCAGGCTCCCAGAAGGTGAGTTCACATAGTTTCTCTTCTAGCTCCCGGCAAAGTCAAATCCTCTTTACTCCAGGTGTGAGAGGAACGTCTATTGACCTCTTGCTGTCTCTAGCTGTGCTCAGGGTGTAATGAACTCTTAAAATCCCTAAGATGCCTTTTGGGTATTCTCCAATCCTGAGAAGCAGCTTAACACGGTGGTCAAGAAAAAGGGCCTTGCATTCAGTGGCTTGGGGCCATTGCTGGCTCTGTTGCTTTGGGCTATTAATTACTTAATATCTCTGAGCCTCAGCCTTTCTATGAATGAAATGGGAAATGTACACAGTACTATCTATTTCTTAGCTTTCTGTAAAAATCAATTTCAATAATACTTGTATGACATTTATTACATTGTGTGGCACATAAAATAATTCAACTAATGCCCCTGTTATTCAGGATTTTTTTTGTTATCTCAGCATTTTTTTCCTTTTTCTTTCAAGCTGAAGGGGGACAGTATTACTTAAACAGGGTATCTACCACATGGCAGCACTTCTCATATTTTCTTTCTACACCTGATGGTACATTCTAGATCATAGAGTCAACATATGTTATTGGAACCATGACCAAGGAATCAGAAAACATGGAATTATAGACCTGTCTCCCCAAGAACAGCCTACCTTTCTGCCACGATGGAATTTACAGTTGGTTTGGGTGGGTTAGTTTGAACTTGTCTCACTGACTATTGGAAATTAAGGTATTAGTATAGTTTTTAAGCACTTAGTTTAATAGAAGGAAATTCTGTAAATAAGGTATTTAGGAAAATATTAGGTTCACATCAAACCAGGATTTTCTTCTTAGATCCTACCATTGAATCTAAAGATCAAGGCCATACTTACTAAATCTGAAGTCTGATGTAAGGTGAGTTATGGCCATAGGAAAACAAGAAGCTATATTGATTTTGTAGCACGCATATAAAATATTTCTTATAAACCCACGGAATAGGCCGGGCGCGGTGGCTCAAGCTTGTAATCCCAGCACTTTGGGAGGCCGAGACGGGCGGATCACGAGGTCGGGAGATCGAGACCATCCTGGCTAACACGGTGAAACCCCGTCTCTACTAAAAAATACAAAAAAAAAAACTAGCCGGGCGAGGTGGCGGGCGCCTGTAGTCCCAGCTACTCCGGAGGCTGAGGCAGGAGAATGGCGTGAACCCGGGAGGCGGAG
The DNA here is from genome assembly GCF_003255815.1 of Theropithecus gelada. NCBI lineage: Eukaryota > Metazoa > Chordata > Mammalia > Primates > Cercopithecidae > Theropithecus > Theropithecus gelada. Next base: position 32,961,741 of record NC_037685.1, on the reverse strand, counting down.
CTTGCAGTGAGCTGAGATCCGGCCACAGCACTCCAGCCTGGGCGACGCAGCGAGACTCCGTCTCAAAAAAATAAAAAAAATAAAAAAAAATAAACCCACAGAATAGCTCAAAATGCCTGACGCAAACTTTAGGCATTCTTGTCATATCAGCTGAGAGTAACAGCCATTAATGAAGTTTCCCACAAAGGTAAAATAAGTGTCCTTTAACGCTGACATAGGAATCAGTGTGAGGTGATGGTCTCTTCTCTAGTCACTTTGCTTCAAAACACAGCTACTCTGTGCCACACATAACCCAAGTGGAGGATACATATGGGGACACTACTGAATAAAGTATATTGTCCTCAGGATGATAAGTCTGGAAAGGGAGGCAAGCTTGAAAACATATTATGATGTAGCCAGAGAAGTGTTATAATCAGCAAATATACAACAGATCACGTTAGCACAAAAAAGGATGACATTGCCACTCTCGGAGGTAAGACAGACTTATCTTCCAGAGGAGATCCTTGGGCTGTATCTTGCAGCTTAATGGGAGGGTGCCTGTTAAATTCAGAGGAGTGGTTACTCTAGGCAGGAGAAACAAAAGAGAAAGAAAATGCAAAAAGAGAATGGAACAACTATAGGTTAGAACTTAAGGCCCAGAGGCAGGAGAAAAGAAGCAGGGTCTGGGATTCAAAAGGAATGCAGGAGTCCGATAGATCATAGAGAGCCCTACATTAAAAATTAAACCTGCAAACAAGAACACAGGAAATTAGAAAATGATGACACAATTAGGAAATGCCAGTAGGTTAAAAAGAAGTGAAGTCAACGTTGGCACTGCAGAGATAGCTGATTCAGTGTTCAACTTCTATGGTGTTTGAAGAGAAAGGGCAGGTATCCAGGGTGACCCTTTCATGCTCAAAAAGAAAAGGAAGAAAACATAACCCTTGGCATTCTTAAGGAAAAAAAAGGCCTATATGTGTATATAAATGCACCTATTGATGTGGGAATTTTCTACTCACAAAAGTATGTATATACACATACACACACACATATATATACACACAAACACACACACACACACACACATATATATAAAATCTACAGAGATTATTATTAAAACACTCAGGACAATATGTATATTTTATAGACTGATACGTATATAAATCAAATGTATATCTCCATAGATGCATAGATATCCCAGGACAGAGAGAAAGGGAGAGAGAGGAAAGACTGTGTACTCAAATCTGAAATGGAACTGGGGACAGAAATAAACCTGGATACACTGGTGGAGACTTTCTCCCTCAATACCTCAGTCATAATACTTGCCAACACTTCCTTCTCAGGGAACTTTTCTAACTTCCTCTCCCTCTACTGTGAATTGTTGCACCTCAGACAGCTGCCCTGTTGCCTCTTTTTGTTTATGTTGAGTCCTGAAAATCAAAGTCCTCTCAAAGTTAGCTGACGTGAAGCTCTGCCTACTGAACTAAAACAATGCAACGTGAACATATTAGCAATTCCAGGACTAAATTCAGTTAATGTAGTTGCACTTCCATGTCCACAAACCCGTTATTTGACATTATTTGAGATCAGGGAATTAATGCCTAGAAGTGAGGAAAAAATGGGAAAATATGGAATGACTGCTTACAAGAACAGTGACTGGATGTAATTTAGAATAGCACAACTTTAGTCCTGCAGGGGGTCTTGGAAATTTTTCAGTCCCTGAAGATATTAGCCACACAAATAGAAACTTTATCCATTTCTGTTTTCTTTTCCTATATAAGGTGCACATTTGGCCTTTCTGAACCCAGCTTATCCAGCCCTATGTGAAGCATTGATGGGTGGCCTAAATGGCAGAATCTACACTGCCTGAATTCAGACAGAAAATCTCTTCCTTCAAAATCCTTGCTGAAGTCATTCCTACTACTGCTGGTCATAGACTGGTCTACGAATTGAGGAGTTGACTCATAGGACTCAAGCATTTGACATGGAATTATCATTTCCTAGAAAGAGATGAACAAGGAAAGCTAGAGATGTGAGCCCTGAAAGTATAGACAGGAATAACCAAGCAATGTTCGCTGACCAAGGGAGGTTATTTCGCTCTAATCCTCTGTGGCTACACAAGAATAGAAGTGTCTGCTGCTTCTCACTGCTCTCATAGATCTCAGTAACAGAAAACTCTAAGCAGCCGGCAATAATGCCTCCTAACACCTGAGTTCTCTGTTACTGATTCATTGTGCTGCTGCTCCAAGCTACAACCTTTTGTGGGTATCTCAGAGAAGTCTCAAAGGCCCGGATGCCCCCTTTACAATCTGCTTACAGACTGTGCTGGGCCTGTGCAATAGAATCTCCAATCTCACATTCCCACTGTGAATTCACAGACTCTGGAACTCTGATGTCTCCATGAACTAGGTTTCAGACAATCACTGTTTACGTGTATTTATGAACATACATAGGCTTACATGGAAACTCAGAAACAAAACAGACGGCTGGCATTAAGATCTTGGTCCAAAAGGCTTAATTTCCATGTGGGAAATTATTTGGTTGGTTTTTCTTATTTAGCTAATTAGAAGTATCTGTCATAATATAAACATATACCTGTAGAACAAGGGAGTCATAAAAGGTTCGAAGTAGAATCTTTGCAATGTAAAACGTGCCACAGAGCAATTAGAGTATATTTTTACGAGCTCTATTAAACAGGTTGTGGAAGTTAAGTCTGGAAAACCAATTTTACGTCTCTTTGGAAGTGCTCTCGTTTATTTGCCTAGGGGACACTGTTACGCTCACAGTTTGCAGTATTTAATCTCCCACTCCCTATCAAGCCCCTAAAACAAAATTGCCAGCTTAGCAGTAGCACTTTGAAAGCCCAAGTACAGCTGGAAAGATTGGGAAGTTTGAATAACGGAAAAGAAAAGCTATCCATTTCTTAGGGCTTCATCTCGTATGCCCCCAACAGTGGGGAAAAGCCAGTTCTGTACACAAAGCACTACAAAGATTAACCCCATCTATGTAAAATTAAGCAGCATTCTCATCCTTCTGCCTTGGCATTCGTGAATTCTCATCACAGAACAAACATAACACCACAGTCTCCAGCAGGCACACAAATAGAGTAATTGAAGGTAGCCCTTGAATAAAGTCCCAAGGCTTTTGGGACAGGAATTATATGGTGGCCATTTTGTAATCATCACAAGAAAGGCAGCCCAGCTCTGTAGATGGCCTCTGACCAGGATGTCTGGATGTACGTTTCTGTCTTTGGGAGGAGACTGCACTATGATTTTTCAACCAGGGTGGTACTCTTCTCTGTAGTGTAAGAAAATGGGTGGGGGTGTTATTTGGTGTTACAATGACTGCAAGTTACTTCTGGAATATGATGACCAGGGTGCCACACATCCTGAAGTGCGTAATTTAATCCTAAACAATTAAGTGTTGCCTTGCTCCAAATTCTAGGCACACCTTGATTGACACACCGTTTTCACCTGGTGGAGCCTACGTAGAATCCCAGTGATGATTCTCATGAACACTGCTGCAGTTTACCTTCTTTAAAACTTACTGGGAATGAAAAAAGAAATAGAGATCGATGTCAACAAAATATACACATCTTCCACTACAAATGTAAGCTATTTTTCTCCATCACAGAGGAAATCAATTTCTGAGATAAAGTTATTGGTGGAACAAAAGAAATAACAGTAGAGGATTCCTCCAGCACATCGCTCTTAAGCAAAAATGCTCTGACTCTAGAAAATGAAGTTCTTCTTCTAGATTTCAAAAAACATTCTGTTCTTTAAAATATACTGTTGAATGTATAACATACAATGATGAGCAGTTTATGTCTGTCATAGACTCTATTTTTATGTATAAATGAATCTTTCTTTCAAAATGCTGAAAGGCAATGTTATTCGCTACAATGGCTCAACTTATGGAAGAACAGAATGTGTGGCCAAAACGGGGAGCAAATGAACCTTCACAGGTTTTACAATGTCTTTTTAACCCTTTAAGCAGATAATATTCATACACTTAAATGTCCAACATTCTAAAACCCACTATTGACACAAAGAAATAAACACTGATACAAAAGCAAAGGGCTAACCTTTCCCCAGGGCATCTGTCTTAATAGGGATCAAATCCTTAAGCTAAAGTGAATTTCAGTGAGTGAGAAGAATTTCAAATGACAATAGGGCCTTTCCAGAGCTCTAAAATTCCTTCCACATAATCTGTATTTACTTAGTCTCTTTTCCTACAGAAGTAGAAGTAGCTCAGAGCTGCTTCCATAGGAGGCAAAAGTGGTGGGTTGTTTTTTTTTTTTTTTTGCAGTGGGGGCCACCATGGCCTCCAGCATTGCCTGTAAAATCCATCGGCCATCACTGAAGGAGGATGCTTCCTCCAGGGAAAATCTCACTCGGTGTGTCAGGGTAGCTTGCACTACTTCCTGCTGGCAGGGTCCAGATCTTCTATGCTGTGGTGGGTCCTAATCTTCTGAAATATGAGGATCTCTTCAAATGGCAAAAATATTTTGGATACCCACACATGCTATGTGTTTAGAAACTGTTGATTGAGACAATGCACAATGACAAAACAAAACAAAACAAAAGCTATACATGTTTAAGAATAAAATGACATGAGTCTGTATTTTATCAATTGTAAAAGGACCTATCTACATTTGAAGTTAGTACATGTATGTGTAAAATAATATTTATCCAGTCTATAGAAACTGGTACACTTATGAATTTTAACTCAGCCCCTTGGGATTAATGCAGGAGTTCCCGAAGATCTGTATCATGGGACTGTGCTAGATCCACTCTCAGGCTTTGTAGTAGCCAAGTGGACTCCAGACGCATCCGGGTGGCCTCGAAGGTTGTTAACATTACCTTAAATCAGGGAACAGAATCTAAATAGAAATGCAATTAATTATGTTTCTGTTTATGAGAACAGTAGTTCCCTTGATTTTAATTTTTTTAAAATAAAAAATTGGCTGTATTCTATGCCTTTCTAGACTTCCTTTGATTTAGCACTGTGATGGGTTTTACTCCTATCAACACTTACTGGTACTCTGATTCTAAGTGTAGGGGAAAACAGCATTCTTTAACTTTTTGGAATAAAGGGTACCCTTTGACAGCTCTTTTCCTAATGCCCCCTGCTACTCAGCCATATGTGTCATTTTCTTGCAGTGGGAATAAGTGATTAATTATTTATCTCTTTCAGCTGGGTAAGTTGTTTTCATTCTAAAGGCAACACAGAGGAAGGGACACAAGCATTTTGGAAGGTCTCACAATTGGTGGGTGTTAAGTATCAATATTATACCTGTAAACAGGAAAAGAGAACCAAAAATGGCTTAGCTGATTGCCAAGATTCTAATTTAGATGGAATACTTCAGAATAATATAGGTTCTAACTGTTATTAATGTCCTCTCTTTGGATCTAATATAAATATCTCCAGTTTAATTGATATATTAGGTAAAAATTGGGAAGAAACTATCTTTTCCTCCAAAAATCATCTTCATTGGGAAGAGCAGAAAGTTTGAAAATATCTTATAATATGGTTGAAATTGTCACAAGAATATTACAGATAAAACAGAGCATGCAGGCTTCCAGGGAAGCCCTGGTCGCCAAGCCGCCTGCTACCCCTTCACTCTGCTCCTTCTATCACATACTCAATCTCCACATGCGCAGTCTCCTTAAATTCATTTCAGCCCAGAATAGTAATGCATATTCCTAGGCCAGGTGCAATGGCTCACATCTGTGGTCCCAGTGCTTTGGAAAGCCAGAGCAAGAGGTTTACTTGAGCCTAGGAGTTGGAGGTTACAGTGAGCTATGATTGTATCACTGCACTCCAGCATGGGTGACAGAGCAAGACTCCATCTTTAAAAAAAATAAATAAGACAGAAAGTGAAAGGATGATTACCAGAGGCTGGGAAGGGTGGTGGGTGGTTGGTGGAGGGGTTTGGGGAAGGTTAATGGGCACGAAAACATAAAAAGATGAATAAGACCTACTGTTTGATAGCAAAACTGGGTGACTATAGTCAATAACTGAGTTGTACATTTAAAAATAACTGAAAGAGTATAATTGGATTGTTTGTAACACCAAAGATAAATTCTTGAGGAGATGGATAACGCATTCTCCATGATGTGATTATCACACAATGCATGCCTGTATCGAAACATCTCACAGACCCCATAAATATATACACCTACTACGTACCCACAAAAATTAAAAATAAAAATTTAAAACATAAAACAAATAAAATTATAAAAAATATATTCTACTTCTTGTTGTGTTACTATAGATAAGCATGATATCTTATTTTGCTAATTATTTCAAACACACACACACACACGTACATAAACACACACCAAGGAAAATCTAACAATGTTATTAAGTTGTGTTAGAACCATGTGGTAAAGAGATGGTTATATATAAATGTTCACTGAAGTGACATGGAAGACATTCCACCAACACTAAGTAATGAGACATTGTGGTTAGGGAAGTAACAGGGTCTCTTACTGTGTCAATCATGAGGAAGCTGGGAGTAAGGAATATTCCATTCTGAATGTGCTATCACCAAAGCCTACCAGAGTGCAAGCAAGAACTCCTTCTTAATATCCCTACTCAGGCTCTTTCAGTAGCTTAAAAATAAGGAGGCAGGTTATCTAAAAAGTGTTTATTCTTCTAAATTCAGACTGAGAATGAAAGAAAGGATATAAAGGGGAGACTCTTGGACACTCACAAGGGTGCTGACAATTTAAAGTTAATGTTGTACAACCTGCTGAATCCATCTGATGATTAATTCACAAACCTCGGCAGTAGGTATGACAGCTACTGTGCCCAGAGGCTCAGTCATGCCTCGGCACTACCCCAGTAATTGTCTCCCAATAAAAGACATGCAGCCTGTCCCATAAATGTTGCAGCCATCACGGGCATGAGTCAGGCCTGTAGGTCCTCAGGTCCTGTGGGGATGACAGCAGAGAACACGTTTCTGGAACTCCTCACCCACACTGACAGGTGCCCTTTCAACATGCAACTCTGTAATAGGCAAACTCTGCTACACTCAACAGCCCAGTAATCAAACCTTTCCCAAAGATATCAGTTAGATTCTGTGGTGGCTTTCCTGAGCTCTTCAATAGCTAAAATTATAATGTTACCAGTGGTAATAGATTGTAACTGATTATTCCTAAGTGCTACACTGGGTATTTTCTTTTCTTTTTCTTTTTTAATTTAAAACACATAGAGAAGCAACAGTTCTTCTCTTGTGTGAAGAGCATAGCATTTGCCTGACATATAATTTGAAACATCTCAGCCTTGACTTACATAACGAGAGCCCTGCTGAGCTCCTGAAGATGGCATGTCTTCTAAGAAACTGCTGGAAGTGCATATTGCAGATGAGCATGAGCTCTGAAACATCATCTAACTCCTCCGTACTGTATTTTGTAAGATGGCTTGTTTACCATATGAAGAACCTAGCAGGGTCTTGTGACCTAAAATAGATTGAAAATCACACGATCTATGTGGTCCTCTACTTATTCGGAACCAACTTATTCCCAGAATCCAAATCACAACATTACAATCAGAAATAGAATTCATAGATTTTTTTTCTGGACTATTATACTCAGTATGTTCATCAGAAACAATAGAACTGATTAATAGTATATTAGAAATACTGGCAGAGAAGATACAGCCTGAGAGAATTACTAGAGAGCATGTCAAGCCACACTGACATACATACCACATGAATCAGAATGGTGTGGCTGGAATTTAAGTGAGAGAACAAAATGAAAATGAGAGAAAAGAAAAGTGGTAGGCCAATGAGGGAGGAAGAGAAATCCTTCCACTAAAAGCAGAGTGGAGCTCACCCTTGTAATCCCAACACTCTGGGAGTCTGAGGCAGGAGAATCACTTGAGCCCATGAGTTTGAAACCACCCTTGGCAAGATGGTGAGACTCCATTTCTATAAAAAATTTTTAAACATTAGCCAGGCATGGTGGTGCACATCTGTAGTCCCAGCTACTTGGGAGGCAGAGGTGGGAAGAGCCCTTGAACCCAGGAGTTTGAGGCTGCAGTGGGCTGTCATTGTACTACTGCACTTCAGCCTGGGTGACACAGTAAAACCCCATCTCTATAAAAATAAAATTTAAAAAATAAAATAAAAAATAAATAAAAATAACAAGTATAAAGAACTTATAGCCACAGGAACAAAGCAAATGGTGTTTTTCTTTTTTTTTTCCTGAAAACCTAGCAAAGGAGTAGTTATGAGACATATACACAATCATGGGAGAGAAACTATGAAACTCAAAAAAATAATGCATTCTCAGAACTTTAAACCTAGTTCTGACTAACACAATGAAGTAGAGCACATCCTCCAGCTACTATTGGTGGTGAGGCCACACCCCCTACATTCCTCTGATTTCAGGAGGAGAAACCTGATCTGTCTCCCCTCCATACAGGCTTGCTTTCTCTTACTTCTAGGCATTTTATGTCTTTTTTCTTTCTTTGTTTTTCTTTTTGGGGACTTGAAAAACTGTAACCAGTAAACCAGCACTCTATTCTTGTAAAGTAGCCAACCCTATACTCCTCCTTACTCTACAGATGAGGATCCAAAGACAGGGAGTTTGGAGGCATACAGAGACTAATTAAATAGGCTTTCTGCTTGCTTTCCTCCCTCCTTTTGTACATTGGTTTTGTCTCCAGAGGAGAAGTGAATGTAGATAGAGACCCCTCTGGATTCCCCTGGACATCTGGAAAAGCACTGTGGTATATGCTGTGAACCACTCCCAACAGACTCAACTTCTTTTGGACTCGCCTTGGAGTCACCACGATGGTAGTTCAGAAAGAAGGCAGTTAAATCCACACTAAGCAGCTACCATGTGCCTGACCTGACGCCCACCCAACCAGCTTGGTAAAATCATGCGGCTCACAAGGGTTGACTGAAGTGGTTAGTTGGCATCGTTTAAAACTAATCAAGCTTGTTTCTAGTTCTGGTCACAATTATAGCTGTGTTTTTAAGCTAATCTGCCGAGAACGGAGAACATGTAGGCTACACTGGGGTGTGTCTATTTTTATTTGCTATTCCAATTGTATACTTTTTACACCGAATCTGTCTCTATCTGCTTCAGAGATATTTTACCACAGATCTGATTGCAATAGGAAGTAGCAACCACTATAAAGTAACTTTTATCCTTGCGAAAATATAGCCCTTAAGAAGTTAGTCTTAGGGTATGATGCCATTTTTATTTTTTGGTATGAATGGTTATATGCCATTGCCCATTATTATTTATTTATTTATTTTGAGACGGAGTCTCGCTCTGTCTCCCAGGCTGGAGTGCAGTGGCCTGATCTCCGCTCACTACAAGCTCCGCCTCCCCGCTTTTACACAATTCTCCTGCCTCAGCTCCCGAGTAGCTGGGACTACAGGCGTGCACCATCTACTAAGAGCAGATCCAATATTCATATTTCTCAACAAAAGGGAAAAAGTTAGGTTTACTACTTTTCAGCAGTAGCTCCTTGTATTCTAGTTTGCTACTAGAAATAGCCAACTAGAATTACCAAACAACAGATGTTCGTGGAAGCATCCTACATACTGCAATCATTGGAATCTTTACTACTACTTTTTCCTTGATCTCTTAATCCTTTTGCCCTCCTTTGTCTTTATGGACAAATCTTGCCAAATTTTAAAGACTCTGCTTAAATTCTATTTATTCTAATATCTTCCTACCATTTCCCAGATACAATTTTCTCTCCCCTAAGTCTGTTTGTCATTTATTAGGCTTAAATGCACACTGCCTTTTCTTTTTCAAAACTTTCTGTTCTTTGTTAAGAAAATTCAAAACATCCAAAAGAGCCCTAGAAAATAAAATGCTATTACTCAAATACACTGTCCAGGAAGTTAGAATACCTCAATAAATGGTATTTATAAATGTCTAGTTTTCAATATTTTCTCCAAAATATACTTATTTTAATCCATTTCAATTTGTTAGAAAAAGGATAATCTTTTCCCATTTGACTTTGTATTTTTTTCATCACAAGTAAGGCTGAAAAATTTCTAGGTTGCTCTTGGTTTCTTGGCTTTTTGGGGGTAATATCAGTTTAAGGCCTTTGTCTTTTTTCCCTGGGGTTGCTCCTTTTTCATTACTGTTATTGTTATTAATTATAGAATCTTTACACATTGTGCAAAGCATCTATTTGTCATACATGTTACAAATATTTATTGCAATTTTTAAGTTTCATTATATTGCTTTACTGTTTAAGTATAAATTATTTAATGTAATCTGTTTGAAAATTGAGATTGCTAGTATAATGGTAGATTGTGTTGTAAAAGACCTACCCTAGGAAAAATACTCAATAAATATTCTTAAAGCAGCATATATCAAAGATTATCAAGAGTCAAGGAAAGTAAAAAAAAAGTCAAAGAAAAAAATCTGTACCACAACAGCATAGAAAGCAGTGAATTTCTTAGGATAAAACCAAAAACTGACCATATCCAGAAAGTGTAAGATAAATTATAATATGATTAAATATCTTATCAAAGATAAAAGTAGCTTGGAAAATATGAACTACAAAATATAATTAAAAGGAACTTGAGGTTAAAACAATCAAAGTTAAAGTACACTTAAGAAAATTCCAGGATTAAAAATAAAATAATAAAGAGTATGTGAGAAGTTGAGACATCTGAAGAATGAAGAATGGGATCCAATGTGTAATAATAAAATTTCTGAACAATAAATAGTATAGTTGATTATTTCAGAAATGAAAAAGAAACAGGACTAGAAATAGCATCTTTGATTCTCATGTACTATATAACAATAAGAAACTGAATCCGAGAGTCTCATTTTAAAGAAAATATACAAATGAAGAACAGTATTCTATGTACTTTTAAGAAGATAGTGTAGTCTATTATAAGATATAAATCAGACTTCGTGTTCCTCTATGAAAAAGTAAAAGCGTAACAATAATGGAAGAACATATATTCAAAACTGAGGTATTGTTAGTTTTCACTTGTTCATGAAAATAAGACATTCTTACTTCATATGTTCATGAAAATAAGTCATCCCTTGAAAGACTTAGAAAATTCACTAAAGATATTCACTCCAAAATCTGCTGGAGAATTAATAAAGTATTGTACTAATTACCAAAGTAAATGCTACTCATTTGAAGACATAAAGAACTCTGTGAATTACTGCTAATAATGTTAACTAATTTAGAGGATTCTTAAGACTTAATTATGAATGGAATAAGATATAGGATGAAACTGCATATGAAGCCATAAAGGGCAAAATTCATGTCATTTATAAAAACTTGAGAAAATACAGAATTAGAAATGTTGTATACTATTTTGCAATAGACATTGATGATTAAAAATTGAGTGATACACTTTTAAATTATTTAAAGATAGACGAAAACATGGCAAATTTCACACAAAAAAAGCAAAAAAAAAATTAAATCACAAAAAGCTACAAATAAAAAGTGAAATAAGTAGGAAGAGATCAAAAATAGGAATTACTACATTAAACATGAGACTGTCTCCCTCACCTCATTTAAAAGTCAGAAATTCTCAGACTACATTTAAAAATTCAACAAGTGGCTGCTTATAAAGCAATATGTCATTTCAAGGCTAAAAATAAGAAATTCAACAAAGATCTATCAATCAAATCTGAACAAAAGAATAGTATGGTTGGTAATATTAACCAAAATGGAATTTAAGGCAGTAAGCACTACATTCGATTAAAGAAGATTATCATACTATTATAAAAGACAGTCGATCAGAAGCAAATCACAACATCATATTTTCATTGAGCAAATACTGTACTTTGAAACATTTTTATTTTTACATTATCTACTATCAAGTCATACTATGAGCCAGGCACTACACTGAGTACTGTGAATGCAGATGTGAATAAGACCCTCCCCTGAAAGTTCCACAGTCTAGGAAAGAAGAAAGGCATCTAAACAGGTAACTGCTGAATACAGAGGGTCCTGGAGTTAAAATGGGGTTATGCCCTGTGAAACCCATTGTAGGTTGAAACGATGGTAAGTTGAAGATGCATGCCACACATCTAATCTAGCAGATGTCATAGCTTAGCCTAGCTACCTAGAACATGCTCAGAACACTTATATTAGCCCACAGTTAGGTAAAATCATCTCCACGAATCCTATTTTTTAATGAAGTGTTGAATACCTCATGTAATTTATTGAATACTGTCCTGAAAGTGAAAAACAGAATGGTTGTATGGGTAGTCACATATGCAGCCAAAAGCACATTGATTGGGCCTGAAGAATGTTTGAGGAATTGAACTAAAATTAACTGCTGGATGATGAGAATGTGACAGCAACAGGGTCATCAATTTCTCTCTCTTCTGATGAGGCTGGAGAATAGCTGGTAGAAGGCACTGGGGTACCGACACTTGTTGCTGGTTTAGTAGGCATAGTGTGTTTCAGGAAGATACCAGGTTTGACTCTATAGTTTCTTCTTTTCATTATTTATTTCCCTACAACAAGCAAGAGCATCCTGTAGCTGCCTGTCAGTTCTTGCACATCTCTTGTCATTGATGTTCATTTCTTTTAACATCCCTGTGCCACTGCTCATAGTGGCAAAGGCCTCCGCCAATTTCTTTTCTGTAAACTTTATTCATGCCTCAGGTATATCTTCTTCTACCTCCCTTTGGCCTCAACTTCTTTACTTCTTTCTTCTGCCAGTTCAGTCAGCTCCTCATTGGAAAATTCTCCAGCCTCAATGCCAACAAGCTCATGAATAGCCTCTTCATCAGTGTCTAATTCTAGCTGTTCCTCAAGTAATAAGACTTTATTACTTAATATTTCATTAATAGCAAAATATTTATTAAAAGTCTTTGAACATCTTCACATATGTCTTCAAAATTTTCTTGCAAATCCTGTTCACAAATTGCCATGTGGCTTCTTTCCATGGTTTAGGGATGTTCTGCACAGGATTTGGAATGTTAAACCCTTTCCAAAGCTCTCAGAGCATTCATCCAGATTCAATCACTTTAACAGTTTTTACAAATATCTGGTGTCAAGGGTACGCTTTCAATCCAGCTGTTGCACCTTTGTCTACTGGTTGAGTAAGTTTGGTTGTGCCCCATGGCAAACCTTTACATCAAGATGCATACTGCTGCTATGCTATAGATACCCTTGGGCATTGTCTAAGATCAGAACAGTCTTGAATGTAATGTTGTTTCACCTCCAATATTCTTTTGCCTGTGGATTAAAACAGTTCAAAACTCAATTTTCAAGCAATGCTGATTTCATCTAGGTTTTCCTGTTATGGTGGTCATAAATTGGAAGCTTGCTCACATTTTTTAATGCTCTAGGGTTCTCTGAGTGGTAGATTAAGAAAGGCTTTAATTTGAACCCTGCAACATTTCTAGCCAAAAGCAGCCTTACATGGTCTGAGAATGCCTTGAATCTTGGCATTGTCTTGGACTCTTCATGAACGTATGTATGCTCTGGCATAAGCTTCCAGAATAAGCTCAATTTATCAACGCTAAATATTTGTTCTGGCAAATATTTATCATCTGCAATTATCCTATGTGCTTTCCATACTGGCACTTGCTGCCTCACCACTGACCTTCACATTGTGACACCTACAATTATGACAGCTTTTGAACAGTTGGAATCATCCTGACTTGTTATAAATGTTTGCATGTACATAAGATCATTGGTACACTTTTGTAGTATATCAAAACAGCTTCTTATCTTAGCCTGACTCATCATGAGACTAAGAGGTATGTGGTTCTGAATCTGGTTTTCCACTCACGTGATAACTAAGGTTTCCAAATCATCAATCAGCTTAGCTCTTTTCCTAGCTCTTTTCTTCATGAAGAGTGGATTTCACTGATGCTGACAATTTCATTATCACTGATTTGTTTCTTATCCTTCATGATGGTCAAAATTATGGATTGTGAAAGTCCTAACTCACATGTGATGGCCATTACTGGCTTGCTGCTTTCATGCTGGGCAATTATTTTGAGTTTCATCTCAAAAGTAACTGTCTTCTTCTTCTTCTCATCAGAAGCAGATGACACAGATGGGCATTTCATAGACATCATAGGATGGGAAAACAAAAGCATCACATCCAAAAATGCTGGCAACACAATACACTAGCGTATTGGTTGCTTACCCTCCTGATCCTGTGGCTAACTGGGAGCTATGGCTTCCTACTGCTGCTTAGCATCTCAAAAGAGAAAAGATCAAAATTTAAAGTACAGTTTCTTCTGAATGTGTATCACTTTTGCACCACTGTAAAGCCAAAAAGTAGTTATGTCAAACCAATGTAAATTGGGACTGTCTGTAACTTGGTAAATAATATTAGAAACAGTAAGAAGTATATGCAAGATAAAGACCTAGCATGGAGAACGCAGTGACTTAACGAGGTGATGACAAGAGGGAGTATCAGAGAGGGTCACAGATGAAGATATTTGGGGAGAAATTTAAAGGATGATAAAGTTTCTTTAGGTCAAATAAAGGTCAAGAAAAGGAGTAATTCCAGGCAGAAGAAAGAAATGGTGAAAAGGCACGACACATACAGGGACATGAGAAAACATCTGGAGTATAAAGAGCAGGAAGAAGAATAGTGAGATTTAAGGCTGGAAGGCAGAAAGGAAAAAATTACAAAGAAAGAAAGTCAGGTAAGCAACATAAGTATTCTGAACTCTCTTCTGTAGAGACTTGGGAGCCTAAGACCGGTTTTGTCCAGGGAATGAGCTGGGTTTGCATATAAACGGAGCACTTACCTGTGAGCCTGGGGAATTGACTGACCTGAGCTCAGATTGGAGTTGGGAAGGCTTTGGAAATGAGCTATGTTCCCACACTGTGGAGGTGGAGAGGACGAAATGGATTTGAGATATATATATGTGTGTGTCTGTATGTGTGGATGGATAGATAGATAAACAGATACACCTTTTTTTTTTTTTTTTTTTTTTTGAGACAGAGTCTTACTCTGTTGCTCACGCTGAAGTGCAGTGACGTTATCTCGGTTCACTGCAACCTCCGCCTCCCAGGTTCAAGCAATTCTCCTGCCTCACCCTCTCGAGCAGCTAGGACTGCAGGCATGCTCTACCACACCCAGCTAATTTTTGTAATTTTTTTAGTAGAGACAGGCTTTCACCATATTGGCCAGGCTGGTCTCGAACTCGCGGTCCACCCGCCTCAGCCTCCCAAAGTGCTGGGATTACAAGCGTGAGCCACCATACCTGGCCGAGAGATATATTTATGTTACAAAATTTGACAGTGCTTGCTGTCAGGTGAGGTGACAACAACCTACTTTTCTTACTTATAAAAGTGGAGGAATTGATCAACTGGAAAAAAAAAAAAGAAAAGAAAGAAAGACTAGGGAAAGCAGGTTTGGAGGAAGACAAGGAGTTTAGATATGAACATCGTGAGTTGAAGGTCCTGGTAGGAATCGAGGCAGAGAAGTCCACTTGGTTTCCTGGGAAGAGAGGTCAGTGGGCACTAAGAAGTGGAATGTATGGAGATGGAGAAACTCAAGGGTATAGATTAGAAAAACAGTTTGAAGGCAGCAGTTCTTGGGTAGAGATGAGCTTCATCAATGTAAGGACTGAGCTGATGAAGAAAAAAAGTGAAGAAGAAACAGTGATGAGAAAAGTTAGAGGTCAGGAAAAAGACTGGCCATGGAAGTCAAGGGGGTAGAGACCTCCCATGTGGAAAGGTCAACAATGTTAACTGCCAGGAAAGGAAAATCAACCACAGTAGATGTATCTAGTGCCAAACACATTGGCAAAAACTGAAAATACTCTGAAACACAGTATAAAAGGAATTAAACCCCCTCAAGCAGGGAATAAATCTGTACTCTAAAGTATTTTTGCTATATTCGGCAGAAAACTAAAATTCAATAAATACAAAATTAGAAATGTATTTTATACATTAATTTCACTAATGTAAAGTCAGTAAAATTACAAATTAATGCCATTCAGTATCAGCAGAAAACTTTAAAAAATCCTTCTGATCAGTATTTCTAAGTATCAGTTTGATCGGGATTGAAATAAACTCACCTTAGACACAATACTAATGAAACCACAGAGGGGCATTCTTGAATTGTTTCTATTAGTTAAAAAGGGAAAAATAATAAATTTTAATTCTTGAGATCTGTTAGAAAGGAAAATAAAAGGAAGGAAATAATAAAGATAAAAGGAGCAATAAATATATTAGAAGCCATTAAAAATCAGAATAATATAAACAAAGAGTTGGCTCATAGAAGAGTTTAATAAAACAGAAAAATCACAGGCAAGTTTTTTTAAAAGCAAAAACCTATAAACAAAGAAAATTGGAACAAGGAAATAGACTGTAAGAGCCACAGAAATAAATAATGAAAATTAGAGAAAATGTTAGTCTAATGATTAATACCTTAACATAATAGATTTCAAAGTCTCCATTTACTTAGTGATTTGTTATTTTTATCTATTAGGATGAATAGTATTGGTCACATTCCATTGTTTTTTAATTTTTTTATTATTTCTTTTTTTTTTTTTAAGGAAAACACTTATTGTAAGCATTAGAGAAAGAAATTCAAGCTTAGGTCTTGCAGACACCATAGCTTTGGTATAACTTCTCTATCCCATGGTCTGTGATACCTATACCTGTCTACTTGACCCTTCAGTGTCTCACATACCAGGATCTTTCAATATTTGCCAGCACAGATATCCTCTCTACCTGCAGTCTCTATCTCTGAGCCCTGTTGCTTATGGAAGTTTTTCTCCTACTCACAGTCCACCATTTCTCTAAACCACTGCTTGTAGCTAACTACAACTAATTTTATTTCTGTACCTCCACGTTTTTCCTGTAACCTCAGGCCTTTTTCATATTCTCTGTGGAATCCTGTACATGACCCCTAAACTTTCTCCCTCTGTGTAGACCTACTCACTCATTTTTCCAGAGTGAAACGTGCTCTGAAGTATCTTCTTCAGCTGTGTACACAAGTACTGCCGATGGGAATGTTGGAAATCAATATTTTACTGATAATATTTATCTGGTTTGTTTGCATCCATACTTTTAGCTTGTTGAAAGCACTTGAATGTTGATTTTGTCACCGTTTTATTAATTTTCTCCAAGTCTGGCATCATTAGCAAATTTGATGAGCATGCTTCCTGTCATTGTGAAGGTCTTTGATAATAGCGATGAGCTATATAGACACGGCCAAGAACAGCACCCAGAGGAATGACGTGAGGTGTTGGCCTCTCCATTGATATCAATACATTAATCAACCCATCCAGAGACAACTGTTCCATCAGATACAAATCCACTTGTCTGTCTTGTCATCTGGCCCACATTTATCCATCTTGTTCACTAAGCTATCAAGAGATACTTGAAAAATGTTTCCTAAATTCTAATTATGCAATGCCTGTAACCTGCCCTTGAAACATGGCATAAACAAAAGTGCATAGATCATGATATCAACCATTTGTATTTTAGGGTCAATTTCTTCAAACTCTCTATCTTGCAATGAATTACAGAAGATTTCTTCTCACCTAGAAAGGCATCAAAATAGAAGTAAGGCCAGCATCGAATGCGTTAAACTCAATAATACTTACATTTAAATTGAGCTTATTTGGCACACTTTACATGCAATCATATTTCTATCTTGTTCCTACTTTGAAATGTTCATTCTAAATTTTCAGTTTGAAGACAGATCTCCACGAATGAAAATAGAGACACCACAAAGTATTTCTGTCAAATGTCAAACTTGGTACATGTTCTTTCTTATAAAACAGTCAACCAGCAGAGTCCAGCGAAGGACCTATGGAGGGTGAATTAATCCTGACACAGGATATGGCAAATGAAGCAGCTCTCAAGATGATTTGACATTTGTTATATTCTTTTCTGGATTTACATTTTTTTTAGTTCTGTCTCATTTTCTGACTCTGTTCTTACCAGAATAAAAATACAATAGTAAATGTAGTTGTTTTTAAATAGTGAAAACTATAAAATTGGGAGGAATCATAATTTGCTACAACAAGGTAAGATGAGAGAGAATTTGCCAGAGGATTTGGAGAATTAGGGACGTGTATAAAGACTAATGGAAAGTTCAACAAGCAGGTCGTGCTAACACTGCTTAAGCAGAGTAAGAGTGCTGGGGCTAAGCATGTATTGGTTTATGAAAAAAGCAAAACGGATGATCCCAGGTTTTATTTCCTTTCTTTACCAATCAATAAAGTTACTTATGCACGACAGGATGGACACCTAGAAATTATAGAAAGCAAACATAGGCATAGGGAGATTAATACAATATAAATTAAACTCAGGGGTGGGGCTATGCTGTCTATATTATGTCTAAGGAAGAGCACTGAATCCCAGGTTTGTAAGAGAAGTAATGACAAAGAAGATACATGAGACAGGCATGAGAAAACAGGAGGCCACATTCTAACAAGGATAAAATAACGTGCCCTGTTGGCTCCATGTCTTGTAGAAGATAAGACTAAGAAGATTCTGGATGGGTATCTGTATACTATACAAGTTCAAACATAATAGAAAAACTAACTTTGTGATATATTAGGTACATTATTTGGTTTCTTCAATAATTATAAAATGAATAGCATCATGTTTTTCTAATTGCAAACATATAAAAAAACTAATGAAAAACCATAACAGCTGCTAATTTGCCTTCCCAGAAACATTCTTGTTAACAACATGGTTTTCTCTTTTAAATGAGATAGTTTTTTTACGTAAAGTAAATGACCTTTGGAAGATTTGCCTCAAAATTAGCCCCAATGTCCCAGATTGTAATTAGGCATGTGAGTTTTTGAGTCTCGTATTTATTCTTTTTGTACCTGAATTTATTTTTCAATCATTTTAGAATTGTTCTTTGGAATTAGCATTAAATTCATCTAATGTATCTTGCAACCTGAACTGCCACTTGCTTTGTACTAAAAGCTTTGAAATATGATCAGGAGATTTTATCACATAAAGGATTTGCATTGTTTAGCAAATGTGATACTGTCAGGGTACAACAGAGCAATTGTAATATTAAACTGTTTATCAATTTCAGCCCCACTTATCATTCTGATCATGTTTTGAATTCCTCCCAGCAAGAAGCTGCCATAACTCTGGCCTAATTACAGAACGCTGCTCCTTGACCTTGACTTTTTCCAGTCTTTATCCTTAATTGCCGCACAATGCTTTAAGAAAACACTTGTCCATGGAATTAGACTCTGGCATTTCAAATGTTTCTAAAGTAAATGATTTAGTTCCAGCTACCTGTTTACTTTAGGTGGTTACTCCTTCACGTACTCTAATCTGGCATCATTTTACTGCACAAAGCTTCTTTAGTACACTTGAAAGAAACTGTGTATCAACAATAAATTATAAATATAATTAAAATTAGACTTTACGACATAGAACAATGTCCTGTTGCTATAGTATTCTCCAGTGATTTGTAATTTTAAAAGTGTTTTACAACTGTCTTACTGGTTATTGGACACAATTCTTCAATGACTTAGATCATTTGTAATTGAAAGGGGATGGTGAAAATCCCAAATAGAGTGGAACACCATGATTTATACCCCCTGCTTTGGGTTTTTCATTCAAATTCAGTGAAGCCTTCTCTGACTTGTCCCATGCAATGAAAACCCTTCTCTCTATCTCTTTCTTCACTTTATTTTTTCTTCATAGTACCTTTCATAATTTGACAAACTATTTATTTTACTTATTCACTTGATTTACTGTGTGACTTCTTTCCCCAAACTCTCATTAGACTATACATTTCATGCAGGTGGTAATTTCCTAAGGGCTTAAATCCCTACGCTAGCTTTAGAACCTAGAAAAGGGACTGACACATAATGGGCACTCAATAGGTATTTGAAGAATTAAGAAATAAAAAGTTTCCTATTTACTTATTTATTATGTATAATTAAAAGTTTCTTATGAGCTTTAATACATAAAGGAACAATGACTCCCTTTTATATATTCAAGGGCACATTACGGAAGCCACATGTCATGCTTATAGAAGGAGAAAATTCATCACCTAACAAGTTTTCTTCTCTTATCTATTGTCTGGTGGGCAAGGGAGGGAAAGTCCATTGTGGGAGATTCTAACAATTTTTTCATGAATTTATGTACATTTCAACTAATGGGAAAGGCACTGTGGGCCATATTACTTCCATATCTAGCTATCCACAAGAGGTCTCCAGTAGCAGCTTCCTTTTGTCCCATCTCATCTCTGCCCTCTGTATTGGGTAACTGGCCAGAATGTCATTATATCTTTACTGAAAACCATTGATATCTCGTGTGTGTGTGTGTGTGTGTGTGTGTGTGTGTGTGTGTGTAACATTAAGTACACTTGGAATTTAAACTGTCATTGTGAGTTCTTTTGGAGGACAGATGAAAACAAAAACAGGTTTTATGTGAACTAGAGAATTACTAAAACAGTGAACTTTACAATGGCAGATAGGAAGGAAATAAGCATAGTTCTTTCATAAAGTATCAGAATGTGTAGAATTCAAATCTGTTTTTCTTTCTTTCAAACTGTCCAGTCCACAATCTGAAATTCTAGTATGACCTCCCATGAGGGGTGCTTTACCTCCCCTCCTCCCTCTCCTACTCCAAACTCCTATGTCTCTACCTCTGAGAATTATTGTGTGATGGAAGTGTTCATTATTATAATGTTAATCATGAGGATTAAATGCAGAATGGAAAAATGCTGACAATCTCTTTGGCGCCATTTTGAAGTCATTTCTAAGTAAATATGTGGTATATGGATTTTAATTTTGTTTTTAAAGTAATATGGGAAGCTGTAGTCTGAAAATGGCTTAGAAGCTATGGGAAACTAATATATGGGAAAAAGCTGTCATGAAATGACCCAAATCATTCTTTATAGTCACTGTGCTTTCAGAAAACATGGGTGATCAGTTTACCAAGCCCGACCAGATACCACTATTCAGAACAACTTCTGTCTATTATAGGCCAAAGTCAAGAATATTCAGCTTATTAATGATGAAAAACTTAACATATGAAAATTTAACAATGATAATAATAAAGTATATATCCACTCAGACATTCCATTGGTCAGAAGATATATTCGAAGACTATTTAGCAGGCATTGAGCCATATTACATGAAGCACTAGCATTTTCCTTAAATTAGATTGTATTGTGTTGCTATTTGCAAATATTTAGAACAGGAAATTCACTGATATCCTGTGACGTATCAAGTAGTTTGTCCAGGTAAAAAAGTGGTTGGTAATCTGGCACAAGTTGTAAATATCTTTAGTCTGAAAATATAAGAAGTTTGAGGAGCATGACATCAAGTGAGTTTTCAGTGTTGCTTCAAGTCTAAGGCTTCATAATTCCGAGTATTTAAAAAACATACTTCTTCTTGATTATTAAGGACAAGCTGATCTTATAAAAAGCTTTGAGACTAACAGCAAATTCAAATGTTCTGTAAAGACATCCAAATTAAATATATTGTTTTGACAAAGCTATTTTCTAGAGTACAGAGTCCTACCAATCAACATTTTCACAAAATAGGAACATTTTATAAAAAAGTATATTTGTTCACCTACTTTTTCTAGGAATAATGGCCCTGATAATTTTTAAGAAGAAACATATTTTTTTTCACAGGAATTGTTATTCACTCATCGTCTATTGTAAAAAAGAGCTTTCCTGAGTCTCTCAAGATGTAGTGAAGCAGGTAAAGAGATGGAGACTATACTTAATTAAATTGCATTTTCTAAAAATAAATAGATGAATGTCGAACTTTGATTGTATTCCTTTCACTCCTTTTATCAAGTGTTCCAAGCATTTTCTACCAAGGATTACGGTGCTCCTGTTGTTTTTAATTGAAGTACCTTTGAGAATGGGGGCTATCTATCTTTAATGTACTTTAGCAGATTAGAAAACATGACACAGTTGTAGGAAAAATCTTAAGCACTTTAATCAAAGCCTTAATTAAATGAGTAATATGGCTTCTTATTTTAAAGGTCCTCTCAGGCCACTGTAAATCCATTAAGAGATCACTTTGGTCTTCTTGCTTGAAATAAATCCATATCAACCAGGATTCTATTCTACAAATAGTTGTTTGTTCAACTTAGTTAAGCCAATGACAGTGCAATGGCCAAGCAATGCATGCAGGATGCTCTGAAGCACACATTCAAAGTAAACAGCAGAAAGAAAATAAAAAGGCACAACTAGAGTTGCACAGAAAAGCAAAAGTAAGGTGGACACAGAATGTCTGCCATGGCATCCTGGAAAATGTAGACGGTCAATCTAGTTCATTTCCTCATTCCTTTTGTCTTTATTTCCTCAGAAAACTATACAAAGCTTAATAGGAAATTGTTTCCTTTTCTGAGTTTAGCTAACAGAAGTGGGCATTTCTCATGCCATTGAGTCCATTTAATATGTATCAGAGTAAATAAGAACCTTAACAGTGTATTTTGTGAATGTCATGATTTCAGAAGCACATGTACCTTCCATCCAAGAAACAAATTGAAAGACGTACTCAAAATTCTTGCCATAAACACTAATCAGTATCCTCTATCTCTGTGCAAATGATAATATATTTCTTCAACTGGTAAATACATCAAATGCATTTGTAGTACAAAATTATAAGGCTATATTTATTTAAGCATCAGATATTTTAATTTAAAAATTAATTTATATATTTCATTTTCTTGATTGTGCCTGATATATATATATTGTTGCAGCTTGGAAATTTGTAGTTATTATGTAAAAAGAAGATGGAAAATGCCACATCTCTACCCCTATCAATTACCTGTTATTCAGACTGTTTTCTAATCAATATTCTATTCATCACTATCATTAAAGAGCAGTGGCATGCATTCTCTTGAACTGAAAATTATATTGGAGCATATTAAAAATAGATGTATGTATATGGCAACGAGACATAATAGCAGTCCTATTACTCATAGTTCATGGATGTCAGTGTGCTGTCACACATATTTAGCAGATTAGAATTTGTTGTAAAAGTTTCCCACACATTTAAAGTTTTGATATATAGCATTTTGAAATTCCTCACATTCATCTCTAGTTTCAAGAGAGCTTTCAGCTCCTAAGGGTCTGGTTATATTCATTTAACATGTGACTGTCTGGGTCCCTGAGAGCCTTCCGTAATATGGAATGTGTCTTTTTTAGCAAAGAAAGATGATAAACTCTTCTAGAGCCAAATGCTGTCTGGAAGCTGAGAATGCCAAGAGTACAGCACCCTCTTTCCATTTAAAAAATACTTTTCAGGATGTATACTTTATCTTTTTAAGATCAATTTTGAAGTGATGTTGGTCTCATAGAGAAGTTATAAACTGTCACATCTATAGGCAAAAGGAACAAGACCCTTGGACAAGTCATTTAACTTCAGGTAAAATATGACCTACTTTTCAGAATTAATTAGCCAAATAATGGATGCAAATATCCAGCATAGAAATGGATCAGATCCTCCAGACAAATAGTACAGAACATACACTGCAAGACTCCAGCCATTCATATAGTCCATAATACAATGGTATCCCCTAGAATGCATCAGGCAGCCTTGTTACAGGTAGTGATTATTATTTTGGCTTTGAAAATTGACCAGGCATTAACTTGGAAGATGAAGGACAACATGGAAGTGTATCTAGCTTTTCAGATGAATCAACTTCATGATTAACCTGGCAAAGGTTGATCAAAGAATACTGTCATCCCTTACTCATCACCCTCTGTCTATCCTTGGACATCTTCTTTTTTCTTCTTTTTTTGAGATGGAGTCTTGCTCTGTGTACCCCGTGGCTCACTGCAACCCCCACCTCTTGGGTTCAAGCGATTCTCCTGCCTCAGCCTCCTAAGTAGCTGGGACTACAGGCATCCACCACCACATCCAGCTAAGTTTTGTATTTTTAGTAGAGATGGGGTTTCACTATGTTGGCCAGGCTGGTCTCGAACTCCTGACCTCGTGATCTGACCAACTCAGCCTCCCGAAGCTCTAGGATTAAAGGTGTGAACCACCACACCCATCCTGGATGTCTTCTTCACATAAGACTTTGGAGTCCCAGGTACAGAAACCATGTATGCATGAAGTAGTTACTTGAGTTTTCTTGAATTAATATTATAGGCTCCTTATTTTTCCTTTACATTACAAAACATGCAACAGTAAATATCTTTATTGACACAAAAATCATTATCACCAAATGAGATGCATTGGTAAAAGGAAAATATACATACACATATGGACAAAACATGTCAGCAATAACAGACTATATATTAATCTTATAAGGTAAGATTTAAGGTCTACTCATTAAAAATATTAGGGGAAATCTTGTAATTTGAATTGGAATTAATATAATTTAGTGTTTTATTTATTATCTACTGTATTTCAGGAAGATTTCAAATGGTTTACAAACCATTATTAATCATTAATAGTTATTAATTGTGTAGTTCTCTGTATTTTGTTGTTTCTTTGTTTTCCACAGGAAGCAAAATGAGAAAGTGAAACATGTAATTACAGTAATCAGGCAACTGTTTATTTTTAAATATTTCATCAGAGCTAATTTTCATTTGCTTATTTTTGAATATATTAATTGGCTCATTATTTTTACATTTACAATATCACCATCACAATTTGTTGATTTTTAATATACACAGTCTATCCTTGAAATTATTCCAATAAGTTACTAAAAATGTCTAAACCTAGATTCTACTTTGATTAAAAAAAAAAGTAATGAAATTCTTCCTCCCAAATTAAAATTTCTGAATTTTAAGTGCCACAGTGATGGAACAGGGAGTGGTTTTCCAGTCCCTCAAAACTATGCATAATTGTTCAATGCTCTTCACCCAGATAAATGAGAGAACAAGTCAATCTGTCACTCAGATTGCTCAGGTTCTACCATGTCTACTGTGGTTGCAGCTTTTGTTTAAGGGATGTACTAACATCACTGTGAAACAATAACTCTACAATTGTTCCCACTTGTGAGATTCTGCAAATGTTTTAATTACCATCAAAAGTACTACAAATTCAAAGCAATTTTAATGACTCCAAATTTGGGTTTTGAAGAGCTTTATGGTTCATTCATGTTTAATACAGTTTGTGGCTTATTTGTGGGATTTCAAGCCTTCAAGATACTTTTGTTTTTACTAAAACAACAACATTTTCATTTTTCAACCAAAAACTGCAGAATTCTAATCCTGCATTTCTGTAAAAGATGAGGTTTAAACACATGATGAGTTCACTAACAAATATTTAAGCTGGATAAACTTTAATGTTGGCTAGGGGGTCATTAAAGTATGTGGTTGTGGATAGCTTAATATTGCAGACCATGAATGAAAGAACACGGGATTTATATTAACTATCAAAATCAACTAAGAAGAAGAGCAAAGAAAAACATCCCCCATCATCTCACCAGTTCCTAAGCACATTGAACCTGCCTCTTCATCAACCATGCCTTTTCTCTATCTCACCTACTTCAATGCCACGTAACTGAGTTTCTACCTCAGGGCATTGTCCTAGTGTGTTTCTGCCATTACTTACCCTTGGTTCTATTGTTCTGCATGTGCTCTCACT
Source organism: Theropithecus gelada (assembly GCF_003255815.1). Lineage (NCBI taxonomy): Eukaryota > Metazoa > Chordata > Mammalia > Primates > Cercopithecidae > Theropithecus > Theropithecus gelada. The sequence goes on along the minus strand of NC_037685.1, from coordinate 32,936,269 downwards.
AAAAATATTTCTCATTAGTAAAATAACTGAATTTAATGGTACCATGAGATGGACTATGGCAATGGACTACCAACCACTTCATACCAACTATTCAAGGACAACTAAGATATTTGACCTGTCAGATTTTTTTTGGTTGTTGTTGTTTTGTTTTTTTTAAATAAAAATTTCAAGTGTGATAGGTGATTAGCCTTATTTTATATATATTTTTTCAATATTTTATGCCTGATCACATTATATAGACTACACTAGTTCACACTTAGCTTAAGCATCTAATACACAGTGACATTTTTCTAAAGATAATCTTGTGAATAGTAATTCTGTTTTTCTTTAGTGAGGATTTTACAATATATAAAACATGTCATGAACCATATAAAAAAGCCAGATAATTTTTTTCCTGAAATTTAGCCTGAACAATAACTTGGGGCATGATAAACATATAATTAAAATACATAGTATTACTTATTAATGATTTTCTACAAAACCAGATGTATTCTTTATTATCAGATGATTCTTTCATATTTTAGAGTTTGAGTCACAGTAAGATGAGTATAGAAAGGTAATTTTCCTCCATTAGCAAATATAATATCACTTAAAGAGTACAGTCCTGAAATTTCCAAGTGGCATACTGGAAGTAATATAACCTATATAATTTATCTCTGACAATAACCAAGTAGAGGAGAAGCTCTAGTCTGCCCTATGCTATATGGTAGCCATTAGCCATGATATGGCTGGCCAAAATTGAGATGTCTCGTAAATGTAAAATACACACTGGATTTTCAAAGACTGGTACAGAAAAAAACATACAAAATTCTTGTTAATAATTTTCATACTGAAGATGTAGAAATGATATTATATATATATATATTAGTTTAATCAAAATATTAAGAGTAGTTTCTCCTTTTTCTTTTTACCTTTTTAAAGTAGCTGCAACAAAATTTAAAATCATACACATGACTTATATTGTATTTGTATTGGACAGCACTGCCATATAAAAAGACAAAATCCAGTGACACATCTGAGTCTATAATAAATGATACCAAAGAGAGCAATTTCTTAAAATACATTTATTGAATTTGTTTCAGAAACCCCACTTATGCCTTTAATAAGCTATAGTTTTCCAGGAAATATATGTACTGAAAGATACTCTGCTGCTTGCTGAAGTCATAACTGGTTTGATTGCTCCAACACTGGAAACCTAATGACAAAACTCAATGACTGCTGGCAATAACACACAGCAATCTTTTTAATCATATCTCAATTAGCTTCAGAAGTTTCTCATTTCAGCGCTCCCAGGGGTCTCATTGCTTGTCTTTTTCACTTGAGATAAACAAAATCATCTGTCTTATATTCATCTCCAATATTTGTTTTTTTGGGGGGGTGGTGGTGATCTTAATAAGCTGCAGTTGCTGATAGGACCGTCAGCTGCAAACATCCTTGCTGATGCACGAAATGTCTCATTCCACCAGAGCACAACGGAAATTACTCCCTGGCTGTGCAGCAAGGAGCTGGCCTCCTACCTAGCATAAATTTGTAGGGACACATGGACATCACTTTGGAAAACTAGAGGACAAGGGAGATGTGATTTGCAGCATTTTTTTTTCTCTCAGAGTAGAAATCTGGGAATGCTGCATCTATCTATGATGGGAAACATTTAGAGATTTACTTTTTTTGCTTTGTTTCGAGTGGATGAAGGCATATGCTACTTATTCTTTCGTTTATGCATTCATCAGTCACATCTATTGTGTGAAGGTGCTGGGAATACAGAGATGAAGAATATTTTATCTATGCCTTTAAGCATCTCACACCCTAAGTCACTTTCATTATTACACATACGTGCAGTCCTTTCTTTTCTCAAATTACTTAGATTTTCAGAATTGATCCTCAAGACTAATGAGGGGCAGGCTTGCTTCAAAAAAATAAAAATGCCTTAATACGGCCCTTTCTTCCCTTTATAACTAGGTTTCCTTTATGTGAATATTCCATATTTGCATGTAATTCATGCTCACAACCATATCTATGATCCACACTCATATCTAGATGTACAATGGATGCCCATCTGTGCATATGTATCTATACTCCATACTTAAAAATATACACCACATACACATGACTGAAAAAGTGAATACTTTAGTAACTATCCTTGGTATATGCAATAACTTTGATATAATTAATATTCCTTAGAACAGATGCTTGGTTTGCAAAGACCTGTAATTAGAAAGCTAACACAATGATGGGTATGTGAAGGAGACAGAACCACCGAGGACTGATTTCCAGCAGTCCAGGAATGTTCCATGACAACCCTCCTTCCATTCAGAAACCAGGTGCTCTTCCGGGCGCAGTGGCTCACATCTGTAATCCCAGCACTTTGGGAGGCTGAGGCAGGTGGATCACGAGGTCAGGAGATGAAGACCATCCTGGCTAACATGGTGAAATCCCGTCTCTACTAAAAATACAAAAAATTAGCCGGGCATGGTGGCGGGCACCTGTGGTCCCAGCTGTTTGGGAGGCTGAGGTAGGAGAATGGCATGAACCCGGAGGTGGAGCTTGCAGTGAGCGGAGATTGTGCCACTGCACTCCAGCCCGGGTGACAGAGCGAGACTCTGTCTCAAAAAAAAAAAAAAAAAAAGAAACTAGGTGCTCTGTTCAAGACTAAAAGACTCAGTGAGCTTCCTACAGATTCTTCCCATAGACATCATTGCCATGGTGAGGATCAATCTGGCAAGACCTCAAAAACACGTGAGAGTTTGTGATGTAGTGTGGCTGCCACATTCCTGTTGGAAAAAGAATTCAGATCCGGAAAGAGCTGTAAAAGCTGACTCACTTGTTGACTGGTCCTAGCACTACCGCCGACTACAGACAACGGCCCTCTTGATTTTCTCCCTAGTACTGTAATGCAGGGAACAAGCGCCCTACAATCTTTGGCAACCTTTTCCTTCATTGTATCCCACTGTATCCCATGCTTCCTCATGACAAAGCCCTGTGGACCACAGAGCAACTGCAGAATCTAAACACGGTTTGCTTCTCTAGCTTTCATTTTTGTCCTGACCTTTCAAGAGGAATGCTGTCAACATATCATAATGGGCCCTCATGTTTTACCACAAATTGCACATTCCAGCAAGGGGTGAGGTCCTGTTTTATTTCTTCTACGAGCCACCTGGATTTAGTAAGTCACTCCTAGGTCATCAACTTTTTGCTTTGAGAAAGGCCACAGTTAAAAACTCTCAAGTTCTGAGGACAAAGCTTGAAGGCTGCCAAAACAAGAAATGATTTTACTCCCTCTCCAGCCTCTCCATGCTTACTTCTTTTTCTAGTTGACTATTCAACCTGAAAAGCTAGTGAGCAATATAATTAACTCAGTGTGCTCTAAAAACTAATGAAAACCTTAGACACTTTAGGGAGCCTTCTGAAGCACATATCAACCAGAGGAGCCATCAGATGTTTTGTTAAATGTGATCTCATGCAGTCTAGGCCAATTACTTACAATAAATGGCACAGAACAGGGAGTAGGCTCTGGGGGAGGGCCATGCTGGGTGACATCTCTGCTGGGGAAGCAGGAGGATTATCATAAATCCATTCAGGAACTAATATGCAATGAAACAGCATCAAGGACATTTGTAGAGCTTTGTAATTTGATGTTGAAAATCAAAAAGCAATGAGAGTGTGATTTATTAAGGTCAAATTGTTATATTTTTCCACTCAATGATGTTTATAAGACAGCTGGAACATTCCTTAATATATTCAACTGTCTTGTTCCTCCTAAGAGCACAGTCTCCTGCACTTACTGAGTGTCTGGTATAGGAGAGGACTTGGTAGGAGTTTTGGGAGAGAAACCAGAGAAAGTTGATGTGAGCTCTGTATTCTAGATGGTGAGGGAAGCCATCAAGCAACTTGTGATGAAGTGAACATTTTATTAATACACATCTTAGTTACAGAAAGATCACAGCAGTGTACAGGTAAATGAGCAGGCCTGTGTAACCAGCACCCAGGGCAAGAAGCAGAACATTACCAATGCCACAAACACTTCCTTCCCAATCATCAGGCCCCTGACTTCCAACAGAGATTGTCAAAAAATTTAACTTTCTGTAAATAAGCTCAGACAGAATGGAGGCTTCAGTGTACTATTCTTGTGTTTGCCATTGTTTATAAGACGTATCCTTTTTTTTTTTTTGCATATGGCAACTGTTTTTCCCATTCTTATTTCTGTTGGTATTCCACTGAAGGACTATACCCCACTTACTTTGTGTTGTTCCAGTTTGGGCTAATTTGAATAATACAGCCATGTGCACACATATGTAAGCATTTACGTTCGGTATATATCTAGCACTGGAATGGTTGAATCATAAGTTATGCTATGTTTAGCTTTAGTAGATCCTGTCAATAGTTTCCCAAAATGGTTGTACCAATTTCTACTTGGAGAAATTGAGAATTCCAGTTGCTCCTCAACCCTGCCAACTCCTAGTGTTATCAAAGATGACACAAACCTTGAAAGACATAATGTTATCTTTCTCTTTTAGACATTTGGATGAGCATATAGTGGTGCAATTACTGAGGGCTTCATTGATATTTCTCTCATGGCCAATGACTCTTTGTACCTTTATGTAAGTTTACTGGTGTTTGGATATTGAGCTCATGGTACACTATAAAGGAGTATGTCAACACAGAACCCCTAATGCTGTGAATCTCCTCTAGGCTGAACAAAAACAGATTGTTTCTATCGTTCCTCTGAGAATCGTTCCTCTGAGAATGAAGCATTTCCCAGTCTTGATGGCTCTCTCCTTGACTCTTCTAGAATCTCAATGTCCTTGTAGAGCACTGTCCACTGAATTTTCCTCTGGGTGTAGGTTAAGCTACATAGGGAAGACAGCAGGACTCTCTTTAAAACTATTAGACCCTCTACTTCTATTAGCAGATAAAGTAGCAAGGCAGATATAAGCAGTTCCATATCATCCCCTCACTTTGTTTCAATCAGCCTTTAAGAATTTATTATTTTGATTCTATTAATACTTAATACTTAGACTCTGCACTAATACTAAAAAGCTATTCTCGCATCTATTCATTCAGCAACCATTATTTGTAGACTGATTATGACTCAAACACTTCTCTGGATATTGGTGATTTAGGAAAGCAAAGTCCAATGCTCAACATACAACAAATTAATAAAGAAAATAAGGCCGAGTGCAGTGGCTCACACCTGTAATCTCAGCACTTTGGGAAGCCGAGAGAGGCAGATCACCTGAGGTCAGGAGTTCGAGACCGGCCTGGTCAACATGGTGAAATGCCATTTCTACTAAAAATACAAAAAGTAGCCAGGCGTGGTGGTGGGTGATTATAGTCCCAGCTACTCGGGAGGCTAAAGCTGGAGAATTACTTCAACCCGGGAGGTGGAGGTTGCAGTGAGCTGAAATTGTATCAGTGCACTCCAGCCTGGGCAAGATAGTGAGACTCTGTCTCAAAAATAAATAAGCAAATAAATAAACAAACAAAGGTTGCAGTGAGCTGAAATTGTGCCAGTGCACTCCAGCCTGGGCAAGACAGTGAGACTCCGTCTCAAAAATAAATAAATAAATAAATAAATAAATAAATAAAATAATATAAAGCCGGGTGTGGTGACTCAAACCAGTAATCCCTTCACTTTGGGAGCCAAAGTGGGTTGATCGCTTCAGCCTAGGAGTTCAAAACCAGCCTGGGCAACATAGTGAGACCCTGTCTCTACAAAAAATTTAAAAAAAACAAAACAAAAAACATTTGGCCAGGCATGGTGGTATGCCTACATTCCCAGCTACTTGGGAAGCTCAGGTCAGAGAATAATTTGAGCCAGGGAGATTGAGGCTTCAGTGAGCCATGATTGGGCCACTAAACTCCAGTCTTATTGACAGAGCAAGACCCTGTCTAAAAATACAAACAAAAACCAGAAAGATAATTTGAAATAGTGAGACTCTGAAGAAAGCAAATCTGCAAAAATGGATGAACAGTAATTGGTACAGGAAATGAGGGAACCACAATTTTCACAGAGGGTCAAGGAAGCTTCTCCACAGTGGCAGATTGAAGCTAAACCCCAAGTGATTAAAAACAAAACCAAAAATACCCCAGCAAGGTGTTGATGGGAGGGAAGAGGGTTTCAGTTGGAGGGAATGGCAAAAGTCAAGGTCATAAGGACACAGTCACAGCAAACAGGCCAGAGGGGATAGTGTCTCTGAGGCATGCAGGAAGGAGGATGCCTGGTCAGGAATGTTTATCAGTGAGTTCACAGAAGGGAGGCTTTGTAAGCCACGGAGAGGAGTTCAGATTTTATGGTTGTAAAATAAGAAGACCAAGGAGGGCCTCAGACAGGAAAGTGACACGTCCTGATATTTAGTTTTAAAACAGGGTTGGCAAACTGGCCCAATGGCTGGCCATCAGTTTGCGTAAATAAAATTTTATTGGAATGCAGCCATATACTTTCCTTCGTCTGTTTGTGGCTGGTTTCATGCTTGGTTTTGTGGTCTCATGTTATAACATCAGAGACAAGTAGATGTGACTGAGATAATATGGCCCACAGCCCAAAACATTTATTATCTTCCCTTTAAGAAGATCACTTTGACTGTTGATAAAACATAAACCATGGGAAAGGGCAAGAGTGTAAGCTGGGAGACCACTCAGGAGATTATTTAGTGGTCCAGGCAAGAGATAATGTAGGCTAGATAGGGAAAATGGGGTGGGGAGTGATGAAATGTAGATAGATTGTGGGGAGATTGTGTAATCAAATCTATAGAAGAATTACAGAGAGAAAGAAGAAAAATGCAATATTCTGTAGCCAGTGGTTAGTTGAAGCTCTTCTACAATTCCTGAACAGAGTCCATATTTGAAAGCTTTCAACTTTACATGGTAAGAGCAGTATATTTTAGTGGAAAATATTATTACTATTATTTTCAGAGTTACACATCTCTCTGATTACAGTAATCGATTTAGGTACTCCACAAAATGAAACCACATGCCAGTAGGTAAAACGCTTGCCTTCTCTTTTTCGTGTTACTGTGTCAGTAAATATTTTTTCCTTAAAACTTTTTCCCAAGACTGTTCCCAATATTCAATTACACATAACACAATGAGTAAATGGAGTCCTATCTATACGAAAATATCAACATATAAACTCCAGCTGATTTTGCAAACAAGACTTTTCTCTCATTAACATTATCCTGCAAGAAAAGATAATTTCAGGGAGCAAGTCCATTGGGCATGCCTTACACTGAGCATGCTAATGAGGAGGCCATCAGCCCAAAGCCTCTTACAGGTGGAAGACATTAAGTGCTACTCCTAAGGGGGTAGTTGTCCTTGTATTGGAAGAACGTGACTCTTGATGAATGGGAAGATGGAGGCCATTGTGCAGGGATAACTACAAAAAATAAATTACTTAGCTAACCACAGAAAAATTCCAGGCAGGGGGCAGGCATTCCAATTGCCCATCCTCAAAAAGATGGGAGGACAGAGGACACTGGATGATTCCCAAGGAATTAAAACAGGTTTAGAAAAAAAGTGGAGATGTTACAGATTTACAGATCTACATACATCTGACCTTAGAAGGGTTATGAAATTTTCTTTGACATATCCCAAGGGAAGGAAAATAGGATTTTAGATTAGGTTTTACAAACCCCTACACTCTGTAATATGTGGACAAGGTCAACACATTTCAAAACTGTTTGGATGAACTTTTTCACATCTGGTTTGGGTTAGGAAGGTTATTGGCCAGGGAGTTTCAAACAAGGTGGAAACTTGAAGCCAATTTTATGGGTGTGAACTGAAACTGACAAAGAGCTATTTCAAACAGTCTGCTAGGAAACAGGGAGAACCTCCGAAAGGTCTGACATGAATGCACAGTTGTAAATATGTCACCATGTTCGATACATGAATCAGAGAGCTCAAACAGTGCCACCAAGAAGAAAAATAAATAGCCTCCATAAGTGGGCATTTGCTTGACACGTGTGTGTGTGTGTGTGTGTGTGTATACATATAATATGGCCAAATTGTACAATATACAATTATATATACATATAATATATATACACACACAGATGTATACATATATGTGTTCACATATACACATATATACATATATACACACATATATACATATATACACACATATATACACAAACATATATATACACATATATATAAAGAAAAAAGTCTTTATTTTGCATCTGATTGCATTTGTTGTCCGCCATGAAGTGAATGTTAAGTATGGATATCTAAATATAAATATGGTGAACTTTAATTGAGCCATTACATTTTCAGTGGGACAAAATGAAAGCATTCTAATTAATGTAGACCCATCATTAAAGTCTTTTTTTTTTTTTTTTTTTTGAGGCGGAGTCTTCACTCTGTCCCCCAGGCTGGAGTGCAGTGGCACCATCTCGGCTCACTGCAAGCTCCGCCTCCCGGGTTCGCGCCATTCTCCTGCCTCAGCCTCCCGAGTAGCTGGGACTACAGGCGCCCGCCACCGCGCCCGGCTAATTTTTTTTGTATTTTAGTAGAGACGGGGTTTCACCTTGTTAGCCAGGATGGTCTCGATCTCCTGACCTCGTGATCCGCCCGCCTCGGCCTCCCAAAGTGCAGGGATTACAGGCGTGAGCCACCGCGCCCGGCCTAAAGTCTGTCTTGTTTTCTATTGGCCAAAAACTTACTGACTTGCTAGATTATCTAAAGAGACAAAATAAAGCGAATGTATTTTATTCTCCATTAACCAAATTATTTAATGGTGCATGTATGGAAAACACTGATTTTCTTCTTTTTATTTTTGGTATTGTACAAATGGCTAGTTTTAAAAAGAAATCATCTATCAGATATAGATGCATTGCTAACAAATTAATAGGGACAAAGAGGAAACATAAAGTAAAACAACTTAATGACTCTAATATTGATAATTATTGGTAATGCACAGTCATGGGGCTGTATAAACTGTAAACTGCACCAAGATGAACTGATCAAATCTTTACTGGGCATGGAGGCCCTCTAAGAAATCTACTCTCTCTATTTTTTTGGAGTAAAATTTTTTATTCTTTTTTATTTCAAGATCTATAATCTAAATAACTAGATTTAGCAGGTCAGAAAGGGTCCGAGAAGCATTCTTCTGTTTATCTGATATTTCCCCCCCTCTAATTCTACTTTTAGGAGAAAGGGAGTTTCATAATAAGTGGCTGGCTGATTATGTTGGCTTTTGATAAATCTTTCTAAGGCCTTACAACCAACAGTAAACTCAAAGAAAACTAACAGTATGAGATAAAGATGATTTTTGTCTTTATGACACTTAAAAACAATTTAAAAAACATCAAAAACACTACATGGCCTTCCACCCAATAATGTTAGTTGTTCTTCCACTCACTGAATATTATTTGATTTTGCTCACAAGTTTTAAGGGTATCTGAAATTTTGATTCTACTCTTCAAGGTAATTTTATAACGTAAAGTCAATTAACCATGACTAAACCAAGCTTCTTTAGGTAAATAACACAGGATTTAAGGTTGAGCATTAAACTCTACAGGTTACATCATTACTGATCAAACCTTGCCTTTGAGTGCACAGAAGTCACTTTTTTATAATGTTTGGTTTCACAGAGATACAATTAGTTTCATTCTCTACAGCACCTTAAATCCATAAGTGCAACAAGAGCAAACATTTTAGAGAAGATGATAAAATCGTTCTCATTTATACGGATGTAACATCTCTAAGGGATGGATTTCCATCATACTGCTATGAAATCAAGATGAATTGAGCATCAATGAATGATCACACCTTTAAAGTGATATGCCAAGGATGCACAATTTTAGGTAAATAAATCTCTGTAAATGATCCAAAAGTATAAGAAAATGTACCAGGGAAAAGAGGTACAACATAATATTAGAGAAAAGATGTGTTCAATCTTTATTTCTCAGATGACTTTTCAATCTGGGTACTAATCACCAAAAAACGATCACCTAAATTGAAGTCTGGTGATAACAGAAGTGGATGATCATGGCAAAATATAATTTCTCTGTTGTACCAGAAATTTTATTTAGAAACACTTCATTAAAACAAACATAAGAATTCACTGTTTTTTCTTCTTGAAATAGAATCTCATGAGAAAGTATAACATAGAAGTAATCAAACAGTCTAACCACAGGATTTGTTGATTTCATCAACAGAAATGATCAACAAATAGCTGTTGCTGAGAGTCACAGTAAATTCAGAAGAACAAAATTACATGCTTTAATTTTGTTTAAATGATCAATCAAGAAGAACATTAGTAACAAACTCCCCCTAAAAGCAATACATTTTCAAACTGAACGTGTATACCTGTGACGCAACACAAATCTACTATAAGCAACTGCTTTCCCAACATGGGAAAACTTAGTTAGGGATTCCGAAGCTAACATGGCCAGTACTATTGGTAAAAGCTTATGAAAATAAATTATTATTTACTTGTACTAAAAAATAGCCATGAAACAAACTAAGTATCTCCATTCACCATTAAAAATCTCCTCTTAATTTTTTTCATGACGCTATCTCAAGCCCTAAAAATTACAGGTGCTTCACCCTTAGGAGTAAAACACAAATATGAACCATTCAAACACCTGGACCTATCTCTGTTCAACCTTAACAAGGTTGATCCGAATTGCAAGGAAAGACAGAGAGATCTTTATAATCAACACATACAACCGGGTTGGTAGGATTTTTTGAACTAAATACACATTTTCCTGGCTACCTCTGCCTTTCTCATTCAACAATCTTCTATTCCATGGATATCTCACCATCCTCTATACCAACACTCGAAAAATTGTGAAATCTGGTTGGAATAAAAAGCCAGAAAATAGTACCTTTGTATAAAACTGCTTTGGTTGACTATAGGTAGCAGATGTGGATGAAGAAGTGTATTAGTTATCTATGGCTGGATAACAAATGACATCAAAAGACAGTAGCTTAGAACAAGATTCCTTATCCCACAGTTTCTACAGGTCAGAAATTTTAGTGTGGCTTCGTTGACTCCTGTGGCTCTGGGACCCTCGCCAAGCTGTGGTTATCGGAAGGGTTGGCTTGGAAGCCGCTTTTGCAATCTGATGTGAAATCATATACTGCTTCTTTTGCTGTACATCCTTCGTTAGAAGTGAGTTGCTAGGTAAGACCATCCTTAAAGTAAGGGGATTACAGCAGGGTGTGCACACCAGGGTGCAGAGATCATGAAGAGCAACATCAGAAACTGCCTCCCATAGGAAGCATCAGCATCAAAACACAAGTAATGCATCCTGGGCGCTCCAGAAGAAAGGCGGGCTTTCTGCAAATATGTTCTTTTCTTCATCAATAAAACCTGTAGCAATATCAGCTCTACCTACAACAATGCACTGTTGGTAGGTAAAAGAGGCAAGGGGATTTTAAAAAGTAAAGCATCCTTTTTATTTATTTATTTATTTATTTTTTGAGACAGAGTCTCGCTCTGTCGCCCAGGTTGGAGTGCAGTGGCCGGATCTCAGCTCACTGCAAGCTCCGCCTCCCGGGTTTACGCCATTCTCCTGCCTCAGCCTCCCGAGTAGCTGGGACTACAGGCGCCCGCCACCTCACCCGGCTAGTTTTTTTTTTTTTTTGTATTTTTTTTAGTAGAGACAGGGTTTCACCGTGTTAGCCAGGATGGTCTCGATCTCCTGACCTCGTGATCCGCCCGTCTCGGCCTCCCAAAGTGCTGGGATTACAGGCTTGAGCCACCGCGCCCGGCATAAAAAGTAAAGCATCCTTATGTTAAGCAAGTAATTACCAAGATTATTGCCATTCAGCTAAATGTTGTCAAATAGAAATGTATGTTGCGGATTGAATGGTATTCTCCAAAAATATATGCTGGGCTACTAACCCCTAATACCTGTGAATGTGATTTTATTTGAAAATAAGGTCTTCACAGACACAGTCAAGTTAAGATGAGGTCACGGGGGTCTCAAGTGGCAGGGAGTGGCTAATCCAATATGACTAGTGTCCTTATAAGAAGAGGAGAAGAGGTACCTAGGAAGATGGCCAGGCAATGATGGAGGCAGAGATTGGAGCGATGTGTCTACAAGTCGAGGAATACCAAGAATTGCAGGAATGGAACAGATGGAACAGATTCACCACTAATGACTTTAGAGAGAGCCTGGCCCTGTCAACATCTTGACTCAGACTTCCAGCTATAAGAAAAGTGAAAGAATAAATTTCAGTTTTAAGCAACCCAGTTTGTAGTACTTTGCTATGGTAGTCCTAGGAATTGAATACAATATATAAGTCAGAAAGCAAAGATAACAATTTTCCCGATGCTTCTCTGGTATTTGAAATAAAACTCTTCATGCCAGCTTTATGGTGGCTATGCAATGACAGGTAAACAGACTAATTAAATTTATTAAAATACGAGGATGTGGGCACTAGTAAGACTTAGGTCTTACTAATCTAAGGGCTAATATATACACTTCATTCTTTTACATTAAACACATTAGTTTAAATACTTAAAAATCCAGTAAAATTTGGAACTATCCATCATATTACTCTTGTTTGGGTTTGATGCTACTTTGGTAATAGTGTCTCAATAATTATTTAGTTATCTAATAAATACTGCTGAATGAAATATAATATTGTATGTAGAGCCTAATTACAAGTATATATAAAAGGAAACTCTTCATATAAAAACATTCAGGAATGCTTAATGAAAGGTTAAAATGGCCATATTTGAAGGATTATTCTATATTAATATTATCCCTTAATCTTTACACTTTTCTTTTTTGCATATTTACTGTTTATTAAGAATATAATAAAATAGTGTTATTTATTAAAGTACTTAAGTGAAGTTATTTTAAAATCATTTATCTGCTGTATATTGTCAAAAATTCCAAGACACTGAATAATGAGTAAGGATCAGAGGATTATCTTAAATATTAAAAATCTTAAAACATTACTTAGAATCTATCAAAACAAATGCATATTCTAATATTTATTATTTTTCTTTTTCACCCTTTCCATTGGTGTTTTGACTATATGATCACAAAAACTGCATAAGTAGCAAAAGATTGCCTTACCATGTGGATGTCATGATCAATATTATCAGACAGAAAGGAACACATACATACATGTACACCATTAAGTTACTTAAAGCTGCTTATCTCTCCATACAACAGACACAGAAGAACTAGGGAATGATTTAATAGCCAAAATAGCAGTAAATCAAAACCACGTTTAGTAGTATTTTTGCTCTTAGAAAAGTAAACAGGTGTGCTTTCTTGCAACTGTGCCGTCTGACTAAACACACAGGGAGAATTTCATCCTAATACTTCCAGCTGTGTTAAGACCATCTGTTCATCCTTTTTAATTTTAATTAGTACTAGAGACTCTCTTTATTTCATTAATCTCATCGGCAAATTTGTGATTCCATTTTGCCATACTGATGGATGAGAAGAAACAAGTCTGAAGTAATCAGAAATTCTAACAATTCATCCCTTCTCTTAGTTTTACTTTAATCAGCTACTCTAAAAGCAAATAAAGTTGTTCCTTTTAATAATAATAGTTGTTTTCACACGTTAAACCAACAAAGATAAAAAAAGCCAAAGAAGGGCATTACATAATGGCAAAGGGATCAATTCAACAAGAAGAGCTAACTATCCACCCAATACAGGAGCACCCAGATTCATAAAGCAAGTTCTTAGAGACCTACAAAGAGACTTAGACTCTCACACAATAATAGTGGGATACTTTAACATCCCACTGTCAATATTAGACAAATCAATGAGACAGAAAAGTAGCAAGGATATTCAGGACTTGAACTCAAGCTCTGGACCAAGCAGACCTGATAGACATCTACAGAACTCTGCACCCCAAATCAACAGAATATACATTCTTCTCAGCACCACATAGCACCTATTCTAAAATTGACCACATAATTGGAAGTAAAACACTCCTCAGCAAATGCAGAAGAATGGAAATCCTAACAGTCTCTCAGACCACAGTGCAATCAAATTAGCACTCAGCATTAAGAAACTCACTAAAAACTGCACAACTACATGGAAACTGAACAACCTGCTCCTGAATGATTACTGGGTAAATAATGAAATTAAGGCAGAAATAAGTAAGTTCTTTGAAACCAATGAGAACAAAGACACAACGTACCAGAATATTTGGGACACAGCTAAAGCAATGTTTAGAGGGATATTTATAGCACTAAATGCCCACATGACAAAGTGGGAAACATCTATAATTGAAATCCTAACATCACAATTAAAGGAACTAGAGAAGCAAGAGCAAACCAATTCAAAAGCTAGCAGAAGTCAAGAAATAACTAAGATAAGAGCAGAGCTGAAGGAGATAGAGACACAAAAACCCTTCAAAAAAAGCAATGAATTCAGGAGCTGGATTTTAGAAAAGATGAACAAAATAGATAGACTGCTAGCCAGACTAAAAAAGAAGAAAAGAGAGAAGAATCAAATAGACACAACAAAAAATGATAAAGGGGTATCACCACTGATCCCACAGAAATACAAACTAACATCAGATAATACTAAAAACACCTCTACACAAATAAACTAGAAAATCTAGAAGAAATGGATAAATTCCTGGACACATACACCCTCCCAAGACTAAACCAGGAAGGAGTCAAATTGCTGAATAGAACAATAACAAGTTCTGATATTGAGGCAGTAATTAATAGCCTACCAACCAGGACCGGATAGATTCACAGTCAAATTCTAACAAAACTATAAAAAGGAGCTGGTACCATTCCTTCTGAAAGTATTCCAAACAATAGAAAAAGAGGGAATCCTCCCTAACTCATTTTATGAGGCCAGCATCATCCTGATACCAAAACCTGGCAGAGACACACACAAAAAAGAAAATGTCAGGCCAATGTATGAGATGAACATCGATATGAAAATCCTCGATAAAATATTGACAACCCGAATCCAGCAGCACATTAAAAAGCTTATCCACCATGATCAAGTATGCTTCATTCCGGAATGCAAGGCTGGTTCAACATGTGAAAATCAATAAATGTAATCCATCACATAAACAGAACCAATGACAAAAAACACACGATTATCTCAATAGATGCAGAAAAGGCCTTCAATGAAATCCAACACCCCTTCATGCTAAAAACACTCAATAAACTAGGTATCAATGAATCATATCTATTTATGACAAATCTGCAGCCAATATCATACTGAATGGTGAAAAGCTGGAAGCATTCCCTTTGAAAACTGGCACAAGACAAAAATATCCTCTCTCACCACTCCTATTCAACATAATATTGGAAGTTCTGGCCAGGGCAATCAGGCAAGAGAAAGAAATAAAGCGTGTTCAAATGCGAAGAGAGGAAGTCAAATTATCTCTCTTTGTCATTGACATTACTGTATATTTAGAAAACCTCATTGTCTCAGCCCCAAAACTTCTTAACCTGATAAGCAAATTCAGCAAAGTCTCAGGATACAAAATCGATGTGCAAAAAACACAAGGATTTGTATACACCAATAATAGACAAACAGAAAGCCAAATCATGAGTGAACTCCCATTCTCAATTGCTACAAAGAGAATAAAATACCTAAATACAACTTACAAGGGATGTGAAGGACCTCTTCAAGGAGAACTACAAACCACTGCTCAAGGAAATAACAGGACACAAACTAATGGAAAAACATTCCATGCTCATGGATAGGAAGAATCAATATCGTGAAAATGGCCATACTGCCCAAAGTAATTTATAGATTCAACGCTATTCCCATCAAGCTACCATTGACTTTCTTCACAGAATTAGAAAAAAACTACTTTTAATTTTATATGGAGCCAAAAAAGAGCCCATATAGCCAAGACAACCCTAAGCAAAAAGAACAGAGCTGGAGGCATCATGCTACCTGACTTCAAACTATAATACAAGGTTACAGCAACCAAAACAGCATGGTACTGGTACCAAAACAGATATATAGATCAATGGAACAGAACAGAGGCCTCAGAAATAATACCACACATCTACAACCATCTGATCTTTGACAAACCTGACAAAAACAAGGAGTGAGGAAAGGATTCCATATTTAATAAATGTTGTTGGGAAAACTGAAACTGGACCCCTTCCTTACACCTTATACAAAAAATAACTCAAGATGGATTAAAGACTTAAACTTAAGACCTAAAACCATAAAAATCCTAGAAGAAAACCTAGGCAATACCATTCAGGACATATGAATAGGCAAAGACTTCATGCCTAAAACACCAAAAGCAATTGCAACAAAAGCCAAAATTGGCAAATGGGATCTAATTAAATCAAAGAGTTTCTGCACAGCAAAATAAACTATCATCAGAATGAACAGACAACCTACAAATTGGGAGAAAATTTTTGCAATCTCTCCATCTGACAAAGGGCTAATACCCAGAATCTACAGGGAACTTAAACAAATTTACAAGAAAAAAGCAATTAACCCAATCAAAAGTAGGCAAAGGATATGAACAGATACTTTTCAAAAGAAGACAGTTATGCGGCCAACAAATATATGAAAAAAGCTCATCATCACTGGTAATTAGAGAAATGCAAATCAAAACCACAATGAGATACCATCTCATGTTCATTAGGATGACAATCATTAAAAAGTCAGGAAACAACAGGTGCTGGAGAGGATGTGGAGAAATATAAATGATATTACACTATTGGTGGGAGTGTAAATTAGTTCAACCATTGTGGAAGATAGTGTGGCGATTCCTCGATGATCTTAGAACTAGAAATACCATTTGACCCAGCAACCCCATTAGTGGGTATAATCCCAAAGGATTATAGATCATTCTACATGTGCATCTAGACACATGCACATGTATGTTTTTTGCAGCATTATTCACAATAGCAAACACTTGGAACCAACCCAACTGCCCATCAGTGATAGATTGGATAAAAAAAAATGTGGCACACATACACCGTGGAATACTATGCAGCCATAAAAAAAGAATGAGTTCGTGTCCCATGCACAGACATGAATGAAGCTGGAAACTATCATTTTCAGCCAACTAACACAGGAATAGAAAACCAAATACCACACGTTCTCACTCATAAGTGGGAGTTGAACAATGAGAACATATGGGCACAGGAAGGGGAGCATCACACAACGGGGTCTCTCAGGGGGTGGGGGGCAAGGGGAAGGATAGCATTAGGAGAAATACCTGATTAGATGGCTGGTGCAACAAACCACCATGGCACATGTATACCTATGTAACAAACCTGCACATTCTGCACATGTATCCCAGGACATAAAGTATAATGAGATAATAATAATTTAAAAATAATAGTTGTTTTCCATAAACTGAGTGAAATCAACATCATGTTATAAAAGAGATGTCAGGAATTATTCAGCATATGTTTAACAGATGATACCATTTTTATCCACATATATTCATTCCACATGACTTTTTTTCCCCTTCTTTTTGAACACTCAGTAGTAAGGATTACCCACTGTGAAGTCATTTCCATATTATTATAATTACATGCAAGGACATTCAGGTAGATTTTATTTACACATCTACATATTTATTCATTTTCCAACTTATTTACACTTAAATCAGAATTTTAAAAGTAAAAAGAAAAGTAGACTCTAATTTTAAAAACTAAATAAACATGCTTTCATTATGCAGGTAAACTGGACCTTTTTTTTTTTTTTTTTTGAGACGGAGTCTCACTCTGTTGCCCAGGCTGGAGTGCAGTGGTCAGATCTCAGCTCACTGCAAGCTCCACCTCCCGGGTTTACGCCATTCTCCTGCCTCAGCCTCCCGAGTAGCTGGGACTACAGGTGCCCGCCACCTCACCCAGCTAGTTTTTTGTACTTTTTTTTAGTAGAGACGGGGTTTCACCGTGTTAGCCAAGATGGTCTCGATCTCCTGACCTTGTGATCCGCCCGTCTCGGCCTCCCAAAGTGCTGGGATTACAGGCTTGAGCCACAGCGCCCGACCAAACTGTACCTTTTGTTTATAGAATAACTATAGTACTCGAGTTGAACTATCTGCATGAAAAAGTAGATGTTTTTTTCTGGTCTTAAGCATTCAACTTTTTGTTATACCGTGTGTGTGTGTGTGTGTGTGTGTGTGTGTGTGTGTACACCCATGCATCACTTAACAACAAGGATATTTTCAGTAATGCATCCTTAGGTGATTTTGTCCTTGTATGAACATCATAGTGTGTACTTACATAAACCTAGATAGTGTAGCCTACTACAAACTTAGACTACATGGTATATAGTCTGTTGCTCCTAGTCTGAAAACCCATATAGCATTTTACTGTACTGACTACTGTAGTCATTTGTAACACAGTGGCAAGTATTTTTATATCCAAACACAGAAAAGATACAGTAAATATATGGTATAAAAGATAAATAATAGTACACTTCTATAGAGCACTTCATGAATAGAGCATGAAGGGCTGGAAATTGATTTGGTGAATCAGTGATTGAGGGATGAGTGAATGTGAAGGCCTAGGAAATTACTGTACACTACTGTAAACACTGTACACACAGGCTATACTAAACTTACAAAGACTTATAAGCTTTCTTTCATCAATAATAAATTAATCTTAGTTTATTGTAATGTTTTTATTTTATAAATCTTTTAACTTATTCACTTGTTTGTAAAAACGCTTCACTTAAAACACAAAAACATTGTATAGCTGTACAAAAATATTTTCTTTCCTTATATCCTTACTCTATATATTTTTTCTATTTACTTTTTTTTACATTTTAATTTTGTTTTTGTTAAAAACTACAACACAAGCACACAGATTATCCTAGGTCTACACCTAGTGAGGATCATCAATACCACTGTTCTCCACTTCCACATCTTGTCTCACTGGAAGGTCTTCAGGGACAAGACCTGAAGCTGGCATGAAGCTGTCCACTCCTATGACAATAATACTTCTCCTAGAAGACCTCCCGAAGGACGTGCCTAAGGCTGCTTCACAAGTAACTTTTATTTTTTATAAGTAGGAGGTGTATACTCTGAAATAATGATTAAAACATAGTATAGTAAATGCATAAATGAGTAACATAGTTACTTCTTGTTATTTTCAAGTAGTATGTACTGTACATAATTCTAAGTACTATACTTTTATTACACAACTGGCAGCAGAGTAAGTTTGTTTATGCCAGCACCACAGCAAACACATGAGTAATGCACTCTGTTATGACGCTATGATAGTTATGAGTCACGAGGGTCTACGAAAGTTTCATCTCTTTTATAATCTTATGGTACCACCATCATACACGCAGTCCTTCATTGGCTGAAGCATCCTTATTCAATGCATGACTGTATATGATATCTAGAATAGACAAGGTTTCTCAAACTTCAATGTGCATACAGATCACACCTGGCAATCTTATCAAATGCATTTCTAATTCTGTAGGACTGAGTGAGGCTTGAGATTCTTTTGGTCTCACATACATTATTTAATCCTCATGATATGCCACTGTAGTTTAAAATAACCACCATTCCCATTTTGCACATGAGAAAATACAGAATTTAAGTAAAATGGTTCATAATCACATAGCTTACAACTAAACTATTTCTCATATATTTCATATTCTCAAAACTGGTATCTTTCTTTTACGTCAACTTTTATTTTAGATTCAGAAGATACATGTGTAAGTTTGTTACCTGGTTATACTGTGTGATGCTGACGTTTGGGATATGAATGATCCCATCACCCAGATACTGAGAATAGTACTCATTCGTCAGTTTTTCAACCATTGCTTCCCTCCTTTCCTCCTTTCCTCCCTCCCTCCCCTTTTTAGTAGTACCCAGTTTCTATTACTGCCATCTTTAGGTCCTCAAGTGCCCAATATTTAGCTCCCACTTACAAGTGAGAATATTGGTATTTGGTTTTCTGTTCCTGCATTAATTGTCTTAGGATCATGGCCTTCAGCTCCATCCATACCACTGTAAAGGACAGGATTTCTTTTTTTATGGCTGTGTAGTATTCCATGGTGTATATATGCCACATGTTATTTATCCAGTCTACAGTTGATGGGCATCTAGGTTGACTCCATGTGTTTGTTATTGTGAATAGTGCTGTGATGAACATATGAGTGCATGTGTCTTTTTGGTAGTACTGAGATAGAATTTCAGCAGAACTAGTTTCCAAGACAACAGGTCACAAGACCCCACTGATAAGAGAGGATACAGTAAAGAAACCAGCCTAAACCACCTAGAACCAAGATGACAGTAAAACTGACCTTCACTGCTCCTTATATGCTAATTATACTGAATTTCCATAGTAAAAATACATCCCCTGTCACCATGGCAGTTTTTGTTTACCATGGCAACCACTGGAAAAAGCCTTACATGATAAAGAAAAGGGACTGTTCCCTGGTTCCTGGAAATCCCTGCATCTGTCCATGAAAAGCTTATGAATAACCCTCCCTCTAATTATGCATATTAAACATAGTAACACTGCTGACCTAAGACCCTCCCAGCATATCTTCTCTCTGAGACTGCCTTGCTCCACCTGTGGAGAAGTACTCTCGATAAACTTTACTTTGGCTTTCCCCTTGTGATGTGCTCCTGAATTCTTTCTTTTACAAAATCAAGAACCCATCTCCCATGACCCCCTCAAGGACCAAGGGTCTGCCCCGCATCAGTATGATTTTTGTCCTTTGGATTTATACCCAGGAATGGGACCAATGGGTCAAAATGGTAGCTCCCTTTTAATTTCTTTGATAAGTTTCCAAACTGCTTTCCACAGTGGCCACACTAATTTATATTCCCAGCAACAGTGTATAAGCATTCCTTTTTCTCTGCACCCATGTCAGCATTTGTTGTCTTTTGACTGTTTAATAGTAGCCATTCTGACTGGTGTGAGATGATACCTCATTGTGGCTTTGATTTGCGGTACTCTGACGATTAGTGATGATGAGCATTTTTTCATAGGTTTGTTGGCTGATTATGTCTTCCTTTGAGAAGCGTCTGTTCATGTGTTTTGCTCATTTTTCTAATGGGGTTGTTTTTCATTTGCTCAATTGTTTAAGTTCCTTATAGATTCTGGATGTTAGACTTCTGTTGAATGCATAGTTCGTGAATATTTTCTCCCATTCTGTTGCTTTTCTGTTTACTCTGTTGATGGTTTCTTTCGCTGTGTAGAAGCTCGATAGTTTAATTAGGTCCCACTTGTCAATTTTTGCTTTTCTGTTGCAATTGCTTTTGAGGACTTAGTCATAAATTCTTTCTCAAGGCTGATATACAGAACGGTGTTTACTAGGTTTTCTTCTAGGGTTCTTACAGTTTGAGGTCTTACATCTAAATATTTAATCCACCTTGAGTTAATTTTTGTATATGGTGAAATGTATGGGTCCAATTTCATTCTTCTGCATGAGATTCTGCCTTTTTAATGCTCTCCCAGGTGCCGTTGGAGCTGCTAGCCTGAGATACCACCTTCGCTACCAAATATGTAGAATAACTGTTGCCAACATAAAAAATCATAAACAGCTGTAGTTACATGAAGTTTACATTAAGTAGTATTAAATTAAACAGCTCATTTTATTTACAAATGGGCAATTAACATCACTAAATATAAAACTAGAAGTTATTTTTAAATCAATTCCAGAATGACTCATATTTTCTAGTAATGACATAAAATCATACAGTATGCACTGGACAGAAGAAAGTAGTTCAAGGTTGCAGTGAGCTATAATTACGCCATTGCACTCCAGCCTGGGTGATAGCACAAGCTGCTGTCTCCAATTATAAATAAATAGATAAATAAATCTGAAATAAATATATCTGTATGTGTTATTCTCTCCCTTTTTAGTTTCTGACATTGTTATTTTACTCGTCTTTATTCTGAATTAGTCTTGGCAATAATTTATATATTTTATTGGCTTTTTAAAAGAACCAGATCTTGCTTTATTAACAACCCTACTTTGTTGTTTTCTATTCATTCAGTTCTGCTTTTATGTTTATCTCCTTTCTACTTCTTTATGTTAATTTTTTCTGTAGCTCCTACAGTTTACTACTTTGTTCACTTACTTTTAGTCCTTAGTGTTTACTAGTAATTGTATTTATTGCTAAATTTTTAATCTTAATATTGAATCCTGTATTTTGGATAAAATGTGTTTTTGCACCTCCATTTCTAAAATGTTAAAATTTATGTTTTTATTTTATGATTAATCAGTCATCTAGATAAA
Source organism: Theropithecus gelada (assembly GCF_003255815.1). NCBI lineage: Eukaryota > Metazoa > Chordata > Mammalia > Primates > Cercopithecidae > Theropithecus > Theropithecus gelada. The sequence goes on along the minus strand of NC_037685.1, from coordinate 32,914,124 downwards.
TCTCTTAAACTGTTAAGAGATTTTAAATAAATAAATACATCAATATATATTTCTTGCCAATTCTTTTAAAGTGAATATACAATTTTTTTATATTTTGATAGAAAACACATTCTGTATGTTTCCTACTTACAGAAATTTTTTAAAAATGTGGCTTATACATTAGCAATTTTTAAAATATCCTATTATCTTCCAAAATATATATTATTAGCAGTATTGTCCTAATACTTTAGGAAATAGAAATGGAATTGATTTTCTTCCCCAGGAAAATATTAGATTTATGCAAAAGTAATTGTGGTTGTTGTCATACTTTTAAAAAATGGCAAAAACTGGTATTATTTTTACACTACCTAATACAAATTGGGTAGGCATACGTAGAATACAGAAAGAAAAAAAAAAGGACAAAATATATCAGAAATAATGGACAAAAAACTACACTCCATTTAGGACTCCCCAGAAATTATGTTAATAGGTAAATTTGATCATACATATAAGGGGCACAGTCTTCCATTTTATTCAAGGTGTTCACACAGGAAAAGATAGGCAGACCTGATAGGCAAAACCATCATTAGATCAGATTACTATCACTTAATAAGCTAGGTACCCAAAGCCAAAATAAAATATTGATACACAGGGGACAGGTGAGGACATACTTTATATTGATTTTACTACCCTACTGATGCATGCTACATCCCTGCATTTCATTAACTTGGTCTATTTGGGGTTCAATGTTTTATATTTCATATGATTGCCCTGTTATGATACTTTTTAATCTGAAAGGACATATCTTCCCTCTCATTCTTTGTCAATAGGGTCTTGGCATTTTTGCACATTTCTTTATGTATTTTTTAGTGTCAACTTGGTGAGCAAATTACATAAATCATAAGGATTTGCATCTGAAAAAATGCTGCTATATGAAAGACGTGATAGAGTGGACGATTCCTTAAATATATCGAGACGCGGTTTCCTGTGCTCCTTGCCTCTTGAAAGCAGAGCCTAGAACGTAGTCTGCCATGCAGGGATTTTCCTTTGAAAAGTGATGCCAAGAAGCAAGAGTGAAGGAGGCAGCATGCATCAGTAGGGAGGGAAAATCAATGTGAAGTCTGTCCTCCAGTTAGTCTACACAGCGGGCAACTTGGGCTAGATCCCACCATGATCCTCTAAGGAACCATGTATAATGTACTTGTGAATTGTCTGACCAAGAAACAGAAGGGGGGGAATTTCTTCTCCAATTCCTATAATCATGGGTTGCCATTTTTCATGTTAGTTCCTGTCCCTCTCCAGGCTATGCTTGGGTGAATAAAGAAAGATGTCCTGCCAGTATCCAGTGGTCTTGTCAGAAATGCCCTGGAGCAGAAAATTAAAGAGGAATAGTGCAGCTAAGGAAGCTGACTCTTGGTTTGACTTAATCTGGTGGCTAGAATAAAAGGTGTATTAGAGTCCAAGAATGCCCAATACCAGAACAACTGGAGATTCTTAGACCAAAATAAAATTTAAAAAAGACATTAGATGGGATGACATATATATGTCTGATTTTATCTATACCGTGATATTATGCTGGCTTTCTGAGTGTGATATGGCTTGGATGTGCCCCCAAACAAATCTCATCTTGAAATGTAGCTCCCATAATTCCCACACATCATGTGAGGGACACAGTAGGAGGTAATTCAATCATGGGGACGGGTTATTCCTGTACTGTTCTCATGATAGTGAGTAAGTCTCACGAGATCTGATGGTTTTATGAACAGGAGTTCCCCTGCACAAGCTCTCTCTTGCCTGCTTCCATGTTCATCTTCTACCATTCTACCATGATTGTGAGGCCTCCTCAGCCATGTAGAACTGTGAGTCACATCCAGAAACTCAAAAACAGCTACACAAGACCTTGAAAACATTTAGTTAGAGTTTTAATGTCATCATCTCTCCTTTCAGATGTATCATTTTGCCACCTGCACTTGGAAGGCTTTATTCCTTATCTCTAGCTTATCACTTATAATTTATCAGCCTTGTTTTAACTGCACTTCATTAATCTGTAATGAATTTAAACATATGGTCATATTCAGGTAATTTTAATAATTCGGGGCAAAGGTAGAAAAAGAATGAACAAGTTATGAACAGAAATTGTTTCAGTCTTCTAATAAGTAATTTATTTTTTAACATTGAGGATATGATTATATTGTTTATCTTAAGGTGTTTTAATTACAATTTATAATTTGCCTACCTTCAAGAGTACTTAAGTTATGCACAATAAGCATGTTTGCACATTTAGGAAAATAGGTTAGTTTAATTTTCAATGTTAGAGGCTATTATTTGACAAAATTATAATGGTTCAAACCCTTTAGAAAATTCTACACTATAATTTCTATAAGTTTCTTCATACAGGCCAAATTTTTTTTTGGTGGGGGGGAACTTTCAACAAGAAATTAGTTTACACGAGGCAAAAAACTGAGGAATAGTCAAATTTTAAGAAAAAATAATAAAAAATTTAGAATGACAACTTATAGGAGCCAGTGGACAGATAAGGATTCCTAATAGATGAGATGAGGAAGCTGGTTCTGTTTCTTGGAACACCATTGTGTTTTTCTCTCCTACACATACCATTATTGCTTTCTGTGTACATCATAAGGATCATATCTGCCTGATTCACTACACAAGATGTGATATCTTGGCCAGATTTGGCAGGATAAGCATGCAAAATACGTGAACTAAATTTCCCAACTCTAAGTGTTCTGTACCAAGATATCCTTGTGTCATTTAAAGTCCACCTGAGGTGCTATCTTTTAAATTACAGATATGCATACCATCTTTAATAGTAATCATCTGTAGAGTTCACTAACAATATTAGGGATGCATTTACTTCTGTTCAAGAGTATTAAAATAATTACTTTTTTACCAGACCAATTTTTAATTACTTCAAATATATTCATGTAATTCAAAATATGCATTCAAGAAAATAAGCCCTTCAACAAAAAGGATCGCCCTGTTTTTGTTTCCTAGAATATTCTACCCATGAATGTAAGTATTTCCACTAAAAATGAAATTGAAACCATTCATTCAAATGGTAATTTACAAGCAAGGGGAAGTAAGCTATGTAAACCCTTGTAATTGATGGACCTTATTTATATAGCCTTTCTGAGGGTGCTTTTAATTATGTTTGTTCACAGTCCTGAACTGTTATTTATAATATTTTCTGTTAATAATTTGAAAAATATGCTAGCACTTCCTGATGGGAATCTGGTTTTTAACCAGCCAAGTGTAAACTACTCAAATCTTTTCTCTGTCAATTAACTAAAAAAACCACATCCAAAATAGGCCTGACACTAAAAGATACTTAGTGACAGTATTTATCTTTAACACTGTTGAGTAAACCCAAAATCCCAGTTTGGAGATACACAGTGTATTTGTTCCAATAATGATGAAACACCTAAGAATCTAAACTTGTTTCTGAATTTCCTGTTTTCATTTTAAGACAAATTATGCTCAGCTGCACAAACAAAGTAATTGACAACAGAATTTCAGTAGGAAGAAAGAATGTTTTCAGAATTATGGAAATCTCTCAAGAGAGAAATGTCTAATAGCCATAGCAGAAGTGTATATTCAAGAGTCATGGAGCTAAAGGAACTTCAATATAAAAATGTCATTTTCTAAGAATAATGCTGCCTAATTCTACTTTAAAAGCAAAAAAATATGAAAGGTTATTACCAAAAGGGTGTTAACCAGATGTTCACAATCTCTATACAGAAGGACTATCTGTAACTTACATAGAAGGCAGAACAGCCACACACAGAAGGTTATTAAGTCTTGGGAAGGTTAAGAAGTGAAGATGTGAACAGTATTTTAAAGATTAATTAAATTTCATCTATCCATGAAACTTTAGGTTGGAAGAAAGGCAGGCTAGATTGATATCCACCTTATAACCTTCTTTCTTTCTTGTTTTACGAAGCACTTGCTTTAATAATATAATAAGTAGCATACTAAAAATAGCAATGGAAATGATTTTCTTGGTTGCAAAATAATATTCTCAATTTGTGCATCTTAACTGGGTCTACACTGAGAAATAATGGGGATGATATCGTTCAATATATCATATATAATGACATACCTTGGAGTCAGAAAGTTGTGAACTCAAATGCTGCCCTTTTCCCACTGTGTGGCTGGGGCAATTTGCTTAACTTTGAAGATGTGTTCTGAAGCTTAGCAAACACAAATGTTAGCAACGAGCCCAGCGTCACACCTGGGAGGAATGAGTTTCTGTCACTAGTTTCTACGTTGGTTTCCCTAGTTGGATTGGATTCCATGAGGGCAGTAGCATCTTTCACTGAAATGTCAATCTTAGAGGCCTGGCTTACCATAAATACGCTTTGAACTCATGTTTAATATCTGTCATTGTTAGAAAGACAACAGTAAAACTGTATGCCAATGCATGTCTGCCAAAAGCCTTATGACAAATAGAATTTGAGAAAAGAAATTCATAAGCACACTGTGAATTGGACACTCATAAAGAGGAATAATTTAATGTCACTTAAAAACAACAACAAAATCTTCAGTGAGTGAGTATCAGAGGGTAACAGCAAAACCTCAAAGGCTGATAAAATGTCCAAAGTCATTGCTGAAAGATATCTCTAAAGGGTAACACAAGAAAATTTAATAAACTGAGCACAATGCCATTTGAGACATTTGTAGTATTTTCTATCTTTCCTAAGTTGCTGGAGTAAGGCAAATGTGATTCTCTACAGCAGACAATTGCCGGAAACAGGCCCTAAAACCTCCCAGGGATAAAAAAGATATGCCGGTACACTGAAAATTTAAAAGCAAACTAAAATAAAACAAAATGTACGACATGCTTTTTCCTGTTGAGTACTATGTGTTTAAAATACAATATTTTGTGTACACGTACAAGTGCCTACATATATGTTGCTTAATTAAGGGAAATCTTGTAAGTAATTAGACTTGTTCATGAAATAAGCTTACGATGGTTTCACCCACATATTCAAAATATTTATAAGGTTTTCTGCTAAATGAGTGATATAATTATTGTTTGATGTTTATTCTTCAACATGATGTATTAGTAATATTTCTGTATAATATTAAGATATGTGAGCTAACATCAAAATTAATAAGAATTGGAAATTAGCCATATCACGTACTGATTCCTCCTCTGTATGCCATATGTTATTTCCCTTTGCTGATTTTGTTACTGGCTATAAACCTCTAATTGTTTTATCAGAATTATGCCTAAGGTAGCAAGAATGTGATTGCCATAACATGTTGGAATAAATCAAATATGATATGGACATCTTTATACCAGATCATCTGGAAGAAAAAAAAATACCATTTAGTAAAATATAATCCTTAAATGTGTTACTCTTACATATTACAGAATGACGAATCTAAAAATATCACAACAAGAAATAAGAAATAAAAGAAAGGTCTCCACTATAAGATTCTGGCTATCTTTCTTTCATTAGTGTAGGTATTTCAGCTTCAGGCAAACCCTTGTTACTCAGAGCGATCTTATCCTGGTCTAGGAGCACTCGGATGTATAGTCCAGAGATTGCCTTGATAGGGACAGGAGAGCCTACTTCATTTCTTAGGAGGTAGAAACATTTGTTTTAGATGTATCATTACTAGAAGTACTCATGTGCCTACCATCCAATTTTTCTTGAAACGCTATCTTCACCAAATGGAATATGCCTCTAAAGTCCACAACACTCAAAGCTGTATTTAAACACACACACACACACACACACACACACACACTTTTAAAATTTTTATTTTAAGTTCAGAGGTACAAGGGTAGGTTTGTTACTTAGGTAAGCCTGTGTCATAGGGGTTTGTTGTACAGATTATTTCATCACCCAGGTATTAAGCCTAGTACCCATTAGTTATTTTTCCTGATTTTCTTCCTCCTCTCACCCTCCACCCTCCAAAGAACCCCAGTGTGGGTTGCTCCCCTCTATGTGTCCATGTGTTCTCATCATTTAGTGCTCACAAACATTATTAGCTAACTCTAACTAGGGAAATGATAGATTTTTTAAAATTTGAAATTATAGGTAAGTATAAAGAAGAAAATTACTTTCAAGCCTATCCCCAAGCAAATAATGTCAGGAGGACATAGAGAACAAAAGCAGAAGAAACATTGTTTCTATAGCTCCTGGTCACATCTTCACCACTGGACACCTACTTCTCCCACTTAACTAGAGAAGGTCTACACACAATGAGTGCAGTTCCCTCTCATCTTGTCTACTCTCAAGGCATGTTCTGAAGGACGTTGTTTATATCTTGCCAAATTGTATTCTCACTAGTCTTACCACATTTGTCTCTCCCACTAGACTGTAAGCTCCTCAAGAGCAGAAGCTGCATTTTTTTTCTTTAAATACCTAAAATCAAATTGTAGTGACTGGAAAATATTAGCTTCTCCATTATTAAACTATTGAATGGATGAATGAGTGAATGGACCCCAAATCCTGGGTTCTTTCAACGTAGTAATCAAGTCACATTGTTCCTTCATAAGCCTAGTTATTTCCTACATGACACTTGCAGATGACTAGAACATTCCAGAAGTTTAATTACAGCTACGATTTTTTTTCTCAATAAATTGGCTTTTGATAGCAGTGATTAACTGAAGCAAAGGAGAATCTGTCAAGATGTCTATCTAATTCTGTGTTGCAAGAAATTTCAAAAACAAATGTTTTATTAAAGTGATTACATGCAAATAATTACTATTCACGAAATATATTGGCGATAGGTAGTGTACAAATTGTACAAGTGCCAATATACAATTATAATAGAAGCCTGTTTATCTGATATGATAGGGTATAACTGGATAAAAACTGGTTAAGATGGTAAGTTTTTTAAATAGGTGAATATCCATTTCTTAATCTTTTTATTTAGGAAGAAACACTTTCAAAAATATTTAAAGTAGTTGTCTAATAATTGCAGTTTTGAATAGTATTTCTTGTATGACACACCAGCTTTACATTTCCTACAATTTCCAATTTTAATTTTTTAAGGTGAAATAGGAACTTAAAGAGAATTGAGAAGTAATCCATGTGCAAAATCCTTGTAGATATCTTTTACCATCTACTGGCAAACTTTACAGCTACTTAACAGCACCAGATTCTACATTTTTGTCTCCTGTTTTTTGGTAATTAGACTTACTGAGTCTCCCCAAGACATTCTGCTTGGTTATGATGGAAACAACAGCTATCTTTCTGTACGTATTCATGTTTCATTGGTTTATATAATATTTAATTAAATTCCATAACTACAAGAAAATTACAGCTAGAATAAACTCACTTCGGAATAAAACAACTTACTCTTAGAAAGTATACAATAAAAGAGAAAGGATGCTGGGCATTTAGAAGAGTAACTCGTTATTGGCAGGTACTCGGTGTGCCGCAGACATTGGGAGGGTGATTTGGTGGAGGGACTGGGAGAGCCAATTACATGGAGATGGGTTAGGAGACAGTGTCCTGGGGTTCTAATGTTCTGATCCTCGATATCCATTAACTATCTGAAACACTACTTAATTCTATCTTGGCTCATCTATCTTGCAAAATGCTCACGGCTTCCCTCTCCTCTCACTCTAGCTGCCTTGAATCTAGTCTTCTCAAGATTTGAGAACTAGTGCTTCTCTAGTTTTCTGTGCTGAAAACAAATTTTCTCACCAATTTTTCACAAACCTATATTACACTTGTAAAGCACAGTTAAGTTACAATAAGTTACAATAATAAAAAAGACAAAATACGAGGGCATTTTAAATTGTGAGTTAAACAACAAAATTACTCTGTCATGCTGCTATAAAAGTTTCTAAACATTTCCTCTCAATTTCTATTCTTATTTACTCATAGACCAGGAACAGTCTGCAGCACAGCACTGGTTTGCAAACTACACTTGGGTAGCACTTATCTAGACCAAACCCATAGATTAACTACATTTGCATTTGTATGTGGCATTTGTATGGACAACATGATTTTTATAAAATAAACTTGAAAAGCAGATATAGAAAAGGAAAACTAATAACTTTGTAACTGCTCCAGACCAATCTGATTCATATTTTATGCACCAAAGTTGTGAGTTGTTTTTCTGTTGCCATGAATCCATCCCCAAGTTGAAGGTCACATAACCTGAACATGCCTAGATGAACCACGTATGCAAATACAGGTGTAATCTAAGTGCTCAAGCCAAGGAACAGGGACTGAATTAAGAAGATGGACATTACATGGTAGGACACAAGATCCAGTCAGACTGGGCCCTGGTGTCACCCCCATGGACAGGATTCAGTCAGATCGTGCCATCCAGCATCACGTCATTACAAGATCCAATCAGATCATGCCTCATTGCCATATGCTTATAAGATCAGACTCAGCCCACAGCTGGTAGAGAGAGACTGGAGCATTTCCTGCTGTTTCCCTGCAAGTCGACTCACTGCAAAAACCCAGTGCTTCCATGTTTGCTTTTACATTGTGTATGTGCAAACAGACTCATTCTGGTTCTGTAACAACTTTTCAAGGTAAAATTGTGTATTTTCTTCAGATAGATAAATTTTTTTCATCCAGCTTTGACTTCCATGAGTAAAAACAATAGGATTCTGAAAACACATGGTTTGATGCTAAACTGTGGGTTAACTTTTTTTCAAAATAATGCCGTTAAGAAAATTAATAATATTAAAATATAAGTATATTTATTTTTAAGGAGGTGAAAAATGAAGGTTATTGAGAAAAAATTAAAGATATTCCAGCTTTAATCATTTAACTCTTTATCTTAGTTCATGACAATGTGATCCTTCTTTGCTAGCTTTTATTTTGTATTGTGCCTCACAAAGAAATCATACAGAACAAATTCTTCCTTATTTTGGGGCTTATTTGCAGAACAAATTCTTCCTTATTTGGGGGCTTATTTTCCATAGCAGGTTCATATGTAAGTACAAATATATGCCCACATCAGAAAATAATCTAGATTCTTCCCTTCCATATATGTGCCAACAAAAGGGGAGAAGAGAATGAACGGATTTTAAGTTAATCAGAAGGGCACGAGGGATAATTTGTAATATGAAAACAATAAATATGGGAAATATTGGGCTCGAGCTCAAAGAGGCAAGGGATAATGTCTTTTTAAATACTATGTCAAAAACAAAAATTCCCTAAATTATTGGCTACTTATGCATTTTGTTTGATTGACCATTCACGGATAGTTTAATTGTAATGTTTAAATTGTGCTCTATCATCATTACACAGCCAGCTCTCATGCCAAGATAAGTCCCAAATACTTTTGTTCTGAATTAAATGAAATCCTGTAATCACGGTTATAACAACATCTGTCTGACATTAAACAGTTGGCTGCTAAAAATAGAGAGTTTCTTTTCATCTGTTCTATAAAATCATAGACCTAGGGATAAGTCTTCAAAGTACCACTCCTCCCCGAAACTTCAAATACTAAGTAGATAGTTCTAAAAGTGCTATAACATTTACCAGTTTTAACTTGTCATAAGTTTAGATATCTTTGTTACTTTCTCATTTGTTAACAGGAGGAAAAAAAAAATCCGAAAATCTTTTGATTTAATTAACTCATGCTTCCAGAATATATTTTGGCCAATAGAATTTTCAAGCATACCTTGTTTTATTGTGCTTTGCTTTATTGCACTATGCAGATACTGAATTTTTTACATAGTTAAGGTTCGTGGCAAACTTTTGTCAAGAAAGCCTTTTGTCAGTGCCATTCTTACAACAGCATGGATTCATGTCTCATCTCTGTGTCAAATTTTGTTAATTCTTACAATATTCCAAACTTTTGTAATTATTATATCTGGTATGCAGATCTGTGATCAGTAACCTTTGACGTTAACAATCGTAATTGCTCCAGGGTGCTACTAGCCTCGTACATATAAAATGATGAACTTCATCAATAAATGTGTGTGTTTTGACTACTCCAGTCACTGGCCATTCCCTTGTCGCTGTCCCTCTTCTCAGGTCTCCCTAGTCCCCAGTAAAGTGACATTATTAAAATTAGGCAAATTAATAACCCTACAATGGCCTCTAAGTATTCAAGTGAAAATGTTTTATTTTAAATAAAAAAACTAGAAATAATTAAGATTAGTGATGAAAGCATGTTGAAAGCTGAGATAAGCCAAACTAGGTCTCTCGTGACAGTTAGCCAACTGAATGTGAAGGAAAAGTTCTTGAAAAAAATGAAAAGTGCTACTTCAATAAAGACACGAATGACAAGAAAGTGAAACAGCCTTATTGCTGATCTGAAGAAGGTTTTAGGGGTCTGGATAGAAGATCAAACCAGTCACAGCATTTCCTTAAGCCAAAGCCTAATCAACAGGAAGGCCCTAGTTCTCTTCAATTCTATGAAGGCTGAGAGAGGTAAGGAGGCTACACAAGGAAACTCTGGAGGCTAGCAGAGGTTCATAGGCTGAGGGAAAGAAGCTGTCTCTATTATCATAAAAGTTCAAGCTGAGGCAGCAATTGGTCATGGAGCAGCTGCAGCAAGTTATCTAGGAGACCTAGCTACAATAATTGGTGAAGATAGACATACTAAACAACAGATTTTCAATGTAGGTGAAACAGCCTTCTTGTAGAAAGAGATGCCATTGAGGACATTCACAGCTGGAGAGGAAAAATCAATGCCTGACTTCAAAGATTCAATAGACAGGATGACTCCCTCATTAGGGGCTAATGAAGCTGGTGACTTAAAGTTGAAGTCAATGCTCACTTACCATTCTGAAAATCCTAGGGCCCTTAAGAATGATACTAACTTTACACTGTCTGTGTTCTAGAAACAAAACAACAAAGCTCAGATGTCAGCACTTCTGTTTACAGCATAGTTAACTGAATATTTTAAGCCCACTGTTGAGACCTACTGTTTAGATAAAAAGATTCCTATCAAAATATTACTGCTAATTGACAATGTACCTCGTTACCCAGGAGCTCTGGTGGAGATGTATAAAAAGATTAATGTTGTTTTCATGTTTGCTAACAGAACATCAATTTGGTAGCTCATGGATCAAGGAGTAATTTTCACTTTCAAGTCTAGTGTATTTAATACATTTGATAAGGCTATAACTGCCATTGATAGTGATTTCTCTGATGGATCTGGGCAAAGCAAACTGAAAACCTTCTGGAAAGAGCTCACTCTTTTGGATGCTATGACAAACATTTGTGATTCATGGAAGAGGTCAAATATCAACATTAACAGCAGGTTGGAGAATGTTGATTCCAACCCTGATGGATTTGAAGTCTTCCTTCCAGACTTCAGTGAAGGAAGTAACTGCAAAAGTGGAAGAATTAGCAAGAGAACTAGAGTTAGAAGTGGAGCCTGAGTATGTGACTGAATTGCCGCAATCTCATGAAAACACTTGAAAGGACGAGGTGTTTCTTCTTACAGGTGACAATGAGTGGTTTCTTGAGGTGGAATGTAATCCTGGAGAAGATGCCGTGAACACTGTTGAGATGACAATGGAGGGTTTGGAATATTACATAAACACTTTGTAAAGTGGTGGCAGGGTTTGAAGAAGTTCTGTGAGGAAAATGCTATTGAATAACATCGCATGCTACAGAGAAATCTTTTGTGAAAGATTTGTGAAAGTTAATCAACACAGGAAACTTCATTGTTTTCTTTTATTAAGCAATTGTCACAGCCACCCCAACTTTCAGCAACCACTGTCCTGGTCAGCAGCCCTCAACACTGAGACAATACCCTCCATCAGAAAAAAACAGTAAAACTCTCTTAGTGCTTAGATGATCATTAGCATTTTTAGCAATCAAGTATTTATTAATGTATGTACATTTTTTAGCCATAATGCTATTACACACAAATTTTAAATGCACTGAGAAACCAATTATGTTGTGTGACATTATTGTAATGTTTGCTTTACTGTGGTTGTCTCTACCTGCATCTGCAATATCTCCAGTTTACTTGTATAATATACTATATGATAATCAATTCTTCTCTTTGGTTTTTGTGTTTATTCATTAATGTGTTGTGTTTATATGCAGAAATGTCCCTGGGATGTACATATTTTATTACCTCTCCTTGTAAGTCAGATTCTCAAGGTCCTTAATCATTGCTTATTATTTGTGAGCTTCTTAAAATATTTCCTTTTTGATGTGTAATTTCTAACATTTGCACTTGTTTCTCTAATTAGTGTAAGTACAAATTGTTTTATATTTGATTTCTGCAAAAACTTTTAACTGAAAGGCTAAATAAAAAAAATACAAATATTCCTGTGTTGTAATTGCTAAAGTCTAAGTGAATGTGATAATGAATATTTTGTACCACATAATCTTGACCTTCCCTCCTGTCTTCCAAGTAAATGACCTGGTTAGTCACAGAGTAGTCACAAGTACCTGAGGTCTCTTGATGATATCCTTGCTTTGAGAAAACTTGGGTTTAAGCATCAAATACTTCATATCAAGGTTTTTGAATTACTCATTGAACTCTGGGTTTTCATAGTGAAAAACTGGTAACACACAAATAAAAGTGTGCAGACTACAAGGACAATGTAAGGTCAAACCTTACTCAGAGTCTTACAGTAAAATGTATCACTACCAAAATTGTATTAATTCTATACTTCAAAAAGAAAAACTCCTAATCAATATTTTCCTCATTTAAAAAGGTCAAACAGGAGCAGCAAGAATCACTTGGGCCCCATTTTAGGCAGCCCAGGAAAGTTCTTTAAGTCTTGATGCTGGATTGGTCAGGGTTAGTGCTTCTATAAAGGAGAGAAACACGCCAGATTGAGGAGCAGGGTAGGTTTACACTGGTGCCAGGGCTATTGTTGTAGAACATCCTTACAACTCAGTTTTCACTGACTCTGCTTTGGAGTCCTTCTGCCTTGACTGGAAACGATTTACTCTAAGAAAGATTGGCATTTTCTGTGGATGTGAGTGAAGCAGTCATAGTAAGCCATCATAAAATAATGTACTGGCCAGTGTACTAGGATAAATCCTCAGTCTAAAACACAGAAACTGAAGTGGTTTCGGTCTACAGAGAAAAGGCATGTCTTGCTGGACAGCTTTGTTTTCATAACTGTGTGCCACATTTTATTCTTGGACTTAATATAGTGTTAAGAGCATTGTAATCTTTATACACCTGAATATATTTCCTTTTGTCTTTTTTTTTTCGATTTTTAAGAGGATTGATGTTGTAACTTGGTTAAATAAGGTTTGTGCTAATGCCTTCTTTTAAAATTGTTCCCCCTCAGGAGCACATTTGACGAGTTTACCTGATACTGATCCCAGGTTTGTTCAGCTTATGCAATACCAAGGAAAGGTAAATAAGAAAAAAATAACGTCATTAGCAAGATTTTTCTGAGAAGTAAAGAAGGGTGTGATAGGTATGAAATGCTTGTATTCCACTTGTTAGCAACAATGAAAAAATCATTTTTAAATTGAATGTATAGTATATATATCCACAGTAATAGAATCAGGATTCCTCCATAGTTGCTTAATTTTATTTCCCACAATTCCTATAGAAAGCATATGATCTATGTAAATTATATTCACTATAAAGACTTTTGAGGAAAAACACCCAAAGTAACAAAAATATTATTTATAAAAAGTCAACAACATATGTTCCCTATATAATCTTACAATATTTATATGGGCAAAAGGAAATTAGGCATGATTTAGGACTATGGATCTAGCAAAATGACACTTTAATTCTGTGTATGACTGACCACCTCTCTGTACAAAGGCGTCACATGGATGAGGAAGCATGCCTATTCTTTCACAGCCACGCGTGTGCACACACTCCTCCACGCCACCTTCCCTTTACCGTTCCCTAAATTGAAAGTCATCCTGTTACACACAGCGTATAGCTTGATCTTTCCTCACAAGATACTTTTTATGTTTTAATTCCCCCTTTGTATATTTTTGCTTCTTTTTCTCTTTAATTTAAATGTATTATCCATGGATAAATGTGCCAACTTAAACTTCGCAATCTTGTGTGCACAAAATGAGAGTTGAAATCTCTGGGTCAGTATTTTCTCATGCATAGGAAAGCATGTGGTATCCTTCTGGGCTCCTTCCCTTGTGCCAGTCTTTTCCAGGTTCTAATTAATGCTTTATTTTTTTCAAGCTCCTGGCTGAACAGTCAATTCTCATGGACTGCTGGATATTCTACTTGGTTCCCATTAAAAGTTGTGCTGAGACGTTTAGCTTTCAGTTCTCCTAGGTCTTGAAGCACAGAATTACTCTCCCTAAGTCAATGCATAATATAACAGAAGTCACCCACCTGAAATGTTCCAATAGGTGAGTAGTTCTGCTCCAATTACAAGTCAAGATATATAATCACCAACTCCAAAATTGCACTGAGAGAAAAAAAGGAGAAGGGGAGAGGAAGAAGGAGGAGAAGGGAAGGAGAGAGGGAAAAGAGGGAGGGGAAAAGAAGGATTGTGAAAGCCAAATACTTTCGTTTTTAAATTTTCAATAAAATAAGTGAACAAATAAATAAGAGGATTTCTCCCAGAAGATGGGGCAAAAATATTTTTTAAAGTGAAAGGAGTATTCAGAAGAATAGGTGATCAATTCAGAAATGTACAAGGTTACCCAATCCAGCAAATGAGAAAGGGTAAGTAGAATAGGAAATGATCTAAGGAATAAAAGGAAAATGTTTTCTAAAATAACAGAAACCCACTAAACTGAAAGTAAAAGAAAAAAAAAAAAAGGACCCATACAGTAGCAGAATAGATAAACAAAAATAAAAATACACTCAAACACATGCTCATAACATTTCCAAGATAAAAACAAAAAGTCATAGAGCATAGAATAACAAACAGTTCTCCACAGGGACAAGAGTCTGATTTCAGACTTTTCATTGCAACGAAGAATGCTTAATGACGATGAGTATGTCTACAGAAAAAGGACCACAAACCATAAACCATTCCTAAGCAAAACATTCACCATATACCAAGGCAAAACAAAGACATTATTAATTAGGCGTGTCGTCCAAAACACAGCTCACAAGCACTCAAGCTGAATAAAACAAGAAAGAATCCAACAAAGTGGAAACTGTGAGAGCCAAGAAGAAGAGAAATTAAGTTTGGATGAATAGAAAGGAGTCAATGATGACAGCTTCAAAGTATGCCTTAAAGAAGTTTCTCCATTTTAGGACATTTGACAAGTAATATAATTAGGAACCAGATTATTTTAGAGATATGGTTGAAGGTCACACTCACTTCATTTGTCAAGATAAATGAAATGCAGTTGGAAATTCCATGGGAAATAAAAACAGCACATGATAATCGTAAAATAAATATAAAGATGAAAGCATGTTATTGTTTTGAACAGTTGATGGATTATAAGAAAAGGGATATTTGATCTTGATGCTTAGAACATTCTCTTTTGAACGGCACAAACTTAGTTCTAGAGTATTATGTACGATCCAATCACACTCAAGGACTCTGCAATATATGATATTTATGTAGTCATAACATTATTTGTTAGTTTTAAAATTCTGGAACTAACGTATGGACAAAGTAATGGAGGGTTAATTGATAGTACAGAACAGCATTTAAGTTTTGTAAACTATGCTAATTATTTGTCTAACACATATTTATGTCAGGTATTGCTCTAATAACTGGATTCAACAGCAAAAACAGACAGAATGCCTGGGCATGTGAAAGTTCACATTAGGGGGAGAAAAGTAATCAAATTAGTAAAACAGATATAGAATTAAGTTGGATAATAGAAATGTTATGGTGAAAAATAGAGTAGTATAACAAAGAGGAGTGAGGTTGCATGGCTATTTTATGAAGGGATGTAAAGCAAGTGCTCTCAAAACTTTCATCAGAATCCTAAATATCAGAGAAACAGCCATAAAGAAGGCACTCAGCAGTGCATCCAATGACCAGTGTATCAGGAAATGGTCTCTCATGTTTGAGTCCCAGCAAGAAGCCTGAGCCCAGAGAAAAGGCAATGGGTGAAGGGAAGTGAGAGCTGATATCCCAAGGAAAGGCTGGGGCCAGGTATTATCAGTAGGGTCTTGCAGGTCATGCTAAGGAGCCTAATCTCCTGAACACAATGGGGGGATGATTTCATCAAGCAGTCCTATATAAATTAGGGACTGAGAGAGGAAGAAGATGTATGGAGAAGGGATTCCTTGGGCTATATAGCAGGAAGGTAAGAGACACAGTTCAGAAGCTGATGACTCAAGAAATACAGCTTACAAATATCATTTAAAGTTATGGAGGTGGCTGGGCGCAGTGGCTCACACCTGTAATCCTAACACTTTGGGAGGCCCAGGCGGGCAAATCACCTGAGGTCAGGAATTCAAGACCAGCCTGGTCAACATGGTGAAACCCCATCTCTACTAAAAATACAAAAATTAGCCGGGCATAGTGGCGGGTGCCTGTAATTCCAGCTACCCAGGAGGCTGAGGCAGGAGAATCGAGTGAACCCCGGTGGGCGGAGGTTGCAGCAAGCTAAGATCATGCCACTGCACTCCAACCTGGGCAAAAGAGCAAAAGAGCAAGACTCCGCCAAAAAAAAAAAAAAAAAGTTATGGAGGTAACCAGTATAAGAATAAATATAAGGATACAAGTTTTTTGTTTGTTTGTTTTTGTTTGTTTGTTTTGTTTTTAAAAAGAAAAAGCAAAAGAAGAGGGAGGGAAGAAAGTGTAAATCAGTTAATTGCGTATCCTTCACAGCTACTGATAAAGTTATATAAAGCAAGAAAATGTGTATTAAAATAGTGCAAATAGTAGTTAGACTAAGATTGAGAAGAGGATTCGTAAATTTCATTGCATATCTTTATTTGGTATGTGGATTAATTCATCCTGTCCATGGCTTTCATGACATTTAATTTTAACTTTTGTTAAAAGCAATACCAAAACTCTAAATATTCAAAGTTTGTGAAGTTGAGAGGAGAAAATTTACATCAGTTGGAAATGATGCTTTCTGCCTTATCAAGCACATTTACCACAATTTGCCAGTTGAAAAGCCATATTAGAGATCATAAGCATAGAAATGTAACATTTTCTTAGATTATAATCTCATTACAGCATGTTCACAGAGACTTTTATCTCAAACCTAAAAACACATATTTCCATGTATTGGGAATACATTTCATAAAGGAAAAATATCAAAAGTCTTTCTACCTGCCATTAGCATTTTTTATATTTGCAAACACTCTGCATTAAATTGATTTGGAAGACATTTTCTAGAATTATTTTCTTCTTATAAAATCTGGATGATACTCATAATTAGGTAAGAATTCATTATCATCTTTGTTTATTCCTGCTGACCTTCTAACTATAAAAACAAAAATGGGTGGAAAATAGGTTCAAAACCTGCAGAGCATAATAGAAGTGAAAATAACGTACCAATTAACATCAGCAATGTCACAATCACCTCTAAAATGCCTTTGAGCTCATCATTTTTGACATAGCTTGAAAAAGCTTGCATTGATTACCAAAAGAAAATGAATGAGAGCATATTTTAAATATCCATTTCTCATCTTAAACTATTTTGCATTTCTGAAGTGGAAATGTTTAAAGATATTTTATAAAATCTAAGAAATATTGTGCCAATACATATTTTGAGAGAAAATTTACTCAGAAGATACTTCTTAGTATCTAAAACAAAAATATATTTATAAAAGTTATTTTCCAGTCACTGTTCTCGTATACATCAAGTGATTATATGATGCCTGAAAGTATACATTGAAAATAATATTTAAATTATAATATTTAATATTTCTAATATTCATGTGTGGTGTTTCAAGTTCATTTCAATTCTCTATTTTGTTGGTTTAAAAATGAACAGAAGTGCTTTTTAATGAATGCTAAAAAAATCCATGGTGGTTTGCATTATACCCCTACTGCTACCAATCTGAGAAACACAATTTTAAAAAGTAAGTACATCAATTTCTCATTCTGCTAGTAAACACATTTTAGGGTGATTTCAGGAAGTATTTTTATAATAAAAAGTGGAGGCTCAGTAAACATTCCATAAACTTTCATTGCTAAATATTTCAGAAAATTTTATTTGTTTATGGACTCCTCTCTATGACTATTCTCTAATTGAAGAGCCTGATTATTCTTTCAGCAGATTTAACTCACATATGCACCGTTTTTGAGCATTTAGAAAATTTATATAATATTATGAGACTCTATTCTAAAGAGGAAGTTTATGATTAGAAGTTAAAGGATGGCTTTTTCATAATTTTCCAGAATAGAGATGCGTTCTTTTTTTTTTTCTTTTTTTTTTTTAATTCCACAACAGGCTAATTGAGAACAACTGGGATTTTGGTCAAGGCCCAGTGAGAATGACAACATAGGTGAATATTGTTGAGGCTGATCCTGGGGAATATCAAGTGTTAGTTTAAGTCAAAAAAAGAAAGGCAACTCAAGATTCAGCAATGTCATCTCCAACTTTTGCCTGAGAGTAGGACCTAAAGGTGCTGACACTGCCTTGTTTTCAATAAAGTTGTGCAGGGACAGTAACACGACTCAATTTCTTCTTCGGAAGCCTGCATCTGGCACAAGGCCGACAGTAATGTGTAACTCGGCTTAATCACATTGGTCAGCCTCGGCTTAGGCAATCTTGCAAGGGTAAGACATTCTGTGAGTGTTACTACTTTCAACAGCTTTCCACGGATGGTGTAAAGTCCAAGTATCAACTTTGATTGCTGCTTTTCAATTTCTGTTCCCACTGGAGCACAATTTTAAAATACATTTTTGTGGAAAGAGATATGAAACTTTTGAATAACATACAATAAGCTATATAGGAAAATATATTTTGAAATAGGCAATGAATTACAAGGAAATCCTTATTTTCAACAACCAATTTCTCAACCCGATAAATGTCTCACCAAGCAAATCTATGAAGGCAAGCCTTGTGGGCTCTATTCACCACTTCTAGTTGCATTTCAGGGCCCTATTTATGCAAATAAAGAGAAATATCGTGCAGTAAGTAAAAGGAATCCAGCCACAATTCACAGAGTTCTTGAATTGCATTTTTTTTTTAATTTCAAAAAGGTTAATAAAAGAGCAAGAGAGGGGGAGAGAGAATTGGAAAAATCAGATGTGTTGTTTCTCATTCATAAATGATGTAAAATTTTATCAGGCATGCTGAAACATTTATGGATATTTCAATGAGAGTTGTATAGAGTTTTAACAGAATAAAAGCTTATTCAGTTACTTATATACATACTTAAATACAGTGAATTTTTCCATATGTAGTTAAGTTTACTAGAAATCTATAGAAGGTGGTCATGAAACAATTAATTTTATTTAACTAATATGCACTTAAAATGGCCATAATTCTCAGTACTCCTAAGCTCTTCTTCTTAAACTATAAAGAAAAATGTACTTTCAAAATATAACACGTTGGCCAGGCACAGTGGTTCACTCCTGTAATCCTAACAATTTGGGAGGCCAAGGTGGGTGGACCACTTGAGCCCAGGAGTTTAAGACCAGCCTGGGCAACAAGGAGAAACCCTACCAAAAATCATAAATACAAAAAAATTAGCCAGGCATAGTAGTGCATGCCTGTAGTCCCAGCTGCTCAGGAGGCTGAGGTGGGAGGATTCTTGCACCCAGGAGCCAGAGGTTGCAGTGAGCTAATATCATGCCACTGCATGGGCAACAGAGTAAGAGCCTGTCTCCCTCCCTACACACACACACACACACACACACACACACACACACACACACACACATACACACACACACACAAATATATATATGTCGATATATATATATGAATGACACATTAAGAATAAACTACAGATTGACCTTAGAGAACATACTACTATTTATCAATAGTTTCTTATAGAGTTTGATGATACTCTGTAAAAAGAGAAGTTAACTTAATTATTTAAACTACCTTTACTGTTTTAAACATATTAATTACCTTGATTGTTATTTATGTGAAATCACTAAGACTTATGTAAGTTAGTGATACATGTATAATTCTTAACAATTTAAAGCAATTTGAGAGCCCTTGACTAGTGTATCACCCTAGTCACTATTGATTAGCCCAACAATGTACACCCAGGCTTGAAGATGCCAACAATCTAGCAGAAAAGAGAAGCCAGAAATTTCCTCTCCTCTATCTTGATATTTATTACACACTCCTTTATTATTTTTTTCAAATCTACTTTTTAGCAAGAAAAGATTCATCACTGTTCAGTAGAATTTATGGGAACCAGGCCAGGTAACAAGTATTTGATCCACACAACTTTGCTTTTAATACAAAGCGACCCATGCACAGTTGCTTTTAAGTAAAAGTAAACTATAAAGTACTTTTATTCACTTAACTCATGAAAGAATTAAAATGAAAAGAGATGTGAGAAGAGAAATTTTATGTGTTACTGATTATATAAATATAGAGAAAACTAAGGTCTCGAACAGAGTATACATATTTTCAAATTAAATACAAATTTTCAAATATTTGCTTCACCTGATCTTTATAAATTCTACTGCATGAAGAAAAGGCTTTCCTCATCAAAAATGTAACTGAAAAAAGAGTGAGAAAATAAGTACTAAAATATAAAATGGTAGAAGGAAAATTTCTATATTTTCTAACGATACAGAATCTTAAAGCAAATGCAGTAACTGTTAGCACAGGAACTAACAAAGAGTTCCTAGAATTATCTTACAGTTAATAATATTTATTTATCAAATATAAGAGACTGTCAAGCAGGCCATTCACTATCAATAGTGTTTCATTTCATTGTCAGTGCAACTGTAATTAAACAATTATATGACTTAATAAAAATTAACTATAGTAGACTTTTCTTCAAACATTGTGATTGTGATATTAATAGTCATCAAACAAATAATGACTTCTTAAAAGTTTCAAATGTTGTAAAATGCATTTGACTAAACATGAAATTTCTTAAGTTATGGGAAATAAATCTGGGAACATAATTCAGAAATACGGTATATTCAGTCATGTAGGAACGCAGAAATTATAATTTCAGGTGACATCTTATTCCACGGGCAAAAGGCAACACAGTGAAGCAGAAAAATCAAATAAAGGGGTAGATTTAAGGATATATATATATATATTCCCATTTTGTTCACTTTGTCAGAGCATCTCAGCTGCCCCGGAGCTGTCCATGGTCCTGGACTTTCTAACAAATTTAGTAAATGATACTCTTCGACCCCCTTAGACCCCACCTCGTCCTCCTGACTTGCACTACCACCCACAGCCATTGTTTATCAAAAATTAAATTTTGTTTGACTTTAGGTATTAACTAGGTCAATTATATATCAACATCCACATCAAAAATTGACTTCAGCTTAACCCAATAACAGCTCCTTACTCCAGGCTACCTTACCCCTATTCTTACACTAGTGAATATTGTCTAAGTTGAGTTAAAAGCAACTTTTCCAAAAGATTAAGTCAAAGTGCAATCATCAGTTACATCCCCTAAAACAAAGTGAAAGATATTCTTTATTATTAAAGTAACTGAATACTAAGTTTTCTCATCCTGAGTACCTATATCACTACAGATCTGTAAATCTCATTCTAACAGAAATGCGTAAGCAATCTTACAGATACTGGTTTCACTATATATAAGGCTGCTTAGGCTGAGCTGGCTGCAAGCGACTGATTCAAGACAAACTGGAACTGGATTTAAATGTATAATCAATATCTTTTCTGCTTCCAAAAATAATTATAGGCAATTTAAAATAAAAGGCATATATACAACATAGCTGCAAATTAGAAACAGGGGGAACTATTTAGATAAGGGCAAGAAGTGAATATTTAAATATGGAAGGAATAGTCATTGTGACTTAATGTTTTAGGTCTGACCTGGATAGAGAAAAATGGGAAATAAGACCATATACATACCATTTACAAACACGCCAGGTGTTTTTCTGACTCTGGTCTTTGCCTGAGGTATTTATTTAACTGGGATGCCTTTCCCATGTTGCTTTGCCTATTAAAATACCATACATTTCTCAAGTCTGAGTATGTGTGCCTACTCTCCTATTAATCTCCTATTAATCCCCCCAATGTGACTGATACTCCTTGTTTTGCACTCACATAAGATTTTACTTATATAAGTTTGAACATTTATTTAAAAGATAATTATTTGTTACACGCTTGTATTTTCAAACAGGTTTTAAGTTCATTGAAGACAAAAACCATATCTTAGAAGTAGTACATCATAGTCACTCGATTAAACTTTTGTGGATTGTCTGTAATGGCATCCTTCAGCAAGCTGTTTACTTAAAAATAATACTTCAATTTTACTTTATTTTATTTTTGACTTCTGGGATTGCTATTTGTGCTATTAAATAGAAACCTGAGTAATCAGTGTGTTTTCACTAATCAGGGTTAGATTTAGACCAAATAAAAATAAATATAAAAAAATAAATAAAATAAACCCTGTAGAGAAAATAACTCCCTGAAATAAATCTGAGGTTTAAAATAGCAGCTCATTGTACAGTAGAAATAGAGATGACCTAGGTTCCCCTGGCCAAGTCCCAGATACTCTATAAATCAGAGAACAAGCAAACTTCATAGGATTTCAAAAAATATATTGTGCTAAAACATAATTAACATAAAATTTACCATACTAACATTTGTAAGTGTGCAATTTAATGGCATTAGGCATATACACAATGTTGTGTAACCATCATTTCTATCTACTTCTAGAACTTATTTACCTTCCCAAACTGAAACTATCTCTATGCATTAATTCTTGATTCTGCCCTCCCCTCAGCACTTTATAACTTCTATTCTACTTTCTTTCTCTCTGAATTTGTCCATTCTAGGTACATCATGTAAGTGAAATCATGCAATTGTTGTCTTTTTATGTCTGTCTTCTTTCATTTAAATAATATTTTCAAGATTCAACCACATTGTAGCATGTTGCCAGAATTTCCTGCCTTTTTATAGCTGAATCATATTTATCTGTGTGTATATACCGCATTTTGTTTACCCATGCACCTGTTGATGGGAATTTGGGTGGTTTCGACCTTCTGTCTCTTGTGAAAAACACTGCGATGAACATAGGTGTACACATATCTAAGGCTCTGCTTTTAACTCCTTTGCGTTTACACCTAGGAGTAAAATTGCTGGATCACACGGTAAATCTATGTTTAACTTTTTAAGGAACAGCCAAAATTCCCTGACTTTTACAATAGTTAAATGAGAAAGGGCTTTCTAAGCACTAATAAAGTCTACTCATTCTTCTCTCAACTTGTGCTTATTTCTGGTCTCTCTTACTTTTTGCTTTAGTTGCTGAATTCAATTATTTCTTCAAATCCTCAGTAACTGCCACCCCACACTCTATCCTATACATCCTATCTCTCATCAAAACAAACTTGTCTCATAATCCCAACTGGTTGATAAATTGAAACATTGACAGCAAATAAATAATGGCTTCTAAAGAATGAATTGGGAATCCAACCAATATTGTATATATTCTCAAGATATTTCTTAAAAAATGAGTTAATCTTTATAAATGACTTTTGTTCTTTTTTTTCAGATTAACTCATTTGTTTTTAAGAAAGCTCTTGAGAACACCTGGACTGCCTGCCTCTGTACTTCTTTTATATAAGAGAGAAATAAACTTTTTCTCATTAAAAAACAAACAAACAAAAATCCGAAGGCTTTGAAATATTAAGGTACCACACATATGGAAGGGATGAAACGGTGAAGTGGGCCTCTAGGAGCCCATACAATGTATTCTGTATAATCAATCCCCTCTCATGATACGTAGTAACCTTGGCCTTTCTTGATAGGTTTGGTAAAACTAGCCTATTTCAAAATAGTAATAACAGGTAACATTAATATGTTAGCATTTATTGGGAGCATTTTAAGAACTTTACATATATATTAATTTGTTTAAGCCTTACAAAGTATCTTTATAAATTAACAAGCTAAGAAACAGAGATTAAGCAAATAAGTCAAGGCCAATAATAAATGGCTCCAACAGTATTTAAACCCAAGCAATCCTGCTGCAGAGACTGTTGGTAACCACTACTTAATATAGCACACCAAATACCAGCCAATGAGTGGGCCTCAGCTTTCAATTCCTTACATGTCTTAAGTGCCGGGACTGATTCATATGCAATACTCAGTTACTCAGCCATAAGTTGGCTTACTTCAACAAATAGTTATGTAATGTCATTACTTTCCACAGCAACAACTGCAATTACTTTTGCACCAACCTAATATAAACCAGATTAATATTAGGATGAAGAAAATCGGATAAAGGCTTCAGAGATGAAGGGGACGGAAATGATCAGAAAATAATTATAATTCTTTAAGAAAACAATTATATACTAAGAAGAAAGATAATTCAATACACAGATTAGACAAGAATTTATTTATTGAATTAAACTGATTTTCCACATGTATGACAAGAACGTGAAATTTAAGAAATGAAAATATTCCAGCAAAGAATTCCAGCTTGACAAAAATGAACTTGATGAATGACATAATCACAAATATCTGAAATACTCAGATATTTGTTACACTATTTTAATTTATTGTATGTGACCTTAGAAAAATAAAATGTTATATAGGCTTTAAAATCGGCAATAGGGTAATAGGCTCAATTCTTCTCCATATAAAAATTTTCAGCTCAATATATTAGAGAATATAAAGATTGATTGCTAAAATCAAGAGGAGCTATTCATCAAAATTACTGTTTTTCATTAAATGAAGAATACCAAAAAAGGGCGACTATAAACTGTTTATTTTTAAGTATTCAAACTGTAAACTCTCTGTATTCACCACTTCAAAAGAAAATGTACAAGGCAAGAGTTGAATACAACTTTGAAAACAATTTTTAGTCATATATGACTCTTAACAATTCCTTAAAAAAAATGATTCACAATTTATGTTTACACATTTTGGTAAAAACGAAAACGTTCTATGCAGTCAATGGTAGCAGAAGACACAATATTGTTTTTTCTCACAAATTCATGCTGTAGTGAAACCAATATTATATGCCGATAACCGAAACATTTCAGTCCCATGAGACTGTTATACTGAGGTACAGAAGAAAGACAGGACAGTCTCCAGCAGGCCTCATGCATCCTTCCAATGGGATCACAGAGACTCCAAACACCCTTAATCTCAAGACAGCCATAGGATATTATCAAGATGAGAGATGTACAACTTTGCACACTTGTTTATTTTAATATTTTAAATACTCTACTAAATGCTACATCACTGAAATATTGAAATTAGTTTCTGATTTTATCCAGTATGCTTCTGAAATCATTACTCATTGGTATTATCAGAAGTTGGATTCTTAATCCTGATTACATCACATTGAAAGTGAAGGAAACTGGGTTAAATGTATTTAACGTGATGTGACATAAACAAAATCATGGGGGATATAAAGACTTGTACTCATATAGGACAATATAAGATAAATGCTGACTTATCAAAACTGCTATCCAAATTGGCTAGTTAATAAAAGCAAAGTAACCAGTTCTGGGACAGAGGTACATCAACATCAGACTACAGTTTTTCAGTTGTTGTGTAATATAATAGAGAAGAGACTTAAAGTCAGAGAACCTGGCCTAGTAAATTTCTGGCTACGTCAACTAAATTAATCCTAGGTATGAATTTCTTCCAAAATTCATAATCTGAAAAATGAGGATAAAAATAAAAATACTCTTCAATCTTTCCTACTGGTGTTGTTGTGAACTCAAGGAAAAATATTTGAGAAAATATTTTTCATAAAATATAATATGCCCCCTTAACTGTGAAATGTCAGTGTAGGAAAAGAGCTATGTTTGTGTTTTTGTTTGTTTGTTTTATCTATGGGAAGCTAATGTGACCTTATAGAAAAATCAACTAGCGACTCCAGGCTCATCAGCACCAGAGTCTAACCAATTAAGCTAAGTGGCACAGGACCACCCACATTTCAAAATAAAATTTCAAGCACCTGAAATAGAGTAATGTGTTTATAATGTTAAATGAGGTGTTTCATAATTAATTTTAAATGGCAGGTATTAAGCTTATACATTCTCTGGCACTTCATGCTCCATAATGCCAATATGAAATTAAAAATAACAAAATACAAAAAACTAGCACTCCATGTGGAGATAGTATGAGCAAAATTGAAATGTCTCTACCTTGGTCATTTGGAACTGTTTCATGCATGGCCCCGGATCTAAGGCAGTTGACAACCAGGCTGCAATAGGCATGCCTCGCAAAGCGTGAGTCTTACACCAGCTCTTTCAGGTGCTCTTGGCATCTGACAGTGCTACCTGGAACAGCCAAAGCTTCCTGGCTCTCAGTCCTGTTAGAGGCACTGGTCTGCCTTGAGGCCTTTGTGCTGCCTACCACAGATCATTTTAAAAATGGATACACTGGTACTCTCACATGAAAGAGAAAATAGACTTTTGCAATTAAAATAGTTTCTGTAATAACTTGGAAATGGGTGGTAGTGACTTAAATAAAAGATATCTTAAAATCTTTATTCATAATATTAAGTAAATTTCAAAGCAATGATTTTTTGCTACCATATATATGATGCATTTTTTTTTCATTTAAGATAAAAGAATTATTTTGACATTCTAGAAAAGTCTTTGTCATCATTTTACAGCTCCTCATGAAATGGGAGAAATGATAAAATATTTCAGGATTTTCTTTGTCCTACATGCAGGTAAATTATCTATGGCTCCTTCTTAACTTTAGGCATCCCTGATGTTTCCAGATTGATAATGTGGTTAAGAGTTTCAGATGCTATCTTTAAAAAAAAAAAAAAAAAAAAAAAAAACAGAGTGTTTTGTAATACCACAATAAAATTTTTACTTAAAATACATGTATGTAAGAAGTGCCAACTGAGTGTCAGGAACTGTTCTTAGAGCTGGGAATATAAAGGTGAAAAAAAATAAATAAAGTCCCCTAGGTTGCTCAGTGACATTATAAAAAACTTCAGTCCCTTCCTTTTCTGCCCTGCCATTTGAATCAGCAGAAAATATTCATTTTAATCTTTATAAATATTTTGAAGTTTTGTGTAACACATTTAAAAATTTTGCAGGCTGGGCATGGTAGCTCATACCTGTAATCTCAGCACTTTCAGAGGCTGAGGCAGGCAGATCACCTGAGGCCAGAAGTTCCAGGCCAGCCTGGCCAACATGATGAAACCCCTACTAAAAATACAGAAAAATTAGCCAAGTCTGGTGGTGGGCACCTGTAGTCCCAGCTACTCAGGAGGCTAAGGCAGGAGAATTGCTTGAACCCAGGAGGCGCAGGTTGTAGTGAGCCGAGACTGCACCACTGCACTCCAGCCTGGGCAACAACAGCAAAATTCCATCTCAAAACACAAACAAACAAAAAATTTGCAGTGGAAAACCGAGAATAGAGAGGCATGAAGTAATAATCTGTCATAAATTGCATAATTTCGCATATTAAATCTTATCCCCCTGTGTGACAGTGTTAGGAGTAATTAGCATTAGATGAGGTTATGAGGATGGAGCCCTCATCAGTGGTATTAGTGCCCTTAGAAGGGTCACGAGAGAGCTTGATTCTTCTGTCTGCTTTCTGCCACATGAGGACACAATGAGAGGTTGGCAGCATGCAATCTGGAAGAGGGCTTTCACCAGAACCCAACCATGCTGACACCCTGATCTTAGACTTCTAGCCTCCAGAACTGTGAGACATAAGTTTCTGTTGTTTACAAGCCATTCAGTCTGTAACACTTTGCTATAGCAGCCCAAAACGACTCAAAACAAATCATCTTCACCCTCCCGCCACAATAATTAAGGTTTCAAGATGTAAAAGCATTCATCTACAAAGAAGACACAATTTTATTTGAAAGGAACATACAGCTTAACTGGGTAAATTACACATATATATAAAAATATAGATTGTACTTCAGGCACAATATAAACAGTAGTATTGACAGTTTGAAGAATTGAGAATAGAATTTAAAATAAACACAGGACCAGAATTTGGGCCTTTTGATGGCTAATGTAATGTTTTAATCACTAAACCAACAGTATCCAGATAAGATGTATTCACTAGACTTGCTATATATTAAAAATAATTATTAAATACAAATGAAGTCCCAATTAAAGTAATTCATCCTTATTCATATGCCTAAAATTTAAATTCAGTATCATAAATTGAAGTCTTGTCAAATGGGTCACTGTGGAACCTCTTTGACAAGACTAATTTTGAAAAGAAAAGATATATGTTTAATATTAAAGCAGAAATACCCCACAAAAAGATGATATCATATTGAGTATTTCCTATAGTTACTTAACAGCAAATGATCTTTGTATGGTTGGTAATGAACAAAGGTAAATATATTTTTTTTATTTTTCAGCTACCAGTAAGAAAATAGTTTCACTGATATTAATCCTGACATACTCAAAGGAACCACTTAATAATGATAAATGTTACTTTTCAGAGTTTCTTGGAAATTAAGAATTTAATATCTAGACCCTTCCTCCCTCCCTCCCTCCCTCCCTTCTTCCCTCCCTCCTTTATTTCTTTCCCTCTTTCTCTCTTTCTTTCTTTCTCTTTCTCTCTTTCTCTCTGTCTCTCTGTCTCTCTCTCTCTCTCTCTCTCGTCTGAGACAGGGTCTTGCTTGGTCACACAGGATGGAGTGCATTGGAGCAGTTATAACTCACTTTAACCTCCACCTTCCAGGCCCAAGCAATTCTCCCACCTCAGCCTCCCAAGTAGCTAAAATTACAGGCATGCACTACCACACCTGGCTAATTTTCCTTTTTTTTTTTTTTCTTTTCTTTTGTAGAGACAGGGTTTTGCCATGTTGCCCTGGTGGATCTCAAATTCCTGGGCTCAAGAGATCTGCCAGCTCCAGCCTCCCAAAGTGCTGGGATTACATGCCACCACGCCAGGCCTAGACTATTTCTTTTTCTCTCATTTTCTAAAGATACAATTTTTTTTTTTTTTTTTTTTTTACAAAGGAAACGTGCAGATTCTGATAACAGAGAAATCTAAATAGCAAATACTTCAGTTATTAGGAACTACTTAGTACCAGAAACTGTGCCTTCTGAAATCAGTTTTTTATAGACTTATGGAGCTGCGAGTGCAGAGGATGCTGTGGAATGCCACTCACACCCTTACTTCAAGATGGAGGCACTCATTTCTCCCAGCTACTGGAAATTGCTCGCAGCCCAAAGCTCAAACCCCTGACAGCACCTCCAGAGCAGCTGTGTCTAGGGACTGGTTGGTGTGTAGGCATTAAGGGTCCAGTCGCCCTCATGGCCGGATGGGGCATCCCAGTTTGAAAACACCCAGTGGGATTACTGGTAGGATGAGCTGGGGTTATTGTTCCCACTGCCTTAGAGCAGTACAACTCCCTCTTTTGCATCCTTGTTCCTTCACTTTCCCTAGAGACATTGCCTTGCTCCTGGGACACTGCCCCATAAATTGGCTGCAAGCACATTTTCATCTTATAAGTCTGCTTCCTGGGAAACCCTTCCGAGATAATGAGTTTGGAATAAATCTTTACTCTTGTCTGCTTATTACTCTAGCAGTCTATTCAGTGAATGTGTAGCATTTGTAGCTAAACTTTTCAGAATACTGCTAGTTATGAGCCAATAAGGCCAATATTTTCTAAACAAAAGATATTAAAATGTTCTTCTCTAAATTATTATTGACCTAGAAAAAAAATCAATACAATTAAGCGGCTGTCAAAAAAAGGGTACTACAAATTAAACTCAAAGAAAATAGAAAAATGCATCTTGCAGGGATAACACAGCTAAAAATCGATGTAACCCACAGCATTTATCAGTACATAAAGACAATAAAATAATCTCGTTAGCAGCACAAGGTATCATGATATCTTTGGGTAATAGTAAGTTAAAAAGTTCGAGAAAATTTAGACATTTCTCTGAAATTTCCAATAAGTCTGCTCATATTCTGAACATTTCTTGCATTATAAAATGTATTTTAAACGGATTGCTTTCTTTAAAACTCCCAGAAGAAATATTGAAATTGCTATGATAAATAACCAAATATCAATTTTGATCGATTTCAGAAACATGTTTTACCACTCTAGGTAATACAGAAATATGAATTTAGTCCACCCAGTGGCAGGCATAATGTAATGAAGTTTTATTTAATAGCATAGAATATCCAAATTGATTCTGTATATTATTACCATCAGTTTTTATTGTCAGCTCTTCCCATATCTTCCTTAATCAGTTTGATAAGCATTCACAAACATATACCCCCAAATCCCACGTTATACAATTAAACTGCACATCAGCAGTAAATATATAAGTATTTTTCAAATAGCAGAACTATGAAAGTAATAAAATGTCCTGTATTTCTACACATAAATTATGTAAGTTGTCAAATATCGATTAGAATATTTACAGGCGAATTAGCTTTAGTTTTATGAGAACTTCTACTTCTGGAATTGCAACATACTGCAATACCATTAAAAAGGGTAATAAACAAAGCTAAATATCTCTTTTTATTCCTTCTCTTCTAACTCCTTTGGAGTTTTCTTCTTCCATACTTATCAAGGTTGACAGAAACACCTTAACAGTCATGGAGGCAAAGTTACCAAAGAATAATGACAAAAGTAATGTGGATACAAGACACAGCCATATCCTCTGTCCAATACCACAGCTGCTGTCCTAATTCAAAACCTCATTATTTCTTACCTGTATTCTTGAAACTGCTTCCCAGTCACTTGCCCAGTCTGGTACCCTTCCTAGCCATCAAAGGCAATCATCCTTAAGTGTGTCACACTGCTAATCAAAAGCTTTCAATGGTTCTTTGTTTCCAACAGAAAGACTCTCAAAAAGGGAGGCCAAAAACCAATAACAGATACTTGGAGATATTGATCCCCTCGAGTTCTTGTTGCCATGGCATAGGATCTCGTGGCCACAGGATAGAATCTGGGCACATAGAAAGGACCTAGGTCAGTTGCTTTCAAATGAGAGCAGCCGCTTCCAGTGACCATACTGGACCATATAAGCATTATCAGTCATTTGTCATGCATTGCTTTGAGACTTTACTCTGTATTTCTGGTTCTACAGCTTTGGCTTAGAAGACCCTAATGTAAATCCCATTCAACTCCCATTTCAGTCACATCTACTATCTCTCTGGGTACTCCACATTCCAGCCAAATTCCTCTAAACGTATACCAGGCTTTCTTTCTCTGGTTTCCTCTGCTCAGAATCTCCCTGTATTAGATGACTAACACTGCCATATAAAGCACCATAAACTGGTTGGCCTAAAAAACAGAAATGAATTGTCTCACTATTGTGCAGGCTAGAAGTCCAAAAGCAAGGTGTTGGTACAGTTGGTTCCTTCTGGGGGCTGTAAGGCAAACATCTATTCCAGGACCCTCTCCTTGGCTTGTAGATGGCCATCTTCTCCCTGTGTCTGTTCACATTGTCTTCCTACCATTTGTGTCTCTGTGTCCCTTTTAATAAGGACACCAGTCATGTTGAATTAGGAACCACGGTAGTGACCTCATTTTAACTGGATTACCTCTGTAAAGATCCTATCTCCAGATAAAGTCACATTCTGAGGTACTGGGAATTATAACTTCAACACACAAACTTTAAGAAAACACAATTCAATCCATAAGAGTTCCTTGTTTCCATTTCTCCATATCCACATCCTACTGACCCTTCTACGACCAATGAGAGGGCATATTTTTCCAAGACAATTTTCCTGATCTGCCATCTGGAAGCTACATTTCCTTCCTTGAAATGTCTGCATTGAGGGCACATGTCCCATTTTAGCCTATTATAATTATTATAATAATATGTGTGCACATATCCTTGGGGACAGTGACTGCTTTGTTCATTTTTTTTTCTCATAACACCTAGCACAATGAATTATACATGGTGAACACTCAGCGGATATTTGTGAAATTAATACATCACCATCCACTTTAGTAATGGTCTTGGTCACATAACAACCTGCTGAGGTAAAGGGAATGTCAAATATTCAGAAAGATCATAAATTTCTAGACTTTGGGGTCTCTGACTAGATACGCTCTTTGTGATGAATCATGATGGCTGCACATAACTGCCATAAGGGATTTACTATCTGTTCCAGTTTAAGTACCAATATGACTAGATAACAAGATGGCCTTTAGAGATATCCCAGGTCAAAACCAACAAGAACAAACAAAATAGTTACATCATTTTAAAAATAAGCATTCTCTTCTTTTGGCATGTCTAGATATCGACTCAGTAGCAAAACTGCCACTCTTTCAGTTGTACCTACTTAGTTACATTCAGGTGCATATAAATCAGCTTTAGAGTGGTTATCACTCCATGGTCTACTGACTATCATTTCTCTTGATGGATTTAAACTTCTGAATTTCCCATTATTGGTCCACAGGCCACTAGGTCGAATTGCATATTTATCTACCATTAAAGGGCATTTTCTCTCGGCTCTGTTTCACAAAAGGGAACCTCATAATATACAACATCTTAAAATTCTTCCTATCATTATCTATCTGTACAGATACTACCCATTCCATCTGCATGCCATAAAACACTAGGTACAGAATATGTTTCTCAATTTCTTTCCAAATTACATATATACACACGATATATTTTCTATTAATTAAAAATAAAAATCAGAATAGATCTCTTCAGGAGAATGTAGAGGCATTTCACCAGGTCCGACGCAGCTTCCTGACTGCATAAAGCACGAGTTAAAGACAGTGTAGAGATGCTCATACTGAAACTGGTCCAATCAAGCCCTTCTTTTTCTGAAGACAAAAGGAAGAGAGGAAGTTCAGGGTGGACACGGGTTGTCCATCCCATACTGGTTCTGACATGTTCAGCAGTTACAGAAAATTTCTTAGCTTCCCTCTGAGCTCCATTCCACCTTATATCTGGTGTGTGTGAGTCATGTGACAATACAGAGACCACTATTGGGTCAAAATGTAGTCAGCTATAAAGTAGAACTTCCTGAAGTGGTAGGTAAGTGGGATGAATTTGGCCAATGACAAAGGCAAGATAATCAGGTCTGTAAGAGAAAAGAGCTCTTAACTCTGACTGCAGGGAGTGGTGTCTACTTCATATTGCACAATTGTCTGGGTTTAAGTATTGCCAGATACACTGGTACCATTCACAGCCAAAACTTCAGCCCTTCATTTGACAGCTATTTAGACTTAGTTACAGTCAGACATGCTAAGATTATTTCACAAACATAGCAGGTGTTACAACTACTAAAAATGTGTTAGGAATTTATCCTACAACTATAGTCACTCACATACAACACTGTTTATAATAACAACATTGTTTATAATAGCAAAATACAGGAAGTATCCAAGTCTACGTCAATACTGAGTAAAAGATACTATGCTATATCTATCAAATGGAATGCTATGTACTGTATAAACAAGCATAAGAAGGCTTTCCCTGTACTGGTATGCAAAGTTCTCTAAGAGATAAAGCCATGTT
This sequence comes from Theropithecus gelada, assembly GCF_003255815.1. Lineage (NCBI taxonomy): Eukaryota > Metazoa > Chordata > Mammalia > Primates > Cercopithecidae > Theropithecus > Theropithecus gelada. The sequence continues at coordinate 32,880,775 of NC_037685.1, read as the reverse complement.
AGAAAAAAGTTGTGAAAGGGTATGCATATTATGCTATGTTTTCTTGTAAAACAGGAAAAAAAATGGTGAAGAATATAGATACACTTTCACATTTTTTGCCTGTAAATAGAGAAAGTGAACAGATACATAAAAAGAATAGCTACCCTTTTAGGAGACGGTGGCAGAAGGCAGTATGGGAAATTGGAAAATTTTTGACCACAGGTGGGAAAGACGTTTGTCTTTATACCTTTTAGTATTTAAAGTTTTTAATCCATGTGGATAAATTTTTATGAAATATAAAATTTGAGTTTAATTGAAATATTAACACAAATGCAACTATTACATAGGTATCAGTATTATCCCTTTTATCCTGTGGGCCACCCACAGTCTAAAGCCTGCTCAACAAGTTGATACGTTTTATAGAAATTATCTTATCTCCAAAATCAGTTATTGTAGGCACCAAAGTTTTAAAACCTGGGTAGTATTTTACCCTTATCTCTGTTTTAACCCTTGTAATTAGTCATGTGACGAATAATTAATGACAGGCACTTTATTAAAGAGAGTACAAGTGATTTAGGTGGTCCTCTGGCCCTCTTTATCCACTACTGATGATTTGTTTATGCAGTCTGAGCATAGTTTAGTCTCAACTGATCATTTAAATGCTGAACTAATGTTATATTGTTCCCAGATTGCCAATATCTTTAGTCGTTTGAAGGAGCCTTGAATAATTATTATGTATTATATTATATATAATAAGCCTTTGTAATGACTCAGAAGAGAAACTATAACTTCCTTTAATCATTAACACTCATATATAACCAATCACTGTTTTGCCTTTATAATCTAATTATAAATGGTGAATAATATACTCTGTATTTATTGACATCTACCATCATCTAGAGAGACTATCCCCTGTAGGGATACCTATAGTTATAAGAAGAACGATACACAATTTAAAATCACAGAAGCAAAAACTGTAAGAAACAAGAGTGAAGGGCATCTTTTATGCAATGGCTTAGAACATATTATTATGTTCTTAAGCCTTTGTCTCATTTCTCACTTCTAAATTACTAAAACCGTTGCATTAATCTAGCATTTTATCTTCTCTTGCCTAGAATATCAGAAGAGCTTCTCTGTACTTCTTTTCCTTACATTTCTCTCTTTTTAGTACTAATGTAATTCTTTCATAAACAAAACACAATTGAAGGAACAATCTTATCTTTATTTTAAACTAGATTCAGCAGAGACTTCTCTGCTTGCATATTAAAACCGTCTGCAAATCAATTCACTGTATCCTGACTTATCTACAATCCCTCTCTTCCTCTCTATCAATTCTCCGAGATAGAGTTCCAGACCATCCCATTCTATATCAAACTTCTCTCAGGTTTCCCAGCTTTTATTCATTTTGTTCTCTTGAGATGAAATGCCCTATCAATCTATAAATATCAATGGTTTAAAAAAGGTAGTACATGAGCCAAATTCAGACAGCAGGTACATCGTTGGTAAAACATACAGAGCACACTCCCTAAGAGGAGGTATAAATCAAGATCTTATTTCAAGCTTCTCTTTAAATTTTGAGATAACTGACATTAAGTCTCAGTTTATGAAGTTTATCATCTACTGGCTGTGGCTGTAAAGTTACCTCAGCCATGCTGCACATATACTCTCTAGTTCACAACAGTGCCACCCTGGAAAGCTTACCTCGGTTGCCCACAAGCTCTCTGACACATTTGAATTTACTCCTTGTTCCCCAAATCCTAACACCATTTATTTTATTTTATTTTATTTTATTTTAATTTATTTGTTTGATATGGAGTCTCACTCTGTCACCCAGGCTGGAGTGTAGTGGCGTGATCTCAGCTCACTGTAACCTCTGCTACCCAGGTTCAAGAGATTCTCCTGCTTCAGACTCCTGAATAGCTGGGATTACGGGCATGCGCCAACACACACACCCAGCTAACTTTTGTAAATATGTTTGTTTTGGTTTGTTTGTTTGTTTGTTTGTTTTTTGAGTTGGTTTTGCTGTGTTGGCCAGGCTGGTCTTGAACTCCTGACCTCAAGTGATCCACCTGCCTCGGCCTCCAAAAGTGCTGGGATTACAGGTGTGAGCCACTGCCCCTGGCCTCTGGCACCATTTTTTACAGCCCAGTTCAAATCTTCATTACTTTGACCTGCTTTGGTATCTTCTGAAATTGTATAGTGATAAAAAGTAGTCTCCAGACCTAGAAAAATTACTCAACATCTCTCGTATCCAAAAAAATAAACAGTTGTGGGATGCAGCTTTCCACTTCTTGTATTGGTTAAGATTTTGAAAGAATTCTATCTTTAGTTCTGGTTATGCGGAGCAATCAACATTCTTACATGTTCTAAGTGATCATATAAACTGGCTGAAATATTCTGAGGGTTCGCTTCATGATATTTTAAAAAATTCTTAAAATGGACCTACTGTTTGATACAGTAAATATATTTCTGAAATGTTCCCAGATAATTTTTCAACAAATGAGCTAAAATGTATGTAAAAGACTGATTACAGCACTCTTTTTACTAGCACAGATTGGAAACAAAACAAATGCTGAATTTGAAGAGTTATACAATGGTAAAGTATACAACTATTAAAATAAGTGATATAGAAAGAGGATCACAGCATATTGTGAATACTGGTGAACAGAAGAATGTCCAGTTCATACATGTGTGGAGGATGTATAAATATATATATATTGGCGTCTCTGAATCTTGATCAACACGAATTTGTAAGCCAATTATTAAAGTTGTAGATGCTTTTTTTTGAAGGAAAAAATCACTCTTCATTAACCTCTATAATTGTATATTCCTCCTCAAATCCAAACATCATCATTATCATTAAAAATCCCTAAACTGGAGACTTAAAGAGTCTGGAGAAGCACTGGAGTTGCATAAACATTAGAAATAGGTTTTAAGCAGATACTGCATAAGGAAGAGCATCTACATCATAACTACTTGTACACTGCACTTGTTCAAAGCTGTACTTTACTCACATTTACCTTTAGGACCAAGGGGAAAAAAAGCTATCAATATAGGATAAGATCACGCTTGAAGTGAATCATGAACTTAATTGTACTCTCTTCATTTTAAAACACAAAATGGCAGCAGTTGCACTTAAGTCTTGATTAGGAAGGGAAGAACAAAACAACAGCTTTTTTATTTAGACTTTGAATTAACACCTATACCCAGGTATAAAAACTCCCTTACCCTGTCTTTCTTTGGAGAGAACATCTGACATGAAGCAGTCAAAAGTCATTTAGGGACTGACATTGACATAACTTTGCTACAAGCAACTAAAGCAATTACCAGGGCTGGTTTGGGCACAGCTGAAACACCTTGATAAGGCAGCAGTGAAAAATGACACATCACACAACCTGAATGGTTTCATCAGCACAACACTAAATCAGCATGTATGTCTCCAACACTCCTCATTCTGTCGATAATAGAATAATCAAACAGAAAGGAAGAGTGTTGCCTCCAATTTCTGCTGACAGTTGGAAATGAAAATAAAGTGATACATGCCCGTGTTGTGTCTTTCAAATGTATTTCATCCAAGATGGTTTCAATTTAGTGTCCCATAAACCACTTCATATTTTAAACCAGCATGGTCTGTAGTTAATAAGCACAAGATAAGAGACTACATTTACTGGATTGCTCATTTCATCAGAAAAAAAGTGATGTTTAATACACTTAACAAAAACTAAAGCCAAAGATAGGACATAAAATTAGGCTTATCTCAAGTTGATGGGAACAATCTATTTTAGAAAGGATATAATAAAATACAGTCCCAAAGTGAAATTTTTGATTTAGGGCTTCTGTGAGACAATTCTATTATAGAAATAATGGGATAACACTGTTTAAAGGCAACCTTTACCCCCCAAATAGTGTTTACTAAATAAAAGCGAAATCTTCATTCTACCACAAGCAGCCTGATGACCTAAATCCAAAACTGATTGTTAGGTTAACACAGTGTTTCATTGCTTCCATTTTCCACCATTTACGTGGTTATCTCTAATGCTGGTCTTTCCACCTGAATTCTTGCCCCCTGCTGCCAGTGCCTGTCTGCTAATTTTCCTCCTCTATAATTCATCTTCTTGTATCCTCCCACCTTGAACACTGCACCTACACTTACAGGAGAGAAACCGAAATGCAATGATACCATAAATGCTTACACATAAAACATGGTGTTGGATTCAGTGTCTTCAAAATTGCCCAGTCCATGGTGTAATCAAATCTCTCATGTGTGAGGCAAACAAAGTTCTCATAAAAATAAAAATTGAAAAGCCAAATACACATCATTTGGAAAAAGTCCAAAGAAATTTCTAAATGGTTTGTTATATCTTTCCATATTCTGTTTATAAATAATGTGGGGAACATTTTGTCTTCTAGGACCACAATCACCATGACTGAATTTTAAAATATGAAAAAGTATCCTGTATTTAATGAATTTTCACTTTACCTTAGGAAAGAATAATAAAAATGGTGAGATGGAAAGAACCTTCAGTGATCATTAAGTCACTATCTGGTCCGGGGCAAGGCAACATTATATACTCCACAAAAGGACATGAATGACCTCCTTTTAAAGCCTTTCATTTATTATGATGATGATGATGATTATTATTATTATTACTACTACTACTACTATTTTCTTGCAACAGGGTCTCACTCTGTCATCTAGGCTGCAGTGCAGTGGCATGATCTCAACTCACTGTAGCCTTGACCTTCCAGGCTCCAGCGATCCTCCCACCTAGGCCTCCCAAAGTGTTGGGATTACGTGTTGGCCAGAATTTAAACATTTTAAAATTCTTCATTCTCTGTGATTTCCAGTTTAAAAATTAAAAGATATGTTTGTGAAATAAATAACTGACCACAACATAGTGGAGGAATGACTGGGAATTCGAACTCTCCCACTCTCCTTGCATTTTGCTGTAGAGAACAGGACTCTGAGATCTGCCTCCTAGTTAATGACCCACTGACACTGGGACTCACGGCTCTGCCTCCTCCTTCTTGCCTGTTGGGTTGGTTGGTTCCTCCACCTAACTTCCATTCAACTCCTCAGACTCACAACTAACTTTTCAGTCTATGTGCTACATCTTCACATTTATTTTCAGTAAACCTTTTCTATACTCAATTTTCAAAATTACTTTTGTCTTTGCTAGGAATGTTATTATTTGAAAAAACAAAATTAATATTAGAAAGATCTATTTTTCTATGTACTTATTTCCAGGAACATTTGAGAACAGAACTCGAAGAAGTCAGGAAGACTTCTAATGAATACACCTCATTGAAAATTTTGGGGGTCAATGTTTTAGCAGAAGCGGCATTAATCATGAACCTGTATGGTGCACTTTTAGCAAAATACAATAACTGATTATTACTATATATCATTTCATCACTGTCTATTGAGATAATATAATTTTATATATGTATCTGATTTTATATATAATGAATGCTGAGATTATATGTTTGTGTGTAAATATATGTCTATATATATATATATCAGACACTGAGAATGCTCTATATTTGAAAGACATTCAATTCAATTTTTATTTCCAATTTTTAATGTGCCATATAAAAGAAGTAGATAACATAGAAAGCCTTATACATTTTTAAGAGGAAAAATCCAATTTTTACTCTTATTTTACTTTCTTTTTCTCCATATCATCAAAAAAACATACTTTAATTTGGCTCTCAGTGAACTGACATGCTTGCTTAACTGAATAGCAGTTTCACCAGCAGAGGCAAGATAACTAATATCCATGGTAAAATCATTTCTGCTGTTTCCTGGACTCATGAAAAAGCCACCATAGACACTACAGACTCAATAGTTATATCCAAATATTAGCTGCAATATATTTGGAATTTCTCTTAAATATATATATATAGTTATCAAAACAGACTCACACACTGTTAGCTACAAAAAAAAAAAACACCTAGAACATAATTCTATCATATAAATGCAAAAAGAGTCTTGGACTCTTTTTTCTATGTTGTTCTGTTCCTTGTTCTTTCCTTCAAAATATATATTTAGAAGTTGCTTAAGGGCATTATGAAATCAATCATGGGAGTAATTAAACTAATTAATTAGAACTAATCATAGTGTCATCTTGCTGAATTTCTTTATTATGAGTTGTGGATTCAATGTCCATAGGTCATTGTAGTGTCCCCGCACTGGCCTGAAAAGCATGCCATGCAGTCATGTCATCTTAACATTCCACTTAACCTTTCCTCCCTCCCACATGTCCATGGTTCTCTCCTGAGCACCACCAATGTCCTAGGCAGTGTGCTGGCAAAGAGGATGAAACACAGTCCTAACTAAAAGGAAATGGGGATTTTGGAGGTGAAACCTGCAAGTTAGCAGGATAACAGCCCTATTTGGTACCAACTATGATGAGAAGTGAGGAGAGGGGCCTTTGGGCCATTCTTAGGTCAGATAACCCAGTAGAGAAAACGAACAAGAGGCTTCCTGGTGGTGACACTGGAACTGAATCTGGAAAGCCTATGTAGGAGGTAACCGAGCAAAGCCAAAACACCACAGAGGGAAGATACAACAGAATAGCTTTTCAGAAAAGCTTACTTTAGTTGATTCTAAGTGTAATCTAGAATCTAAACATGGAACATCAGTATATGAAGTTGAACCAGAAGGCAGAGGTCAGTTTTGAAGGAATGATATTCCATACTTAGAACTGTGGACCTTATTAATCAGGCCAGTGCTTGTAAAAGGGTATTCCTTGAATCACAAGTCCAGGAGATCCTTTGAGGAAGGGAAAAAAAAAGTTTCAGTGCCTAAACAAGTTTGGTCAACACTGTCTATAAAAGGGTTTGAGAAGTCCTGCAGAAAAGGCACCATTTGTGTTGAACCCAGTATGTCAAACACATATGATTGTGGAACTCCCTCTTCTTTAAAATAATGCCAATTACAACAGGCTGAGCTAGTTGTTCACGGCACAGACTTTGGCAAATGCTGCTGTAGGTAATGAGAAGCCATTGAAAGACATTAAGCAGATGGCTTTAAAAAGTTCCCATGCTTTGCCAACAGTGTGAAAATGAATGGAAAGGGAGCAAGACCAAAGACAAGAAGCCTAGGCAGGATGGTTTGCTCTTTAAAATTAGAGAATGAAAGGGAATGGTTTCTAAGCGCCTTCCAGTGTTACTAGTATCCTGTGATACTAAAAATAAAGTCATTTAAAAATTGATTTCACAATCATCCAGAAACAATTGCCACAAATGGGCAATAAACATTTTTGTCTCTTAAGTGCATTTAGTCCTTTTAAAGGTAACCTGTACAATGAGCTATTCTGCTACTGAATTGTAAAACCATTACTGAGTGAGAAGCAGTCTTCTGAAGCGTTTATTACATCTGGGGATGCTTCTCTAAAAATTACAATATATTTAAAATATTAAGGTTGAATTGCTTTCATACTGATTATTATCTCTATTCTTTCATTTTAGCTTCCCCAATCTATTACATAATATTATATCTTGCTGGCAAATGTCATTCTCATTCCCACACATTTTATGACCTTTCCATCAGTTGGTTAGGACATAAATCATAAAGATACTGTCGGGCCATATGTATACATTATGATGTCAGATGCTTAATATTTTTTAACACAAATTTTAAAGCCATTTAGTGACTCTCTTTTATTTCAGGTTATAATTTTAAAAAGTTTTTAAAAGTAGTATTATCTGCAAGAACCTGTGCCAAGTTACCTAAGACATGGTAGTCATCTTTCTGAGTCCCATAAGGGCTTCTAACAGAATAGTGAATACCATGCCTTGTAAGAGGCTTCCTAGAGTCAATATTGATGGTGGAAACCTAAGACGAGTGGCTCTACTGGCTGTCACTCTGTTACATTATGAGGCTTCATTATTGGCAAGCAAAATGACTAGGAGCTAGTAAGGCCAGGCTTATTGGCTGTAAAAGTATACATCCCAAAGGAAGACTTAACTGCACTCAAGTCCTTAATGGATCACCTGTTGGTTACATTTCCAATTTAGTCCCATTGTGAGAACTCTAAGAGAGTACTGAAGCGACTGAAGCTGATAACAACAAATCAGGTAACCACAACCCTTCCTCCTTGAAATTAAAAACAGCCTAGCAAGCAAATATGTTGCTAAATACTTTTAAGTAGGTAGGCATCTCTTACTAATTGTGATTTAACATCTGTATTAGTCTCTAAATAAACTAATCAATATGTGTTTTTTTTTTTTTTTTTCTTAAGGCTTTCAATTCCACTCTAATTTGAACAGATTGGAATAAATGATACTACAGCTCCCTTTCCTGCAAAAATGTTAGCCTGAAGTTTCAATGACTTCTTGCTTGTTCTTCCCTGGATCTTAGGAAACATCCTTTCATTGTTTCATTGCTTCATTGTTTTCACTGCCCAGCCCCCAGGCCTCAGCTTCAACCCCACTTCCTGCAAGAATAAAACTCAACTGTTACCACCCACTGGCACTTGCACCCAATGCACCAGTCTTCCTCCTCCGCACCCCAGTCCCACTTAGAATCCCTTAAACAGGGCGGAGCAAGATGGCCGAATAGGAACAGCTCCAGTCTCAAGCTCCCAGTGCGAGCACACAGAAGACGGGTGATTTCTGCATTTTCAACTGAGGTACCAGGTTCATCTCACTAGGGAGTGCCAGACAATCGGTGCTGGTCAGCTGCTGCAGCCCAATCAGCCAGAGCTGAAGCAGGGCAAGGCATCGCCTCACCTGGGAAGCACAAAGGGGAAGGGAATCCCCTTTCCTAGCCAGCGGAACGAAGACACACAACACCTGGAAAATCGGGTAACTCCCACCCCAATACTGCGCTTTAGCAAGGGTCTTAGCAAACGGCAAACCAGGAGATTATATCCCACACCTGGCCGGGAGGGTACCATGCCCGCGGAGCCTTCCTCATTGCTAGCACAGCAGTCTGCTATCTAATAGCGAGGCAGCAGCAAGGCTAGGGGAGGGGGGCCCGCCATTGCTGAGGCTTAAGTAGGTAAACAAAGCTGCTGGGAAGCTCGAACTGGGTGGAGCCCACAGCAGCTCAAGGAGGCCTGCCTGTCTCTGTAGACTCCACCTCTGGGGACAGAGCACAGCTAAACAAACAAAAAAAAGCAGCAGAAACCTCTGCAGACGCAAACGACCCTGTCTGACAGCTTTGAACAGAGCAGTGGATCTCCCAACACGGAGGTTGAGATCTGAGAAGGGACAGACTGCCTGCTCAAGTGGGTCCCTGACCCCTGAATAGCCTAAATGGGAGACATCGCCCACTAGGGGCAGACGGACACCCCACACCTCACACGGCGGGGTACACCCCTGAGACGAAGCTTCCAAAGCAAGAATCAGACAGGTACACTCGCTGTTCAGCAATATTCTATCTTCTGCAGCCTCTGCTGCTGATACCCAGACAAACAGGGTCTGGAGTGGACCTCAAGCAATCTCCAACAGACCTATAGCTGAGGGTCCTGACTGTTAGAAGGCAAACTAACAAACAGGAAGGACACCCACACCAAAATCCCATCAGTATGTCACCATCATCAAAGACCAAAGGCAGATAAAACCACAAAGATGGGGAAAAAGCGGGGCAGAAAAGCTGGAAATTCAAAAAATAAGAGCACATCTCCCCTTCCAAAGGAATGCAGCTCATCGCCAGCAATGGATCAAAGCTGGACAGAGAATGACTTTGACGAGTTGAGAGAAGAAGGCTTCAGTCCATCAAACATCCCAGAGCTAAAAGAGGAATTACGTACCCAGAGCAAAGAAACTAAAAATCTTGAAAAAAGAATGAAAGAATGGATAACTAGAATAATCAATGCAGAGAAGGCCATAAATGAACTGACAGAGATAAAAACCGTGACACGAGAAATACGTGACAAATGCACAAGCTTCAGTAACCGACTCGATCAACTGGAAGAAAGAGTATCAGATATTGAGGATCAAATGAATGAAATGAAGCGAGAAGAGAAGTCTAAAGAAAAAAGAGAAAAAAGAAATGAACAAAGCCTTCAAGAAGTATGGGATTATGTGAAAAGACCAAATCTACATCTGATTGGGGTACCTGAAAGTGAGGGGGAAAATGGAACCAAGCTGGAAAACACTCTTCAGGATATTATCCAGGAGAACTTCCCCAACCTAGTAAGGCAGGCCAACATTCAAATTCAGGAAATACAGAGAACGCCACAAAGATACTCCACGAGAAGAGCAACTTCAGGGCACATAATTATCAGATTCACCAAAGTTGAAATGAAAGAAAAACTGTTAAGGGCAGCCAGAGAGAAAGGTCGGGTTACGCACAAAGGGAAGCCCATCAGACTAACAGCAGATCTCTTGGCAGAAACTCTATAAGCCAGAAGAAAGTGGGGGCGACTATTCAACATTCTTAAAGAAAAGAATTTTCAATCCAGAATTTCATATCCAGCCAAACTAAGTTTCATCAGTGAAGGAGAAAGAAAATCCTTTACAGATAAGCAAATGCTTAGATATTTTGTCACCACCAGGCCTGCCTTACAAGAGACCCTGAAGGAAGCACTAAACATGGAAAGGAACAACCGGTACCAGCCATTGCAAAAACATGCCAAAATGTAAAGACCATCGATGCTAGGAAGAAATTGCATCAACTAACGAGCAAAATAACCAGTTAATATCATAATGACAGGATCAAGTTCACACATAACAATGTTAACCTTAAATGTAAATGGACTAAATAGTCGAATTAAAAGACACAGACTGGCAAACTGGATCAAGAGTCAAGACCCATCAGTTCGCTGTATTCAGGAGACCCATCTCACATGCAGAGACACACATAGGCTCAAAATAAAGGGATGGAGGAAGATCTACCAAGCAAATGGAGAACAAAAAAAAGCAGGGGTTGCAATACTAGTCTCTGATAAAACAGACATTAAACCATCAAAGACCAGAAGAGACAAAGAAGGCCATTACATAATGGTAAAGGGATCAATTCAACAGGAAGAGCTAACTGTCTTAAATATATATGCACCCAATACAGGAGCACCCAGATTCAGAAAGCAAGTCCTTAGAGACTTACAAAGAGACTTAGACTCCCATACAATAATAATGGGAGATTCAACACCCCACTGTCAACATTAGACAGATCAATGAGATAGAAAGTTAACAAGGATATCCAGGAATTGGACTCAACTCTGCCCCAAGCGGACCTAATAGACATCTACAGAACTCTCCACCCCAAAACAACAGAATATACATTCTTCTCAGCACCACATCACACTTATTCCAAATTGACTACATAACTGGAAGTAAAGTACACCTCAGCAAATGTACAAGAACAGAAATTATACCAAACTGTCTCTCAGACCACAGTGCAATCAAACTAGAACTCAGGACTAAGAAACTCAATCAAAGCCGCTCAACTACATGGAAACTGAACAACTTGCTCCTCAATGACTACTGGGTACATAACGAAATGAAGGCAGAAATAAAGATGTTCTTTGAAACCAATGAGAACAAAGATACAACATACCAGAATCTCTGGGACACATTTAAAGCAGTGTGTAGAGGGAAATTTATAGCACTAAATGCCCACAAGAGAAAGCTGGAAAGATTTAACATTGACACTCTAACATCACAATTAAAAGAACGAGAGAAGGAAGAGCAAACACATTCAAAAGCTGGCAGAAGGCAAGAAATAACTAAGATCAGAGCAGAACTGAAGGAGATAGAGACACAAAAAACCCTCCAAAAAATCAATGAATCCAGGAGTTGGTTTTGTGAAAAGATCAACAAAACTGATAGACCGCTAGCAAGACAAATAAAGAAGAAAAGAGAGAAGAATCAAATAGACGCAATAAAAAATAATAAAGGGGATATCACCACCAACCCCACAGAAATACAAACTATCATCAGAGAATACTATAAACACCTCTACGCAAAGACACTAGAAAATCTAGAAGAAATGGATAATTTCCTGGACACTTACACTCTCCCAAGACTAAACCAGGAAGAAGTTGAATCCCTGAATAGACCAATAGCAGGCTCTGAAATTGAGGCAATAATTAATAGCCTACCAACCAAAAAAAGTCCAGGACCAGATGGATTCACAGCTGAATTCTACCAGAGGTACAAGGAGGAGCTGGTACCATTCCTTCTGAAAGTATTCCAATCAATAGAAAAAGAGGGAATCCTCCCTAACTCATTTTATGAGGCCAACATCATCCTAATACCAAAGCCTGGCAGAGACACAACAAAAAAAGAGAATTTTAGACCAATATCCCTGATGAACGTCAATGCAAACATCCTCAATAAAATACTGGCAAACCGAATCCAGCAGCTCATCAAAAAGCTTATCCACCATGATCAAGTGGGCTTCATCCCTGGGATGCAAGGCTGGTTCAACACACACAAATCAATAAATGTAATCCAGCATATAAACAGAACCAAAGACAAAAACCACATGATTATCTCAATAGATGCAGAAAAGGCCTTTGACAAAATTCAACAGCCCTTCATGCTAAAAACTCTCAATAAATTTGGTATTGATGGACCGTATCTCAAAATAATAAGAGCTATTTATGACAAACCCACAGCCAATGTCATACTGAATGGGCAAAAACTGGAAGCATTCTCTTTGAAAACTGGCACAAGATAGGGATGCCCTCTCTCACCACTCCTATTCAACATAGTGTTGGAAGTTCTGGCCGGGGCAATCAGGCAAGAGAAAGAAATCAAGGGTATTCAGTTAGGAAAAGAAGAAGTCAAATTGTCCCTGTTTGCAGATGACATGATTGTATATTTAGAAAACCCCATCATCTCAGCCCAAAATCTCCTTAAGCTGATAAGCAACTTCAGCAAAGTCTCAGGATACAAATTAATGTGCAAAAATCACAAGCATTCTTACACACCAGTAACAGACAAACAGAGAGCCAAATCATGAATGAACTTCCATTCACAATTGCTTCAAAGAGAATAAAATACCTAGGAATCCAACTTACAAGGGATGTAAAGGACCTCTTCAAGGAAAACTACAAACCACTGCTCAGTGAAATAAAAGAGGACACAAACAAATGGAAGAACATACCACGCTCATGGATAGGAAGAATCAATATCGTGAAAATGGCCATACTGCCCAAGGTAATTTATAGATTCAATGCCATCCCCATCAAGCTACCAATGAGTTTCTTCACAGAATTGGAAAAAACTGCTTTAAAGTTCATATGGAACCAAAAAAGAGCCCGCATCGCCAAGACAATCCTAAGTCAAAAGAACAAAGCTGGATGCATCACGCTACCTGACTTCAAACTATACTACAAGGTTACAGTAACCAAAACAGCATGGTACTGTTACCAAAACAGAGATATAGACCAATGGAACAGAACAGAGTCCTCAGAAATAATACCACACATCTACAGCCATCTGTTCTTTGACAAACCTGACAAAAACAAGAAATGGGGAAAGGATTCCCTATTTAATAAATGGTGATGGGAGAATTGGCTAGCCATAAGTAGAAAGCTGAAACTGGATCCTTTCCTTACTCCTTATACGAAAATTAATTCAAGATGGATTAGAGGCTTAAATGTTAGACCTAATACCATAAAAACCCTAGAAGAAAACCTAGGTAATACCATGCAGGACATAGGCATGGGCAAGGACTTCATGTCTAAAACACCAAAAGCAATGGCAACAAAAGCCAAAATTGACAAATGGGATCTCATTAAACTAAAGAGCTTCTGCACAGCAAAAGAAACTACCATCAGAGTGAACAAGCAACCTACAGAATGGGAGAACATTTTTGCAATCTACTTATCTGACAAAGGGCTAATATCCAGAACCTACAAAGAACTGAAACAAATTTACAAGAAAAAAACAAACAACCCCATCAAAAAGTGGGCAAAGGGTATGAACAGACATTTCTGAAAAGAAGACAGGCATACAGCCAGTAGACACATGAAAAAATGCTCATCATCACTGGCCATCAGAGAAATGCAAATCAAAACCACAATGAGATACCATCTCACACCAGTTAGAATGGCAATCATTAAAAAGTCAGGAAACAACAGGTGCTGGAGAGGATGTGGAGAAATAGGAACACTTTTACACAGTTGGTGGGATTGTAAACTAGTTCAACTATTATGGAAAACAGTTTGGCGATTCCTCAAGGATCTAGAACTAGAAGTACCGTATGACCCAGCCATCCCATTACTGGGTATATACCCAAAGGATTATAAATCATGCTGCTATAAAGACACATGCACACGTATGTTTATTGCGGCACTATTCACAATAGCAAAGACTTGGAATCAACCCAAATGTCCATCAGTGACAGACTGGATTAAGAAAATGTGGCACATACACACCATGGAATACTATGCAGCCATAAAAAAGGATGAGTTTGTGTCCTTTGTAGGGACATGGATGCAGCTGGAAACCATCATTCTCAGCAAACTATCGCAAGAACAGAAAACCAAACACCACATGTTCTCACTCATAGGTGGGAACTGAACAATGAGATCACTTGGACTCGGGAAGAGGAACATCACACACCGGGGCCTATCATGGGGAGGGGGGAGGGGGGAGGGGGGAGGGATTGCATTGGGAGTTAAACCTGATGTAAATGATGAGTTGATGGGTGCTGACGAGTTGATGGGTGCAACATGGCACAAGTATACATATGTAACAAACCTGCATGTTATGCACGTGTACCCTAGAACTTAAAGTAGAATAATAAAAAAATAAAAAACAAAAAAAAAGAATCCCTTAAACAGCTAGTTTCAGCAATCTACCAATGCCTGTCTTCACAGTGCCTGGTACACAGAGGTACTGAGTGAACTGACAGACAGTGGGCTTACAACTTCCTGTATTCTCTTTGTTTCCCACACTGGACATGTAGTGAACTTAGGGAAGCTGCTATTATTTCAAGTATCAGAGAAATTTAACTTGGACTTCCCGTTTCTCACAAAATAGAAGATTCTTCACAAGGTAGGAAGTTTTAAAATCACAAGAGATGCCAGATGAATTTACATCATAACCTATGGTTACTACTCTGTCCCCTTCATTGCAGTACAGTGCCTTTTCTTTCCATGAAGTAAAAAAAATGGTCCTGTTATGGTGGCAATGGGGCAAGCTACTTTGAAATCCAGTGCAAGAAACACTTGTATGACTTTGGTCTCTCTTGGTCCATCTCCTTGTTTATAAAAAATGGTGATTGTTCAGGCAATAAGAATTCTCTACAAGATTATGCCTCATGGCAGGGCTCCATCTGAGAAAAACTTCTCACAATCTTAACGTAAGTCAGAGTAATATGATCTCAAAATGAAGAATTATTTTATTCAAATAACAGGGAAAAGGGATCTTTTGCATAAATCACCTTGATCTTACGTTGAAATCTATTACGTGTATCTATGTGTTTATAGGTAAGCAGCCTACGTTTTACCAGCTATATGAGTTTCTTAATACTGCCTTGTCAAACTATCATGAACTTGATAGTTTGAAAGAAGAAAAAGTTAATCTTTCTCTTTTCAGAAAGCCAAAAGTCAAGGATCAGGGTAGGCAAGACCGAGCTCCCTCAGGAGGCTCTTAGGGAAGAATCCTTCTGTGCCTCTTGCAGCCTCTGGGGGCTCCAGGGGTTCCTTGGCCTGTGGCTGCACCACTCTAATCTCTGCTTCCATCTTCACATGGCGGTCTCCGTTTGCATGGCTTTTCTTCATCTGTCTCTTAGAGGAGTGTTTGTCATTGGATTTGGGTCCCATCTAAATTAACCAGGGTGATTTCATCTCAAAAATCCTCAATTTATTTATATTTTCAAAACCTAGTTTGCAATAAAGGTCGTATTCATAGGTTCCTGAGACTGGGACGTGGACATGTGTCCATTCAACCCACTACACTATCATGCAAGAAATGATTTAATATCATCATCAAATTTCCAAAACCCCAAATATTTGTCTTTAACCCATCATGCTTCACAAAGTTTAAGTGGCAACTTTTTAAACAATTAAAGGAATATTTTGACTATTTTGATAACGAAGGGAAAGAATATTCCATTTGGCTTGTCTGATGTCAAGGTAAAAAGAATAAAATTAATTTGTAGCCCTTTAAAAATGATTTACAGTTGAGAGCAGGAGTCCAGCATAAGTGACTGAATTTCTTGCCAGATTCCAGGCCAGGGAGAAATTTTCCATGAGGGTCACAGAGCTTTCTCATTTCTAAAAGGAAGTGGAAAATGTGGCAAAATCATAAGAACAAATGTATTTATTCCACGTTATCAATAATTGAAAACATTTTACATTTCAAATCTAAACTCAAAAAATTGCCCACACCTTCAATCATGCCAGTCAAATAACAAGATTTTGAAATGCAAGGAATTTCCTTTTAATATTAAAAGCAAAAAAGCTACAATGTTATACAAGTCTGTTAATTGATCAAGTTCTAACTCAAGCCATTGAATTATCTCTGATACCAGGCTAAGCTGTTCACCAGTCTCTGCTATGCTATGAATTAATTTTTATATGAATAGGAAATGCTCAGAAAATGATCAGAATACAAATTTGACAGAAAAAAAAGAAAAATGTCCTGGCTGGGTGTGGTGACTTACACCTGTAATCCCAGCACTTTGGGAGGCTGAGGTGGGCATGTTACTTGAGGTCAGGAGTTCAAGACCAGCCTGGCTAACATGGCAAACTCCTGTTTCTACAAAAAATACAAAAATTAGCCTGGCATGGTGGCAGGCATCTGTAATCCCAGCTACTCAGGAGGCTGAGGCAGGAGAATCACTTGAACCTGTGAGGCAGAGGTTGCAGTGAGCCAAGTTCTTGCCACTGTACTCCACCCTGGGTGACAGAGCGAGACTTGTTCTTAAAAAAAAAAAAAATCCAGAACTTCAAGTAAAGGGACAGAGACCACCCTTCATATAATTAGGCATTGCTTTGAGTAATGCAGATTTCTTGACCATGGATTTTGTTTTTTTTCCTCTCTGATTTACATCATCTAGAATTGTCTGGTCTATATCATTAACAATTTGAAGTATTCTAGCAATAATTTTCACATAACATGGCTTCTGAAAAAAAAACTTCTACCTCTTCTGTTATGTCAACAATCCTCAAAGAAAGAAATGTTTAGCTATAGTTAGATACACAGTTTTTTATTTAAGCTACTTTTAGGCACATACCAAAATAGAATCTGTATTTTGACCAAAAATGTCTCTTAGCCAGTTTCATACTTTATATATTTGCAAAACAGACACGGGGCTGGAGAAAAAGACTGAACACATGTAAACTATTTTTTTCCAAATACAACATTGTTCCCAAAAAAACTTATTTTGAATATTGTGGTAACATTATTCCGTATTTCTAATGTCTTCAAAAGGAAGTTATATTATAAATTATTAAAAGAAATAAGTATGAATAATTGAAGTCCGATTTCCACAGTTAAATATACAGAGTTAAAGGTCAGCAGACAGCATAAACCATAACGTGCTGGCACTTTCTGTTGGACCAGCTCATTTAAAAATGATTTATCATATGTCTATTGTTGATGGTGTATATTCTTTTAACACAATGCTGATCTAATTCTGACATGATTTTAGTGAGAGAGAATTATTTAGTTTCAAACTCGGTTTTAAATGAAAATAAATACACATTAAAAGAATAAAAGACACCATGTTTTTAAATGAATCAAAATATACTATATTTCTGAAATCATCATTATCGTCATTGGTACAATATATACCATTTTTAAACACTGGCTCTATGAGGCACTGTGCTAGATGCTTTATGTATATTACACTACTGAAGGACAAAGCCCCATGATAACACGGTGAAGTAGGCATTTTTGTCTGCACTGATAAAATGGATGTTCAGACAGGATTGCAACTTTTCCAGCCAGATTTCAAATTTAGCACAAAGAGTTCCCATGCCCCTTTTTCAGTTGGAATTAATTTGATCTTTTTTTTTTAAAAAAAAGTATAAATTGAAAATGAAATTTAAAGTCTCAGAAAATCAAAACTGTTAGATTGAAAAGATATATATCTATGCATTCGGAAATTTGTGGCAAGAATCTTTAGGTTCATTAAGAGATTTGCAACTTGTATCATTATTTATTTGCTCACAAATTTTTCTCTGAAAGTACAATCAGGAAAGAGTTTGCTCCAGCACTTGCTCACCCTCCCCTAAATCCAGATGTTTTCAGGCAGGAAAGCTACCTGGAAAATCAAACAATAATAGCTTCAGTTCATTCAACAATTAGTATATGCTGAGTTGAGGACTCTGTTCTTTTTCTCTTTTTAATTTTTCAATCTTTACATTGAAGATTGAGCCAATTGCCTAATTGTTAAAGGAGAGCCTGACTTATGGGTATAGCACTGAGCACTTAGTAGGTTTTCAATATTAGTGGAGTGAATAAATGATTGATCTTCAGCCACATCGTGTGGCAGATATCATTTATGACACTTATCATTAAGGTGGCTCAGGCAAGACAGGATGAAGTTAACTTCACTCTTTTGTTTTTGATTTACATACATGACAAGAGTTAAATCACTGCATCCACACAAGCATAGTATCGTTTCTTCAGTACTCAACACCAATAAAGACCATGGGCTTTCCTAACCCATTACCTCTTCTGTCCAACTCATCAAACTTTTTCTCTCAGCAACAGCTTTCATTAAATGCTATCCTTTACTATAAGACAGTATTTCTTTATTAGCATGCTATATTCTATCTGAATTCTTTCTGTTTTCATTATTATAAAACTTACAAAACAAACATTAAGAAATGCAGGAAGTCCTTCACTAAACAAACATATGTTTATGCACACACACACACACACACACACACACATAGTCTTTTTCAAATCCTTCCAGAAATGTCTAGGTACATAAGCATATTTCTGCATAGTTATCTGTAGACCTATATTAATATATGTAAAAAACCTCCACACACTTAAAAACACAAATGAGATAGCATTTTACATATAGTGCTGCAAATTGACTTTTACATTTATCAATATACCTTGAACTTCATTTCAAATCAGTTCAATTCTTTCCTACGGCTGCATACTATTATGGATATACCATTACTTATTTAGTATATTTGCCATTGGTAATTGGGTATTTTCAGGTTTTTGCTATCACAAGTAATATTGCAGTAAATATTCTTATACTTAAATGTTGCAGATTCATGGACGTGTACACCTAGGATAAATTCCTAAAGTCAAATTTCTGGGGCAAGCAGTAGTGTGTGAAGACAAGTGTGGGTGCTCTACCTTGATAGCTGACTGGGCCTCTGAAAATAATGACGCTACATTCACTTTGAAGAGAAGTATATGAGGTTTCTTCACATTTGTTCAACACTGAGAATAACAACTGTTTAAATTGTTGCTGAGATGACCGTTGAAAATGTGAATTATTATTGTTATTTTTACTTTAATGCCTGTCATAATTTAAGAAGATGCTCTCTAACAGGAATTTTTAATTCATAATAATTGCCATTCTCTAATCCAAGTAAAAAGAAAAATGTTTAGAAAGTGGCTTGTGTGCTGGGCATTGTGGCATGTGCCTGTTATCCCAGCTACTCAGGAGGCTGAGGCAGGAGAATCGCTTGAACCCCGGAGGTGGAGGTTGCAGTGAGCTGAGATCACATCACTGCACTCCAGCCAGGGTGACAGAGTGAGACTCTGTCTCAAAACAAACAAACAAAAAAAAAAATTGGCTTGTCTGTAGTGTATGCTTCCTGAAGATGGCAATAATGATAGAAACATGTGTAATAGTAATGACACCGGGAACATCATGGCTGTTTCACTTATTTGTCTCTATCAAATGGTATGTTTTTCTAAAAAGCCATCCATCTACATTTGCCAAATCAATTTCCCCTAACAAGGGAAATGCTTTGATTTCCAAAAATAATAGTCTACCTAATGACAAATACCTGTATATGTGTTTTTCTTAAGTTAAAAAATAAAAACAAAAAAGTCTGCTGAATCCCATGCATTGATTGTCTGCAGCTGAGTTAACAAGCTTTTTAAATGCATGATCTTGAAAACTAAAAATACAGTTTACATGGCTGAATAATCACACCAGGTGATTACTATATACTATGGAGTTTGAGATTTGCTCCTTGCCTTATTAAATTATTTCAAAGTACTTTTAATTTAGAATTATATAGTAATATCCTTACCATTTTTTATTGTTTACCAAGTAAATTTTATTTCCTAAGAGTTACAAACATTTCAAGCAATCTTCAGAAGCATATAAAATGACACTGTTAGTATTATTGTAACATTATACAGAATAATGACTAATACTGAGAATGTTACTCACGTCACAGATCTGGAAAAAGACCAAAATCCTGCTTTAAGGACTTCCATGCTCTTGCTTCCTCTAGCTCTAGAATTTTAGAATAATAAAATCTTGGTTTTGGTAAGGAACTTATAGCCTAACTAGTTCAACTACTTCTTTTGCAGATAAAATCACTTCATCTTATGCATTTTTACCTATACATGTAGCACAGTCCTTGCTATTAGTGGATGATTCTATTTAATAGAAAGATGAAGTGACTTGTCCAATTTTAAACAACTTCTTGTTGCATAGACAAGAAAGCTGTGAAAGACTGTCTAGATTATGTTTCCTGACCCTGATGTTACTGTTTCTGTTTTCATCACTTCAAAAGAAGAAGGTACAATATAATTTTGCATTAACCAAAGCAACTGCTATTATTGCATTTCAATCTCAAACATAATAGTGATTAGATTAACTTTAAAATCTATTATTATTCAGAGATGGATCTGTCTTAGAGGCAGATATACCTACTCAGACAGAAAGGGGGATATAATAAGGCTGCAAACAGAAAAATTTTGTACATAAGCTTAATAGACCTTTATTAATCTGTCTCAGTACCTGCTAGATTTTATTTAAAAATGAATTTATTATGGGAGCAAAGTCACTTCATATATGAACATTAACTTGACAGAGTTGTAAATGCATCTTTGCACAAGGTGCCATGCTAAGGGCTGTATGTGATTTCAATTCAAAGCAAATACATGATAAGGTTCAGTGAGTTGAACAAGTCCATGTGAAAATTACCTGTATTACTTTATAAAACTTATCAGGAAAAAAAATTATAATAAGTCACAGGAGCCTTTTTATGTCTAGCTTTCTGTACTGTCAGTCTCTGAACTCCTTAAAAATTGAGATTTTTTTTTTTTTTTAATTGCAACCAGTCACTGGCACAGGGTATTTTCAAAGTAAACATTTGTTAATGCCTAGGTGAAAGAATAGATCCTACGTAATGTCATTTTTCTATCACAGTGATTTGCAATCCCGGCTCTATATTAGAATCACCTGGTTAGCAATAAAAATAGTGATATCCTCACCTGACTTCATCAGAATTCTGATTAACTCTATTGATTAATCAGGGCACGTGTCTAGGTGTTTTTGTTTTTTGTTGTTTTAAATTTCAATTTTTTTTCTATTTCATTGATTATCATGGTGTCCCATTAGAAATTATTCCTAGAAGAACATCAAGTTCAAGATATTAAAAGATACAAGCAAATAGGGAAATGCTACTTAGAGACACACGCTTGGTGGAAAATATACCCAAACTACCATTTTAATTTAAAATTTAACTTTAAATGTAGAAGTTTTTATTTATTTCTGTTTATTTATTTATTTATTTTTGAGAGAAGTCTCGCTCTTGTTCCCCAGGCTTGGGTGCAATGTCTCCATCCTGGCTCACTCCAAGCTCCGTCTCCTAGGTTCAAAGGATTCTCCTGCCTCTGCCTCCCAAGAAGCTGGGATTAAGGCACCTGCCACCACACCCAGCTAATTTTTGTATTTTTTTTTTAGCAGAAACGGGGTTTCACCATGTTGGCCAGGCTGGTCTCAAACTGCTGGCCTCAGGTGATCTGCCTGCCTCAGCCTCCCAAAATTCTGGGATTACAGGCATGAGCCATCGCGCCCAGCCTAAATGTAGAAGTATTTTGATAGCTCTTTCCTTTTTCTTCCCCACTGCCTACCTTCCACCATAGGTACTGCGAGTTTTCAGTGATAACACATTAGCCTGAGTGACTGACTACAAGAAATAATGTCAAATGCCTTACATATTTATGAATAACAGAGGACTCAAGATGCAGTAAGGAAGAGAAACATATATGAAATTCACAAGCCTTGGAGAGCACAAGCCTGTGGCCAAAGAGCAGAAACAGAATTAGATGGAATGATTTCTAACTCACATAGGATGATTTCATGCCAGTAGGGAGAATATAAAATATTGTCTTTCTGAACAGTTTTGGGGACCGGCAGTATCCCACACAGTTTTTAGGGCAAAGCGAAGTTCAAGCTTAGAAACTAGTCATGGCTACTCTCATTGAAAAATAGCTAGATCAGACACAAAAGAACTCGAGTTATCTGAAACATATAGTGCCTCTCATTTTCTTCCTCCATGCAAGCCTATTTGAATTGTGTCTTCATTACAAGACATACTCATCCATGGCCACTGATAGTCTCTCCTGTATGAAGTGATTAATCTATAGTAATGATTGGCAACCACTGCCTCATAAATCCTTGACTAGAATATTCTTACGCCACTCACAACATTTGCTTACTACAAAGCACAATTTGGCCCCATTCCCTTGGAGACAGCATTGACATTTGGCCCATTTCTCTCTGGGTAGTTGAGAAAAATTACCCTATCACTCAGCCTTCCCTGGAGCCTTGTAGTAATACCAAAGTCTTGCTTCCTTTTGGTAAGTTATGAGATCTTTGTGTGTCCCATATTCCTCAGTTTCAAAGACACTTGATAAAAAGAAAGGTAATGCAGGCAGGGCATGGCGGCTCACGAGCACAATCCCAGCACTTTGGGAGGCGGATCACTTGAGGTCAGGGATTCAAGACCAGCCTGGCCAAAATGGTGAAAACCTGTCTCTACTAAAAATACAAAACTTAGCCAGGCATGGTGGCGGGCGCCTGTAGTCCCAGCTACTTCGAAGGCTAAGGCAGGAGAATCACTTGCACCTAGGAGGCAGAGGTTGCAGCGAGCCGAGATTGCTTCACTGCATTCCAGTCTGAGTGACAGAGTGAGGCTATCTCAAAAAATAATAATAATAATAAACAAAAAAGAAAAGGAAAACGAAAGGTAATACAGCACCTTACCATAGCAGAACATTTGTCACTATTTAGCTGGTATCATCTTTGACCACTATTCTCTCATGTGTACATTCTTGTTTGCTTGCACATACTATAGACGAGTTTACTAAGTCTCCAAGAAGTGCAGTAAATCTTTTCAGGTAGTTTGCTGCAAATCAGGATCCATTCATAGTCTGCTCACTGCAGAGACTGCTCTGTATTTCCTCCATTGAACCCAACCCTTGCTCCCATAGGAGAGAAGGTGCTTTTCATTTCCACTCATCTCAGATGGGTCATGAGCTATGTCAAAAAGCCTAATAGCCTGCTGTTATTGCATCATTTTGAAGGAAAAATAAATAGAAGCAGCACCTGTCAAGTCCCTTCTAAAAATCCAATGTAAATGAAGGCAATCTCCTGGAAGATCCTCTTTAATGAGGTCAAAGGGGCTGTGCAATAATAGTTAGATTTATATTCTTCCTTAGCATCTCTCACCCTCAGTCCAAATCTAGAGACAACTCTAAAGAAGAACAGAAGAGTTTCCCAGAGGTGAATTCTAAAATGTAAATTGTATGCAAAGACTACAAAATGTGAACAGATTGGACAAACAGATTGACTCTCAAGGACAAAGCTTGAATTTATATACCCTTCCAGAATCATAGGACCATGTTTTTTTAAAAAAACTAAGCTAACTAAATCTTAATTTTCTGCAAGTGTTTTTACGTCAGGTTTTACTACACTCAGAAGGGACAATAAATAATTTAACACTTTAATCACTGCAACTCAACGAGAAGTACCATAAACATGTTAATCCATAATTTACTGACCTTCTGCAAGAAGCTAAAATTCTCCAGACCTACCTCAACAGGCCCTTAAAACATGTACATGGAAGAAAAATCAAGAATTGAAAAATAACATTGACAGCCAGGAAAACTGGTTCAAAAGTAATTTAAAAGCTCTATTTTACTTCCTAAATTTTCTTGGAAATGAGAATTTTTACTGTGTGCTTTTGAAAATGTTAAATGGTATAGTTTTTTTCCAGATTAGGAGACTTTATTTAGCATAATAAAAAATATACACAATATATTAAAGAGAGAAAATTATTTTTTTTTCAAATTTCTGTTGTTTCGATTATAAAAGAAATGTCATGCTGATTATAGCAATAAAAAGAGAACTGTTTAAAGTTTCTAACATACAATGAAAGGATACTCTCCACCTCTACTCCAAAACAATCCCACATTGTCAATGTTAATCTACATTGTTAAATATATGTGTGTGTGTGTATATATATTTCCTTTCTTTCAAAATTGCTTTGAGGTTTAAAAATAAAATACGTTTACTTTAAGATGCTTACTGACAGAACAGAGTCACAGGTAATGAAGTTAGATTACCTAAATAAAATTATCACTTAATATCTCTGTGCCTCAATTAACTATTGATAACATGAGAATAGGTTCAAGTGATAATTAAAGATGATACTATATGTAATGAATCCCCAGTAGAGGCAAGAGGTTTGATAGCATTATAAAAGCTAGATGTATATAGCTATGTTGATTGATCTGCACTGCTGCTTTTTTAAGAAAACTATACCATTAAGGGAAATGTAGACCAATAATTTAATTACCAAATGATTCAGTTAAGGTCATATATAATTAGGATGCCAAATACTCCTGGTTTACTCTAATTAAGGAACTAAATTCCTGGGACTCACAACTTTTGGTACTAAAACTGTTAGTGATAGAATTCTCATACAGACTGAGAAGAGTTTGTACCTCTAATCAAAATAGGAAAAGAGTAGCAGGAGAGACAGAAACACAGAAGTAAAAGCCATTTGGTTACTGGTGTCTTTAGACCATCTTTACATGGTCATACATTAGAAAGAACATACCCTTAGGGAAGTAATCCACAAAAAGAGAAGACCAAAGGAGGACACTATTACAGACCCTACAGATATTAAAAGAAAAATAAATAATGGGCTATCATGATCAATTTTATACTAACCAATTTGACAAGTTAAAAAATAAACAGACTCCTGGAAGAATATAACTTACCAAAACTAAAGAAGACAGAAAATCTGAAAAGCCTATGCCTATCAAAGAAAATTGATCAGTAGTTAATAATAAACCTTTCCAGTAAGAAAATTCTCTATGCATTTACTGATGGATTTTACCAAATATTTAAAGAACAATTAATGATGTTCTTTCTGTAACATCTTCAGATGCCTTGATTTGGCACTCTGCTTGTATGTTATTGGTGTATAGAAATGCTACTGATTTTTGTACATGGATTTTGTATTCTGAAACTTTTAGAAATGTAAAATATCTGATACATCTTTCAGAAAGATGTATCTTTCTGAAAACAAAATAGGGAAAATTTTCAACTCATTTTATGAGTTCTGTATAATGCTGATACTGAAATCTGTCAACCGTATCATAAAAGAAGGAAACTGCTAACCTACATCCTTCATGAACACAGATACTAAAATCCTCACTAAAATATTAGCAAAATTAATGTTTTGAATATTTAGTATGTTTTATAATATGCTATAATATTTAATATTAGTAATAACTAAATATTGACAATATACCAATATGATAATTCATCATAAGGTGGAACTTAACTAAGAAAGGCCAAGGTGCTTCAATATTTGAAATCAATGTAAACTATTAGATTAATGGTAAAAAATTAAAACACAAGATTTTTTTCAGTATTTGTAGAAACAAGATTTGACAAAAGAGTGACATGACCAGACACTGGAAAGCTGGAAATACAAATTTCTGGTAAAATTGTAATATGGTAAGACTTGGGATAACAGTTTGAAAATTTCCTGTAAAGTTAAACATCCTTACTATTTTATCAAAAATTAATACACATTAATAAACCCATTATATTAATACAATAGAATACTAATCAATAATTTCCTAAAACAACAAAATAATGTCATATACAGCAGTGTAGATATATTTTAAAAATATTTTGCTAAATAAAAGAAGTCAAATGCAAAAGAGAATATGCTGTATAGTATCAGTTATATGAACAGGGAAAAACAATGAATTGTAAGAGAAATAGATCGGTGCTTTTCTGAAGTGGGAGCAGAGAGAAATGATTGAAAATGTGGCACAAAGGAATTTTAAGGGGTGATGGAAATATTCTAAATCTTGATACGGTAACGTAAAAGTGATTATATTTATCAAAACTCATCAAATTTTACACTTAAAACATATTTTTTCTTGCCAACATTTATTTTAGGCTCAGGACGTACATATGCAGGTTTACTGCTTTCTGCAGTGCCTGAACTAATTTACATTTCCACCATCTATGTCTAAGCATTGCTTTTTCTCTGCAACCTCACCAATATCTGTTATTTTTTTATTTTAAATAGCCATTCTGACAAATGTGAGATAGGATCTCCTTCTGGTTTTGATTTGCATTTTTCTAATGATTAGTTATGCTGAGCATTTTTTCAAAACCTTGTTGGTTGTGTGTATGTCTTCTTTTGAGACGTGTCCATTTATTTGCCCATTTTTTAAAATGGATTTGTTTGTTTTTTTGCTTGTTGATTTGTTTATGTTCCTTATATATTCTGGATATTAGACCTTTGGTTTGTGCATTGTTCGCAAATATTTTCTTCCATTCTGTAGGATGTCTGTTTACTCTGTTGATAGCGTATTTTGCTGTGCAGAAGCTCTATAGTTTAATTAGGTCCCACTTGTCAAATTTTGTTTTTGTTGCAATTGCTTTTGCCATCTTTGGCATGAAATCTTTGCCAGGATCTATGTCCAGAATGATGTTTTCTACGTTTTCTTCTAGGGTTTTTATAGTTTAGGCTTTACATTTAAGTATTTAATCCATCTTGAGATAATTTTTATATATGGTGAAAGGAAGGGGTCCAGTTTCAATTTTCTGCATATGGCTAGCTGGTTATCTCAGCATTATTTATTGAATAGAAAGTCCTTTCTCCATTGCTTGGTTTTGTTAACTTTGTTGAAGACCAGATGCTTGTAGGTTTGCAGTTTTATTTCTGGGTTCTCTAACCCATTCCATTGGTCTATATTTTTACTTTTTGTACCAGTGCCCTGCTGTTTTGGTTACTATCACCTTGTAATATAGTTTGAAGTTGGGTAATGCAATGCCTCAAACTTTTTTTTTTTTTTTTTTTTTGGCTTTGGATTGCTTTGGCTATTTGTGCTCTTTTCTGGTACTGTATGAATTTTAGAATAGTTTTTTTTTTTTTTTCTAATTCCATGAAAAATGTTTTGGTAGTTTGAGCAGAATAATATTTAATCTGTGTTTTGGGCAGTATAGCCATTTTAACCATATTGATTCTTCCTATTCACATGCATGGGATGTTTTACCATTTGTATCATCTAATTTTTTTTTCAGCAAAGTTTTGTAATTCTCATTGTAGAGAATCATTCATCTCCTTAGTTGTATTCCTAGGTATTTCATTCTTTTGGTGGCTATTGTGAATGAGATTACATCCTTGATTTGGCACTCTGCTTGAATGTTATTGGTGTATAGAAATGCTACTGATTTTTGTACATGGATTTTGTATTCTGAAACTTTTAGAAATGTAAATTAAATCACAAGAAAATGGTTTTTTAAAACCCCTCTCACTTGGAGCTTATTTGGTTGAGTTTACTGCAAATATTAGATATATTTGCCCTAGTCCAGATTGATAGCCATATCCTCTGAAATCAGTGTCAATGTGATTTGTAAAGCAAAAATGAGTCAAAAATGTGGATAGTCAGGCTACTGCGCCTCTAAGAGGTAAGTAAATTTACAGAAAATACAACAGTCTAAATAAAGTACAAACCATATGTAGAAATATAACATTACCTTTCCGTGGGACATTCTGATGTGTTCAGTGTTACGATGGTCCAGGTATAGGAGAGATAGCATTAGAGTAATGATGAAATAAATGCTCCTTTCTTAACATTGTTCTCATTGGTATACTTATAAATCTACTTCAGGGGTAACATTTTAGTTTGGTAATCATTTATTTTCACTATAAAATAAATAACTGCATACAGCTTCAAAATTACTTGATGACTTTCTTGTCTTGATTTACTTGCTGACACCATTTACATTATCCAATATGTTTCTTTTTTGTATATCTTCACAAGTATTTCAAAATTAGCGGAAATAATCTTAACGAATTCACTAGCTAATTTTTAAAGGTTCTAAAACATGAACCTACTGTTTGCTATAATTCTAGTTTTCCCTATGGCTCTTTAACCAGTTTTAACAAAAAAATGACACGGTCTCAGATACTTTAGAATTTTATTTCTTGCTGTTCATCTCCCCAGTACCAATTATGAGGTAGATATGAATACTAGCAGTACTTAAAAAATATATTTTATCAACAGAATAAATTCATATATGCATACATATAAAATGATCAAGTTAACCATTCTATATATGTATGCCATTCTCCTACTACAAGACCATCATTAGACATTTTGGTGAAAACTGTACTGTAAAAAGATAACCAAGCTAATTTAGGAAAGCCCTAAGTTCCCTATTTCATTGTTGTTATATGTAAGTCTTGTGAATTTAACGTAACATTTTTAGATTCTACTTGTGGCAAGTGTTAGCTGAAAAATTGACTTTACTAGTTGCCATTGTATTTTTCCACACTCCCCTCCTCCAAATTTAACTGATTAGTTAGTATACACATAGATTTTTCAGGGTAAGTTTCTTGTTCTAGGCATAATTTCCTTGATATAGAATCTTCACAACCATGGTTGTAAAAAATGTTTAAACAGAGAACATTTTGGTGTGTTTGTAACTGGGATCCATCATTCACTGACATTCTACCAAGAGGCTATATTTAAACCTTTACACCGCCTTGCCTTATCAAAGGAGCAGTTTGGCATTTGGTATTTGGAGACAGCTATAAAGCTGCACCATCTGTACCACTCTGTTTCAAGAGGGACATCAATTTTTATCCTTCTTGGATCCTGCAGGAATACTCTGCTAAAACTCAGCACAGGCATGACTCAGTTATAATTCAATCATCTAACTGTGGCCAAGGGTATATGTGGCAATGAAAGCATTTGTATTCATATATCTGGGGAAAAAAAAGAAAACTGTTGTCAAATATTCAGCCGCAGACGCGTGAGATTTCTAAGTCACAATGACTAATAAAATATCTGGTTATGGTGATGTCTTTGGATTCATATTGGAAGTTTGCTTTTAAGAAAATATTCTAGGCTCCACTGGAAAATAAAAGGATATTTATTTACAGATGGGGTTCTATTGGGGAAAGCAACATGGAGTTACCTAGCCTAGTACTTAATTTGCCATGTAGAAATTAGATGTGTTCTAACTATAGAAATCATAGACTGTCTTCTATTTGTTTAAAAATAATTTCTTAATCACATCTGGAATCCCAGCACTTTGGGATGCCAAGGCAGGTGGATCACCTGAGGTCAGGAGTTGAAGACCAGTCTGGCCAACATGGTGAAACATCATCTCTACTAAAAATACAAAATTAGCTGGGTGTGGGGGCAGGCACCTGTAATTCCAGCTACTCTGGAAGCTGAGGCAGGAAAACCACTTGAACCCAGGAGGCAGAGGTTGCGGTGAGGTGACATCACACCACTGCACTCCAGCCTGGGCAACAGAGTGAGATTCTCTCTCAAAAATAGTAATAGTAGTGAGCTGAGATCATGCCACTGTACTCCAGCCTGGGCAATAGAGTGAGACTGTGTCTCAAAAAAAAAAAAAGTAATAATAATAATTACTTAAAGTGCAAAACCTAATCACTTGGTGGATCAGAACATCAGAGAACTATAAGGAAAAAAAACAACTGTGCATCAGTGCCAAGTTAAAAGATTATTCAGCATTAGAAGGAGGGTCTACAAATAAACAGAAAAGAATGGTACCAAGTAACCTTTATTTCTTCTGAACATACAAAATGAATATATGAGCTAAAACAACATGTGAAATTCAAATTTTGCAAGGGTAATGCACCATTTCCTGGCTGCAAAAGTGGTAAAACATTGGAATGAGTGACAGAGTAAAACAGATTTCCGCTTCTCTAGGCGGATAAAAGTGTGATGTTGCATGACTAGAGAACTGTCTCGCAATGGCCTAACCAAATTTAAAATGCCTTATCTTTATGAATTTCTTTGAGGTAAAATTATAAGTAACTAAAACTATTTTTATTACTTGACAATTTCTGATGCTCTGATGGTTCCTAAAGGAGTCTGGATTTCCTAAGCCTGAAAAGAATTTAACGTGGTGCTTTGAGATTAAATCTACACAAAATTGCCAGTAAACTTTAACTTCCTTAATCTCCCTGAGTCTATTTCTTATCAGAAAAAAAAATACATGTTTTTAAAAATTTAAAACAATTTTAAATTTAAAAAAATATATATATAGACACACACACACACACACACGGCCATATACTTCATAGGATTATTGAAGACATTAAATTTAAAATATGAATTCACATAAAGTGTTTGACACAATGCTTATGTTATGAAGAAGGTGAAACCATTCTTGTGAAAATGGCATGGTGGACTGCCAGAAGCTGAGATTCATTTATATACTTAGGTTTTTTAGAGTTCCATTATCTTTCTGGTGTCATTTGCTCTTAGTCATGACGTATGCATATCCTTATTTAGGGAAGAATATAATTTAACATGTGATTTGTTTTGATTTACAAGATTTCTTCCAGAAGCCTAATATAATCTCTAATACAATCTAGGATTCCGTAGACATACAAGAGAGAAACTTGCATATGATATTGATAACTATAGGATACTTTCAGGGAAGCCAGTGGTGCCCAAGGGAGAGAAACTGAGGTGTCCAAACCACTGGCAGCATTTATCATATTCTGACAGCTGCCAAAACAAAGTGTCTGGTTCTCTCTCTAAAAGCCACTGCTTTATGTATAAATGTACCAGGTGCCTAAATACAATTTGTAATATACATGTGTCATCCTGAATCAGTATTCAGGTGTTTCCCCCTAAGTATCTGACTATTATAAGTTGCATATAAAGAGACATAAATGTTATGCTTTTAAAAGTAGGCTATCCTGAACCAAATTTAAGTAGCTTAACTGCTCCAAGTAAAATCACTGTCTTTGGCAGATGTATTTTTATACCGAAAGTCAAATGAACTGTTCTAGCACATACACAAAATGTAACATTCAAAGTCTCACCAAATAACCCCTGCAACAAAGAAAAATATCCATTTTGTTCAACATGTATTTATTGCCTACATATCAAACTCAGAAACACATCATGTCATACGGAAAAGCCCATTTTAGTGCTTGAAATGAGGATGGGGCTGGAGGGAATGAGAAATCACTCCTGGAAGTTTAAACTAAGTTTCTCCTATAGAAATGGATGGAGACAATTAAAGGCATGTCTTCACTGCATATTCCAGGATAGAAGAGGACAAAGTTGCAAACTCTAAAGCCACTGTTTCTACCTCCACTGGGCAAAAATGCAATTCCTAACAAGGGTGTTAATAAGCATAATTTGAAACCTCGTATACCCTAATAAACTGGCTGAATTTGGTGGAATGCCCTTGTTATTTGAGTTCAGTTAATGCACATATAATTATGGGTGCATGTGGTCAGGGCAGAGGGCAAAATAGAGGTAATGGGGAAAGACATAAGGCAAGTCTGTTATGGCGACTAGAATGAGATAATATTTGAGTTCTATGCATTAACAGACAATGGAAAAGAGATCTACCAAATTAATATTATAAAAATAAATTCACTGCTAATCAATATGCATGGATTAGATCCAAGACTGGAAAATATATGAAGATATTTCTATAAAATCTTTAGACAAACAGGAAGAGGCAAAATGTATTTTTAATTTGTTTCTTGTGAACAAGTTATTGGAAAAAGTCAACTTTAACTGATTTAAAATGCCTGAGATCAATTAGGACTTCTATATGGTTTTATTTTCTTAAACTGCAGTTTTAATGGTGGTTATGGTGGTTATCTTGTTTTTCCTCCATTAAGTTTAAATTTATCATTTAGCCCAGTGGTTCTCAGCCCTGGCTGCACAGTGGAATCACCTGGGAGCATTTAATGGATACCGATGTACAGGCCCTATGCCCAGGGATTCTGATTTAATTGGTCTGGAGTGGAATATGGACATTGGTGTGTGTTAACGGCTCCCCAGGTGATTCTAATGTGCAGCCAGGTTTGAGAACCATTGATTTAGTTTTTAGGCTTTACTTTGCAGGCTTGTGGAGCAATATACCTTGCCTGAGCTGGTGAAGCAAGGATACCACCCGGAAAGTTTGGAGACCCAGGGTCCCTCCTCACCTCCAGGTGCAGTGTCTGGTCTGCATTGTGTCCCTTTGGGAAGGAGCTGACTGCGTAGGTGGTTGTATGGATTATGTTAAGAAAATTCTGAATTAGGGTCTGAAAGAGTCATTTGCCTCTCTCTGGTGGCTGAACCTGCACAATGTAAGTCAGGAGGTATTTGCAAGCAGTATTTACACCTTATGAATAAAACTAGTTTGTAGCAAAGGAGAAAGGTGACATGTAAGTCCCTGGCTGTGGCTGCTTCCAAGGCCTGCCTATACCACTGACCTTCCTGAAGCTCAGCTGTTTCTTGAAACAGCTTCTTTTCCTTTCAGTTAATTCTGCTTTTGCTTAAAGAAAAAAGAGAAAGGTTGTAGAAAGCAAATTTTTTTTTAGAATCTAGATGGCATTTCTTTATTTCTTAAAGTAACAAAATGAAAAATGAAAAAAAAATAGGTAGATTCCAACCGTATTTTAGAAAACCGTCAGGTGGTTTTTCTATTTTATTTTTTAATAACAATTTCAATAATCTTATGCATTTTTAAAGTATCTCATCTGAATGTCCTGCGGCTTTATTTATCCAAACAAAAATATGCAGAGTTCATTAAAAGGCGGGAGGTAAGTGATGCCTCTTGAGTTTGCACTTGCATAGTTAGATGTACAGACTGCAGAAAGTTCTAATACTTGAGGGCTTCTTTGGTTTTTCACATATACTTAATGTTTGTTCATGAATGCACATTTTTCAAGGAAGTTTTAAAGCAGGAACATCTGCTAACCCACAATTATGAGTGCTGACAGTGTATCATCAAATTACACAGAGGCAGGTTCATAAAAAATGTGATTTTGAGGAAAACGATGACAGGTCTGAGAACAGAATGTAATCATCCAAAGGTGCACTCATGCATCTTTTATATAGTCAATTATTTGGACTGAACTTAAAATACTTGAGATACCTATTAATTCTAACTGATTACTGAATTGACTAGGAATGTTAAAACAACAAGCTTATGTGGTCTTTTATCTGAGTAGTTAGTAACTATTGACAGTCATGGAAGATGGTCTTGATCAAAGACTTCTGCTACTACCTATTAAGGTCAGGATTTTGCTATGTTTATGGCTCTTAACATATATATTTCTATCATGAAACTGTCTTCTGTATTTTTTCATCTCTGTGTTCCCAGTGTGTTAGAAAGTCAGTATTTTTTTTCAATTCACAGCTTTGATTTTTTTTTTTCCCATTCCTTTGGGGAGCAAGATGACAGCGAAGGCTCATTCTAAGGTTGAGGTATCTCAGAATGAGATCCTTTTGGCACTTCACTAATTGACTAGCATTGTAGAAGATGTCTAACAGATTTGTCGGAAACCCAGTTCCTTTCAAGTGCAAAAAGCTTGATGAATAAGGTTCTTTAATTTTGGAAAGTCAATTATGTAGATCCATGTATATTTCTTACATTGCTCTATCAAAATATACTTAGGAAAATTAAACTATATTTACAAGTTTGGGACTAGAAAATGATCTTATGTTAATTCAGGTTCCTTAGCTCTTGCCCTAAAAGAAAAAAAAAAAAAACAGTAGATTCTTTGAATTGTAGCAGCAAGAGTTTGAGGATCCGTGTATTTGGTAACCTGAACCTGAGAATCATGAAAAATGTGAATTTTGCATCAAGTATTTTCATTTCCATTTTCTTTCCATAAGACAATAACTTTACCACAAATCTACTCATGAAGACTTCACTATTTTATTTGAACAAAGAGACTATTATACAACTCTTGAAACATGGGCATCTATTCATCAGAACTATATGTAGATACTGAACCACAGAATGTACTGTGAAATAAATTTACAGAAGACCTTGGATATTTAAAATATTGTGCTTTAGCCACATGACAGGAGTTGCTTCCCTTTTTCTCCAGTAATAATAGATTTCTGGTCTGCATAAGCATAACTGTCCAGAATTTTTTAAGTGAAGCAGACTGCTGACTTTAACTATGTACATATGTGGTACTTTATCTGCATCCTAAAATAATTCTGGAGTTCTCAAGGAAGAAAGCCAAAAAGAACTTTCATAAAACTTAACAGAAGCTAAATTGGCCTAAGAGTCTGACTATTGTCATAAACAGCGGGGAATAAAATCTCAACATTTTTTGCTGGACTTGTTCATTACTTCTGAAAAGATACTTTATAGCTTATGTATACCTATCCAAATGAAAAAAATATACCATGAGTTGTGTTTGATTTCGAGTCTGTTTAACAACATGAGCTAAAACTCTTTTAAATACTAGTGTTCTTTTTAAGAAAGTTAAGAAAAACTCCTAAGAGATATATATATATATATCATATATATATATATGATATATATAGATATATATAGATATATATAGATATATATCTGAGATCGGGTCTCACTCTGTCACTCAGGGTGGAGTGCAGTGGTATGATCACAGCTTTTTGCAGCATCTACCTCCTTGGCTCAAGCGATCCTCTAACTTCAGCCTCTTGAGTAGCTGGGACCACAGGAGTGAGCCACTAGACCAGGTTAACTTTTTTAATTTTTGGAGAAACAGGATTTCGCCATGTTGCTCAGGCTTGTCTCCAACTCATGAGCTCAAGCAATCTGACCACCACGGCCTCCCAAAGTGCTGGATTACAGGTGTAAGCCACTGCGCCTGGCCAATTTTTAAAATATATCTTATTGAACCGAATGAAATGGCTGATGTTTTTACCTATAAAAATAGTAGATCCATATAGTTGAAGTTACCATTACTTGATCATGCAGAAAGAGATGACTAAAAGCCACATGCCATTTGTTGAATTTATTATATGCCATTAAGAGTATCTCAAAAATTTTTAAATGAAAAATTAAAATGCTGTGGGTCAAAGAAAAATCATTTACTGAATGTACTTTGACATTTACAGTGACCAAGCCTTAATGTACTACACTTTTTAGCAATGAATTTATTCAAAAAAGGCTTAATAGACCTTGGGAAGAAAAAATAAGTTTTGCGTGATATGGGTGATGTCACTACATTAATTTTAGGTACCTTCTGACTCTATGACTCTGCATTTTGGGGTATAACTATATTATCTTAGGGTATGCTAAAAGATAATGTATGAAGTATAAGTATTGAAGCTTGGACTGAAATACACGGGATTCTGATTGGATATAAAATTCCATGTTCAGAAGTTAATACAATAATCTTATTTCCCTGATTCTAATAGTACAAACATTTTTATCAGTCTCTGCAATACCGCCTATGCAGTTCACAACTGTCAATGTCAGATTGTCAGTGTTCATAGCATTAAGAATCAGTGACTCAAGGATAAAAATAATAAGATGTTAGATAAGTGAGGCCAAACATGATCACAAATCTCCCATTCCAGGAGGTATTTCTAAGTTCATGCTATAATTTCAGTAAAATTATTCCTTATTTCCTAGATGAATATATTTAATAATGTCATCACTTTATTCTTTTGGGTTGGCAAATTCAACACTCGAAAATCAATATTATTTTCTCCTCAGTAATTTAATTTCATCAAGATACACGAGAAGCCTTATGCCTGTATTATATGCGATTTGCATGTGTTCTCCATGACCTCTTAGCGGATGGGGCTGTAGATGGTTAAAAATTATGCTCAATCCCCATCATATTCTGCCTCTAACTTAGATCCTCTCAGGAAGTCAAGAGAGGGAAATCATCCAATTAGCAGGAGCTCTTGTAGAAAGGCAGGGATAGCATCAGTGCCTAGGTGGAGGGGCTGGCTTTGGACAGCAAGAGTGTTGACAAGAGCAGCTCATGTATCTTTCTCCTGTAATGCCATCCCTGAACCATTTTCGAGGAAGGTGCCACACACAACACTTTGGAAAGGAGTCCTTACAGCCCATTCCAAGGCAAACACTCCCGTGTTTAGGCAGCAAGATGTTTGCTTTCATACCCCTCGTTAGAGGTGACTATACCAGGGAAGGGTGTCGGACACAAGAAGACTGGTGGTAGCCAGTTCATTCATGACATGGTCTCTCAGGACTTTGAACAGAAAAAGACAAACAGAGCCAGGCTATGGGTCCTGGGAGTAGAAATGGAAATCTGAGCAAGAATAGAGAAAGCAGTGAGTGAACTGAAATGGTGAATAAGCTGCAGTTGCAGTAAGTGAAAGATCTGTAATTTGAAGTAAGTGATTTGATGTGACAGTTATGGAAGAATTGCAGATTGAAAGGAATTTAGTGACCATGATGGGCAGGATCCCATGAGCACAAAGAGATGACCCAGGCTTCAGAAGTATATGAGCCTCATCTGTGTCCTAAGTCATGTCTCGTCTCTGCAGATCTCAGCATCAAGGCTATCCCTGAGTTCCCTACAAAAATCTCCCCCAGTTCAGTCTTATGTTCCTCCCCAGAATTCCTGTAAATATATCTTTTAAATTTCTCACTTTCTACCTTATACCATAGACATTTCAGCACATATCTTTTGTCCCTTATAAAGCAATAACCTGAGTGAAGACATATCCAAGACTAGCCCATCTGGCACATAGAAGGTATACAATAAGTATTCATTCAAGAAACATCAAATTTAAAAAATTAGCTGGAAAAAAGAGAAAGAAACATCCATATTACAAACTACATTTTATAACTGCATTTATTCAAACAAGAATATTTTCAGTCTTAAAATACTTGTATGACACATACAATTTAAATTTGCATATATGTGTATACATAATTAACCCATATTTTAAGCTCTCACACATGGTATTTAAAGACAGGTCAGCCTATCACCTTTAGATGGCTAGTCAAAGAAATTCAAAGACCATATCTTGATGGCCCCATTCATATCACAAAGTCCATGGGTCTCTAGAGCAATTGAATACTTTTTAATGGGAGTGTCACATACAGTTATGTTGACATGGCATTAGTTCTGTGTTTCAGCATAAATGCCATCACAAAGTCCAGGAAGGTTTCACTTCTACTTTGCTTTTCAAGCACAGTTTTTTTTTTTTTCATGTCATGATAATAAGGAACCAAAAAATCTAATTATTTCTTCATTCCACCACAGACATCATGATACAGGATGCCAAGGATGCAGTTAAACTTGTGCTTCTATCTAAAATTATAACAACACATTTCTCACAAGTTATAGGACCTAATTAATGTTTTAATAAAACAGCTTGACAAAGATAATTATTATTATGAAGTTATGGGGGAAAACAGAAAAGAACTTGAGGACTTCAAGGACTACTGGATTGAAAGGAGGGTTTTAGTTTGATAGCCCAATAAGTAAAATTGCTGGGGGGACATATGGTCAGTAGAACATGTAGGGATTACTTTCACATCTACATTCTTTCAGCTTTTACTCTTAGCCTTTTCTCATCCCAAACTGTTGATGACATCATTATGGAACAGATTTCTGGCAACGGATGACATTAAATGCGAATTTGCCAAGATAAACTGACTAGCGTACATTGTTGGCTGGTTTGCAAACAATCCACAGTTTTCACTTTTCCAATATGGAAAACATCTTCACTTTATAATGAAAAAAACAGAATCTAAACTCAAAACATAGCTTTAGACTACTTGCTTCAACAAATTTGACTAAATTCAAGCAGTTAATTCAGGTCATTAATCAATGTGATTAACTGTGTTTAGGAAATTCACAAGTTATTTTATTTGGTCAGATTATTTGATATGACAGGAGATAATATAAACTCTATAGTTTATAATTTGGCCTTCTTTTTATTCCTGAATTATACACTAGTGATAGAGGAGGGTGACTCTCAAAGTCAGTTTTGTTCTTATAAATGTACACTTTCAAAACTAAAATCATGGTAAAATTTCTAAAGGGACTACCATTCTAACAGAAATAATTTCCCCAGTGTTGTTGAATGCCTCTTCTTTGATAACTGTGTATATCTGGGGAGGGTGGGGGGACCAGATTAGTCTTTAATAGTATTTTGTTATGCCTTTAAACGGCCAGCAGACGTGTGCTTTAGCGTGATGATAAAGAACTCTCATGAACAGACACTCTACGGTAAGACATATCTCCTGTTGCCATTTTGTCTAATGCTAAATTCAAAATAAAACATACCATTATTTACTTCCCAGCAACTAATTACAAATCCAGAAGCCCTCTGAACTGAGAAATAAATGATGTTTTCTACATTGTAAACATGCAACCATGAATAGCGTATTATTTTCCACAGAAAGTGAAGAGTGATCGACAAAACATGAGGACTTCTAAAACACGGCAGAACAAGAAGGAATTTGAGTCAAATGTACAAGGAACAGTTTTTGTTTAGTGGGCCTTGCATAGGCATGTTCATAGAGAAATGATCACTCTTCAGGCTATTAAAAAAGACAAACTATTTTCCAAGTTTGCTCCCCCTTTGCCAAAATCATGGAGATTTTCTCTCATTTTAGGAACTGTGGTTCTTATTTCTTCTCTTTTATAGCTGGAAGTCATTTTGGTATACAACCAACTATGTAACCTTTGTTTCAGAATCCACCTACTGCATTGCCAATACAAATTCTTAAATCATGTTTTATGCTTTAATATCTATTTAAAACATTGGTCCTCCATAAAGTACCCAGTTAAAAAATTTAAAAAAAAAAAAAGTAGGCTCTCATTGAGTTTTACTTATAAGGTATCATGAAAAATTAAGGTCAGAATATTTTCAAAGAATCTGAGCAGTTTTCTACGGTGAGATTCTTTCCTTTGGTCCTTGCAGGAAGGCCAAGCCCTGTTGTCTACGCCCTTCTGCACTTCCTTATCACCCCTCATTCTTATCCTCTTTCTCCACTCGGAGCTCCCTCTTCCATTTCCAGTTCTAGTTCTTCCCTTCAGTCCTACTGTAACCTTCCTGGTACACTCCTTGCTTTTGTTCAATTACTTTGAAATGTTCTCAAGTAAAATGCAGGACATTCTGAAAGAATTCTGACTGTGTGTTTAATCAGTGGGTTCATTGAATACGGCTGCATTTGGCGAAGTTGCACCAGACTCCTTAATTTCAGGAAAAAAATACAGGAATAAAATGTCAGTTTCCGGACCACCATTTATTTATTTATGTACTCATGATGGCAACAGTAATCTATGTTGACAATATGGGAAGTAAAAAGAACCTAAGTCACCCATAATCTCACCACACCAATTATTAACTATCATCATTTTTTAAATAAAAGTCATCCCCTTTAATTCCTCTGCCTACAAAAAGTCATTTAAAAATCCTATAATCCTACTGCTTTCACAAACTATAATCTGTACATTTATTTTAATGAAAAAGTGACTATCTCCCTATTCCATTAACTTTGCTTAGAACATAAACTTTACTCTTCGGCTTCATGACTGTTATGTAATGTGGAAATGCCATAATTTTTTTAAGTAGTACCCTATTGTTGGATATTGGGCTTGTTTCTAAATGATCACTAATATAAATAATTATGTGATTCCAGGACAAAGATATACACATATCTGACTATTTCTTTAGATGGCTTTGAAGAGACTTCAAGTGTGAATACTACATTAAGGTAAACTGTTAGAATATACAGATATCCTTGTGATATGTCGTGAGAATGACCTTATGTAGCATTTTTTAAATGATCTAGAAAAAGTATAATTTCCAAATTTACAACAGTATAAACTTTTCTTGATAATGAAGTAACGCTAAGCCTAAAGGAAATAAATACAGACCAATTTCAAAAGGCTAACAAGTTAAAAAGCAGGAGATAAGCTTCAGTGGGGAAATGTACAGGATGATGTACTTAGTGAAAAATAATATATTCCATACTTACAAGCTGATGGGATTACATAGCTTAAAGTGATAAATTACCACTCAGAACAAGGACATCCAAATCATTAATGCCTGTTTTCTAAAGACAGAAGTTCAATGTACCACTGAGAGCGGGAAAGATGATGATGTATTGAATAATACTCAACCTAAAAATACTCAATGCCTGGGAAAACATCATGGCTTTAGGGTGAAGAAGTAGAAGGCTGGCTAACCTGCCCTTAGAGGATTGCTGCGGCAGGATGGCAGAACATGTGGCCCTAAAATATGCCACTTTGGCATAACGAGAACCTTGAGCTAAAAACTCAAAAAACAGCAGATACAAAAGGAAAACTCTGGCCTCCCTGTAGGAGGACAAATAAACAGACATTTTTATCACCAGAGATGGGAGAAAATTCTTATGTGAAAAATTCTTTCCCCTTACCAGGAAAGAACAAATGTTCTTGTCACTAGAGATGGGGAGCTGAAACCCAGAAAAATCTGTACAAATAAGACTTTCTTAAAATAGCTCTTACTTTCCTTTATCCTTCCCATAGATTTTAGTTACTTTTCCACACCTGCCTCCCTCTGTTCAGCCTATTATGTAAGCATTTAGCTTTTGCCACTTCCTTTGGTCATTTCCTGTGGGGGCTCCCTTGTACTTGTAAAAATCTGTGTGCTTTTCTCCTGTTAATCTATCTTATGTCAATTTAATTCTCAGGCCCAGCTGGAGACTCTTAGAGGCCAGGAGGTAAAGCTTTGAATACCCCCACTCTGCCTAAGGCAATACAGAAAATATGGAAGCTGTGAAGAGATTTGTTTGAAGTCTGTTAAATCATGAATATGCTGTCACAAAAAATGCTCAATTAGGAACCTTTGAAATTCATGAATGAATAAAAATAAGTATATTAAACAATGAATACTAAATATGAGGAACTCACTGCACAATAACGTACACAAGTCAAAAGTAAAATAATAGCTTAAAATCACAAATACAATATTCATTCATATTTTAGCGATTAAAATAGTTCCAATCTACTTACCTTCCAGTTTCATTCTCTGACATTTCCAGAGTTGTAACGAAAACACACTTTATCTTTAACTGAGGCTTGCAGATTAAGTGAAAATAGGTGCAAACTCTTTTACTTGGCAAGTATATATTTTCCTTAGAATGTGGTAACATCTCACCTTTCATGCTTTCTT
The DNA here is from genome assembly GCF_003255815.1 of Theropithecus gelada. NCBI lineage: Eukaryota > Metazoa > Chordata > Mammalia > Primates > Cercopithecidae > Theropithecus > Theropithecus gelada. The sequence continues at coordinate 32,839,471 of NC_037685.1, read as the reverse complement.
CATAACATACTAAAGCTGATGAAACCACTGCAAGTGATGAAATCACTGCAAGTGATGAAATTGTTAGAGAAGCCATAGAATACTGTTAAACAATCTTCCCTAGTAAATTATGCTTCACTTTTGCATTGTTTTTCTTCCTTTTCTATGCCTCAAATGGTCACTACAAATTGTCAGCAATGAGTAAAAATTGTTGTTCTGTATAGCCCCTGGCCAGTCTTGGAGCACACAAAAATATAAAAATGAGAGGGAGGAATGACTGAAAATATCAGTTTTCTTGGCAAGTTCTAATCGCTGTGATAAAAATGAAAGACTTGAAAAACAGTTTAAAGATTTCTCAAAGAACTAAAGTTTGAACTACCATTTGACCCAGCAATACTATTATTGAGTATGTACCCAAAGGACAATAAATCATTCTACCAAAAGGATACAAGCACACACACATATGTTCATTTCAGTGCTATTCCCAATAGCAAAAATATGGGATTAACTGAAGTGCTCATCAACAGCGGAATGGATAAAGAAAATGTGATACTTATACACCTGGAATACTATGCAGCCGTAATAATGAATGAGATCATGCCCTCTGCAACAACATTGATGGAGTTGGAGGCCATTATCTTAAGTGAACTAGTGCAGAAACAGAAAACTAAATATCACATATTCTCACTTATAGGTGAGAGCTAACCACTGGGCACACATGGATATAAAGATAGGAAACAATAGACACTGGGGATTACTAGAGAAGGAGGGAGGCAAGGCCTAAACACTACCTATTGGATATTATGGTCACTTCCTGTGTGACCAGTTCAATCACACCCCAAACCTCAATGTCATGCAATATAGCTTTGTAACAAACCAACACGTACCCTTGATCCTAAAATAAAATTTGAAAAAGAAAAAAAAGTACAATTAGATGTCTAACTACAGTTATGTACAATTATGTATAATATAGATATCCAACATACAATGTATAACTATGATGACATACCATCATTATAAAATTAAGTATTCATTTGACATGTATTGTTTTATTTCTGAAAAAAGAACAGCATGTATCATGTGAGTTTGTGTCACCTATTTATTCAATAATATCTTGATATGCTTTTCAACTTCCTTGAAATCTGACAATGTTGTCCTTTATAAAAAGCAAAGAATGTCACTAATACGGTGGGGTCCAAGGTGGACTTTGGATTGTCCTCCTGGTTGATCAACCAAGAACCACTCCCATGGGACTTGATTCATTTTGTGACCCAGGCCCTCCTCTGGTGAGGTGAAGGGTCCAACCCAAGACTGTGAGAAAGCAACAAGAATTACAGCTTCCTACTTTAAGTAATACACTTGTATACAGCTTTCATGTAATAACTCACTTAAGCCTCACAGTCACTCAGTGAGGTACCTATTATTACTAGAAAGAAGATCTTCATGTGTTAAGCATGTTGCCAAAAGTTGCTCAGTAAGGACTGATAAACATGGGAGCCACAAGTGAAACCCCTGCAGTCAGAATATAGTGAACACAGCCCACACCTTGATACACAAATCCTTACTATCAGTCAATGGTTAACTGAATTCTATCATTGTCCTTGCCACATTTTTCAGGAGAGGAGGACACTAGGTGAATAAGATGGCTTCTTCTAAAAGTGGGGTGTGTGGGATGAGGAGTAGGACACAATTGTGAAGGCAGTGTAAGAACAAGGGGATATTTTTTTTTCTGAAAAAAGCATGCACTATTTGAATCTACTTTTGTGAAATCATATACATATTTTTGTGTATGTATGTATAAAATATAAAGTTTTTAGAAGGATGGTGTTCAAAATGTTAACAGTGGTTACCTCATAAAGTTGCATTCTAGCAAACCTTTTCCTTAATCCTTCCATCCCTGTGAATGGCATAAATGCTTTCCAATGAACACATAGGATTCAAATGATCAGAAGAGAAACAATGCTTATTGCCCAAAGGAAAATGAAAAGAGAAAAAAAGGAAGAAAACACAGAAAAAGATGAAGAAGGAAGAAGGGTAGGAGGGGAGAAGGTAGGAAGGAAAGAACTAAGGAAGGAAGGAAGGAAAAAAGGAAGGAAGGATGGAGGGAGGGAAGGAGGGAAAGAGGGAAGGAGGCTAGGAGGTAGGGAGAAATGGAGGGGAAATGAGGAGTGGGGAGGGAGGGAGAAAAAGAAAAAAAAATGTTTGCTTGGCTGCTTTTATTCTATCTTTTCTCCCCAACAAGTGGCTATATAGTGCTTCAGCTTCCATTTCTTGATAGAGAGTTCCTACAGGCTGTTTTATATCATCAGTTTTGATTCTTCCATGATGGGAAGCAATATATTTTGGTGGTTAAGAGGATGCACTTAGGAAACAGACTAAAATTTGAATCTCCACATGCAAGATGTATGACCTTGTAGAAGTTATTTATTCTTTCCAAGCTGATACTTTTTTCTATATAAAACAAGGATAATCTCTGCCTCTTAAGTTTGTGATGAGAAATAAATTAGATAATGTACTTGGCACATAGTAAACACGCAATACTTGATAATCATTTTTCCTATTGTCCTTGAGAGCACATGCTGGTATAATCTCCAATGGTGTATACTATTGCATATGGCTGAAGAAAGGATTTTTAACAGTTTTGTGCCATGGACCCTTTTGGCTTTCTCCTGAAGCCTGTGAAGACCTCTCAGGATAATGTCTAAAAATCCCTAAAATAAAACACATACTATGACAAAGAAAACATAAATAAGTTATAAAGATATTTTTAATAGTGATAAATATGCTTATTTATTAACATATAAAATCATAATGTCTGGCAGCAGATCTAATTGGTAATAATTATTGGGAAGTAGTGATGAGTGTAAATGATGTTTTCAGATATCTGCACCAAATATAAGGTAATATAAATATGTATGTGAATTCTACCGGTGATAAAGCTACAGACATTGTTAATTCTACAGGGGTCTGTTGTCTACATTTATAATGCACAGTAATGCTAAATTTCTAAAGATGACGATGAAATTTTTCCCATTCCAGATTGCAGAATCTGTGAGTTTTGTTTATCAATGTTCTCGGCTTAAAGATACCTGAGATATAAGATTACTTTTGAAAAAGAAGATTCATTTTGGCTTTGCCATCTACAAAACGGGCGATTATTTTGAACTTGGCATCATCCTCGACTCCTCTTGCAAACCAAATCATCAGCAAACCTGTATGCTTTAATTCCGGATATGTGTAGAATCTGACCACTCTCAGGACCTTCATGACCCCATATTGGTCCAAGCTACTGTCTTCTACCTGGATTTTTTTCAACAGCCTTTTGCTTTTACACTTGTTCTAGGATCCACAGTCTATTTTCAATACAAATAAGATAACATGGATTACTCAAAATTCTTCTAAAATTTCTCATCTCACTTGAAGAAAAATTCAACAACTTCATTTATCCACCAGCCCCTAAATGATCTCCTCTGGCTCCCCCGGGGTATTCATTTCATGCAACTCCTCTTCCAACCCCACTGCAGCAGCTACACTGGTGCTTTGAAAGCTCAGTAACTATTCCAGGCTTGCTCCTTCCTCAGAGCCTCTGCACTTATCCTCCCCTCAGTCCAGGATACCGTGGGCTCCAGTGAGTTTCAATGACTTCTCCAGTGAGGCGTCCCTGAGCACCCATTTTTAAACACTACCCTTGCTGCATTTCATTTTTTTTTTTACCCCTCCTTGCTTTATTTTCCCTGTGTACTTAGTATTATGTGACAAACTATTTTTTTATTATTTCATTGTTTATTTTCCCCCACAAGAATGTAGCACTGTAACAGCAGATTGTTTTCTCATTATTTTGCTTTCTCTTGTTTCTCCTGCTATAATCCTTAGCACCTAGAATTTACTTCCATAAAAGGAGCTAAATAAACATTGGCTGAGTGAATGAGTATTTTGATTTAACATATACACTACTTTTGCCATTATGCAAATATTTCTGGAATAAGTAATGACTATCTTAAGGAAATAAAACTTACAACATTATTAACCAGTTATTTTAGGATATTATACTATATATACACGAACTTTATACCTTCTTCCATGGTTTCATATTAAAAAGACCATTCTCAAGGCATAACTTGTGATTGTTGGTTTTTGTATATGGTTATAATGTTGTTGTCATCTTTAATCAACTTTAGCTATAACTTTGACTCTTTTTTTCCAATTATAAAGCCTGAAATGCCTGTTAGTCTGAGACACAGATGGCAATAAAAGGATCTTGCTAGAGTTGTTAAACTAAATGGCAGGTATGCCTTGGAAAGAGTTATTGCTGTATGTCCAGACAGATGATTCTATTCATTTTTTAATGAGATTCAAACATTTTAATAGTTTTTGTATTTGGAATGCATTTTCAAAATAAAATCTAAATTAAGTGAAAACATAGTTTTGGCTAACAAACTCATATTGGTAAATTTTTGCTTTGGCCAACATTTAGGGTTCTGATATATATAAATTTAACAGTCTATTGTCTATATCTTTGAAACACTGCTAATTAACCAGCCCTTAACTATCATGAATAGTTAAAATTGCATAAAAGGGCTATGCCTCAGCAGAGTATGCTAGTCCCAAGGGAGTTAATATCACCAAATGTCATATCACTAAATGTTATGCACATTTCGTTGATCTAGTTGATGACAACAGTGCAGTTTTACAGCAGTGTGATAAGAACATGCTCATAAAAATCAAACTCAGATGTGTTTTAACTATAAGCTACAATGTGTCACTGTATTTCCACAGCATGCATGAAGATTACATGTTGACTTCATTACTGATTTTTTTTTTGAAAGCTCAGAAATTTGTGAACTCCAAAAGCTCTGAGTTTTTATTATTTTTTATTTTTTAAGGTGAGTACTCCATCTTACATAATACAAAATGACTTGAGCAATCTGGACACCTTTGGAACGTCCCCATTTGTCATCTCTAATATGACGGCTACATATGGAGGTCATGTTGCCTGAATATTATTTTATTTCTTCTGTCATAATCAACCTATTCTAGCATGCATTTCGGGCTGAAAATTTCACTTTCATAGGGCAATATGTGTTGATTTTTAGCAGGCTTCCTTAAAACAAGACAAAGATTTATTCATAGATAAACTGCCAACAAGGACCTTATTATTTAATTATGATTGTATATAAGATTCCCATGGTTAATCTCATCCTAGAGAAATGCACATTTTCTATAGAACATTACCTACAGGAAAGTACTGAGGCTGTGGCATTTGGGATACTATCTGAAAATAATTTGTTCTATATTTCACATGCATAACCTGAGATGATAAATCTTCCCTCAAAGAAGTATAAAGGAAAAGGAAAGTTAGAGAAATTTCAAAAGACCTACATCCCAGAGTTGATGTGAATTAGTCTGGCAAAACATTGTGGCAAGAGACCTCTAGTTATTCATCTCTGCCTTACTAATCACTTTCCTTGCAGTCAGCAATTACCTTAAAAGATTGCAGGGAGTGAGGAGGTTCAAATAGTCTTCCAAGGAGTACAAATGATTATGAGATACGCACACGTAATAACATTCTAGTTCAAAAAAGCCATAACAGTTTACTGCACCCTAAAAGTGAGTAAACTAGGTATATAATCTCTTCTATACATACCTCCCCTTCTCACATTGCCAAGGTTTGCTATGAACCCCATAGTCTTTGTTTTTGAGAATGTTAGCATTGATCATAGAATGTACACTATTCATGCCCCCTTTCCCCTCCAAATAAACAAACCAACTTCAAGGATTTTCAAACATTACAAGAAGGAAAAGGCCCAGCATTTTGTACTCCTTGAGTTTTCTTTAAGCTATAACCTAAAAGCTGTCTACTCTGAATGGTGAAAATGTGCTCCACTAAGAGGAGAGAGAAGAAAAACTACACCATTACTCTGTGCTGTTTGAAGCTGTACTGTGGAGGTAGTGTCCAATTTTAAAATAGCAAAGCATACAAATTTCCATATTAGTCAGCTTTGCTGCAGTAACAAATAACCCTAAATTCCCAGGGACTTAAAACAATAAAAATGTATTCTCAGTAATAAATTTGTCTCTCCCTGATGTTTCTGGTGGACTGCCCTGAGTTACTGTTTTCTGCCCTGCTCAACTGTCTCCTTATTTTGGGGGCCCAGAATGTACAAGGTGATCTTATTTGTGAAATACCAATTTTGTGGCAGACAGAAAGAACAAGAGAGCTGGGAAAATATGCAGTGGCTCTTACAGCTGCTGCTGGGACATGGCAGATTTCTGATTTTCTCACTTTTCTTTGGCCAAAACAAGTCCAATGTCAACACAGTGGAGAAATACATTGCTCCCAGAGAAACACCGCCCCTCACATGGTAACAGGCAGGGATATGTGATCATGCATTCTACCACAGTTCTTTGTGATTAATTCTGTCACTATAAATACTGGTTTTCTTGCAAATTCCACAACTAACTTGAAAGGCATTTCCAACAACAAATTTCAATCAGGGGTTTCAATTGTTTTGTTTTCCATTATTTATTGTTTATTTCATCCCAACAATGTTTTGACCATGGGTGGATAAAATACCTGAATGATGTTTGAGCCCAACACCATTGGCTATATAACCTCTGCTATCTTAATTAAAATTTTATATTAGCTTGTTGTTATAACTTATAAACAAACTCCAGCATTTATTAAAATAAAACAACCTTCACAACATTTTTCCAGCTTTCTAATCTCTCCCTCATCATAGACTAACTTCCTCAAAACATTGCCCATTTTTTTCTATCCTAGGAATATATCAATATGTGTGCTCTCCTTCTCTCTCAAGAATGTTGGAATTATGCAATGTGGAGCCAAGTTTTGTCCTCTCCTTGAAAGAAATCCTTGAAATACTGAGTAGTTGGATTAGTCAATGTGGGGGAATGGGAGCACAGAGCGCTGGAGAAAGGGCAACCTCTTTCTCACACCAGGAACACCACAAACCGCAGGCTCTGTTAGTCCTGGAGCTCATCCACCAAAAAGTGGTAACATGTGTCATTTACAGGATGCAGCAAAAATCTGTGGTACTATGAAAAGATATGTTCTGTGCTTTCCCAGTGATATCAAAACTGAAGTAATGTGCTTAGAGTGAATCTCACCACATCATGCCAGGAAAATATATGCTGGGCAGATCTCACTGTGGGATTGCTTTGATGTAAGACAGATTGCTATATTTCCCAGCATTGCTCTGAGTATGCCTTTAATGAACAGAAGGAGAATATTTGAACTACAACTCACACAACAGAACCAAAACCACTCAGGTCTTTGTTCTGGGTATGGATCCAAATCTATGCTAGCAATGATAATGTTTGTAAGTTTTCTTTATTTTTTATACTATTTGCAATAGACTTCTGATATCCATCTTCTATTCCAAATAGGAATTTTCTTCCATATCAACCCTGGCCTTCTGGTTGTGTTGGGATATTTGTAATGATTGGAGGCTCAACATTTCATGATAAATTTATTTCTTTCATGGGACAATGCTGGGTATGTGTCCACATTACAAAAAGTCTTCAATTTCTGAGTCTTATAGACATATACAATAATGAATTCTCGCAAAATAAGAATGTTCCTACAAATTGGTAGTTTTAAATGGCTTCCAGTTTTGTATGAAATTTTGGATAAATAAGGAATTTTAGATATAGATAAGTAAAAAAGTAAAAGCTGTATTATATCAAGTTCATCTAGAATCAAATTTGTGAGAAAACTCAAAACATTTTTTAAATATATACCAAGATATATGTTTGTCCTTGGACAGGAATTATGAGTGATTATGGGATGATTCTTACTGAGTTAGTGGTGATCTGAGCAGCTTCCCTTCAGCTCTGTGCTTCATTATGTTCACGTAGTTCAAACTCTAGGTAGCTTTCTGGTGGATTTTATAGTTTTGCTTACTCAAGGTTGTTGCTCTTCATTTTTCTTGTGCCTTTCTTTTACTATAAAAAGATAAAAACTCACACCCTCACATTTGCTTGCCTGCCACTGACCACATAACACTGTTTTGTACAATGAGATATAAGTAAAAGTCCACTAAAAATTCTGGGGACGGCCTTTGCTTTCCTGATACTGATACTACTTTGTCCTTCTTCCTTCCTTTCCTACTGTGTCTTCCCTCTCCTTCATGCTTCTAGAAACTCAAATGTGATGGCAAATGCTATAGGAGTCATATTGTAGCCATGAATTAAAAATCAAGATAATTACACACACATCCACTCAAACATCCTGGAACCACAAAACATATGTCTGGAACTGGAGACATTCTGACTTCTTGTTAAAGAGAAAACTAAAAAGTCAAATTTGTTTAAACCGCCGTTCAATAGGGTTTTCTATAACTTGCATATGAACACAATCTTTATTTATGGTTCTAAGTGATTATAGTAAAAACCCAACCTGGCACCTTTTACACTGGGACCCTTGGCCGTTACTAAATTTTAAATGGTTAGTTTGGCACACCAGATTAGATTAGGTCTTCAGTTGAGGACAGGCAGGAGGTGGTCAAACTCATAAGGTGTCACTAATGTCTGTTCTGGAACAAGGTTACTTTGACATCCTGAGGTTTTTGGAAACCAAAACTAAGTTACAAACATATCAAAATCTATTTCATATTCTAAAATCTCTCTGATCTGAAAACATAAAGTGCACATTTAAGATCACACTTATTAATTCAAAAATGAAAATAGGAAAACAGTTTTCATATCCTCTTCAAATGAGATTGAGGGAAGCTGGGGTAGAGTATGTGTTCACTGCATCAGTACATAAAAAGCATACCCAGGAGGATGTTAAAGTTATCATGAACAAATAGCAATTTTCATCTTCACTTAAAAACTTCTCTTTGACGTCTAGAGAAAGCAGGGGAAAACATATGTTTACTAAATTGAAATTATGGGTTCTTTCAACTGTAAGGTCCTAACTCATGATTAAAGACTTCCTGGGATGCAATTCCTTTCTAATACTATAGAAATTAGCAGTGGCAGCTGCTGCAAAATTTCAAAACAAGAATTTAAAATCTTCAAAGGAATAGAAATCATAATCTGATTTTCGATTCTTTCACTTCCCAGTCTCTGCCCTTTCCTTCTATTCCTGCTTTATATATTTTAAAATTTAGTTTTGTGGCAAAAACTTTGGTTATTTATTTATTTGAGACAAAGTTTCACTCTCTCACCCAGGCTGGAGTACAGTGGCGCCATCTCGGCTCACAGCAACCTCCACCTTCCAAGTTAAAGCGATTCTCCTGCCTCAGCCTCCAGAGTAGCTGGGACTACAGGCATGCGCCACCACACGTGGCTAATTTTTGTATTTTTAGTAGAGACGGGTTTTCACCATGTTGGCCAGTCTAGTCTCAAACTCCCGACCTCAAGTGATCCACCTCCCTCGGCCTCCCAAAGTGCTGTGATTACAGGTGAGCCACCGTGTCTGGCCGCAGTTATTTATTAAAGCTGGGAACTATCTTACCTCTTCACTGGCAAAAGAGCTATCCAGAAAAGTTCAAAACTTTGGGTCAGGGAAAGATAATAATTTTACAACAGTCAGTGTTCCATGATTCTGAACCTAAAAAGACTGTGTTTCTTCCATAAAACTCAGTTACCTTGAAGTCACATTCTTATTTACTTCCCCATGTACATTTACTGAGTAATCAGTTTCTCACAAGTATGACCCATGAGAACACATTAAATGCAGAATTCAACAAATGCATAAGAAAAGGGACTTGCCAAATTATACATTGGCAATGGAAAATAAATTTGCAGCCATCTGTTTTGAAAAATCAAACTCATCGAAAATTGTCAACAAAATTTTTATTCAGTCCAGCAAATGTGTCCCTACTTGATATGACCTGAAGGGCTTATTATATTTTTGTTTTCTGACTGATCTAAACTAGGAACTAAATATTTTCAGTGCTGATGTTTATTTTTATAAATAGCCCTTTCAGGTTCGGCTGCTTAAATATGTAAATGATTTTGCATTTAGCCAAGACTAATTTGACATGTGTTTTGGAAAAGGATCCATACCTGTGAGGGAGGTAAAGACACTGGTGGCAATGGAAGGGTGTAGTGGTTTTGTGTCTATCATTGCACATAATTTACATATGTGTGCATATATGCACAAATAGTAAATGTGGCCATTTGGAAAACACATTTTATGTTGTTATGTTATGTTATGTTATGTTATGTTATGTTATGTTATGTTATTTTTTTGAGACCTGGTTTGGCTCTGTCACCCAGGCTGGAGTGCGGTGGTAGGATCACAGCTCACTGCAGTCTTGATGTACCCAGGCTCAGGTGATCCTCCCACCTCAGCCTCCTAAGGAGTTGGGACTACAGGTACATGCCACCATGCTGGGCTAATTTTTGTATTTTTTGTAGAGATGGGTTTCGCCATGTTGCCCAGCCTCATCTCAAACCCTGGGCTCAAGCGATCCGCCTGCCAAGCGATCCGCCTGCCTGGGCTTCCTAAAGTGCTGGGATTAAAGTGGCATGAGCCACTGTGCCTGGCCTACTTCTTTACCTCTTATTTAATTACTGTTAATAGTTAAAGACACTGCAACTCTTATATATTCACTGTCAGCACCAATGATATCAAATGGTCCCAGTGTTAAAACTTAGCCATGGATAAAAGATTTACCAAGGCGTGGTAAGTTTCTAAGTTGTTGTCTCTAGATCGGATTTGAGGCAGTCCAATGTTTTAAACCTTATAATACCTTCTTTTAGTCTCAACTTTTCACGAAGGTGGACAAGACAAGTACTTTGGAATCTGAAATGCTATATCAGTTTTCAAAAGGCTATCCAAATCACATTTCAGAATCTTATCCCTTTCCCTCCTTTCACTCCAATAGTTATCCACGGCAGAGTTCCACCAAGGAGGTAGAACATGATAGAGAAACAAGATTGCTGATGATGTTCACCCAAGAAAATCCCAAAAGGCACGTACCAAACTGAATCATTCCATAAAACTATCTTTAATCCACATCTATATATGAGTACTTAAAATCAATGACAGAATCTATCAAATATCAACTAACTTCTGAGTTTGAGGAAGTATGCCAGATGCCATGGGGAACACATACACTGGTATATAAGTACAGATACAGGCAAGGCATGACATGTCCCTTTGGGACTGGTGACCTGTTTGAAGAGATAAAATTCACGGAAAATCTAAAATGAAATACAAATAAAAGGCAACTGTAGGGACCTGACAGACCAGCATTATCAGGAAAAGCTTTGTAGAAAATATTGGATCTGGACTAATGTTTAGATGAGACATATATTAGTTTGTTAGGGCTGCCATAAAAAATAGTATCACAGAGTGGGTGGCTTAAACAACAGAAATGTATTTCCCATGGTTCTGGAGGCTGGAAGTCAAAAGTCAACATGTCTTCAGGATTAGTTTCTCCTGCGGTCTCTCTCCTTGGCATGCAGACTGCTGAGACAGCCAAGTGTAAAGAGGTTCCCAGAGAAACTCCACCCGGCCTGCACTGGGAGGAGTGCGCACAGGGGTAGAGCCACAGAAGTTCATGCCATTTGCAGCAGGGAGGAGCTTGGATCCTCCTTTTCCTGGGACGTATGTGGGATTCAATCCACAAGGTGGGAAGCACACGTGTAGGGACTCTGTCCTTGTGGAAAGTTCCTGTTTCACTTTTTTCCTTTTCACCCAATAAACCCTCTGGCTCCTTACCCTTCAAATTGTCTGAGAGCCTAATTATTCCCGGCCATGCGACAAGGACCCTGTCTTACCTGAACTAACAGTCCTACAACACAGCCACCTCTCCCTATAACTTCACGTGGGATTCCTGTATGTGTGCAGTGTCCTCATTTTCTTTTCTCGTGAGGACACTAGTCAGATTGGATTAGGGCCCACTCTAATGCCCTAATTTTAACTTAATCACCTCTTTCAAGGGCCTATCTTCAAATACAGTCACATTCTGAGATATGGGGGTAGGGGGTTGTTAGGACTTCAACCTAACAATATTTTGGGGGAACACACAACTCAGCCCATAACAGAAGGTGAGAAACTCAGAAGGAATTTATGCTGAAAGAAAATACATAATTTTATATAAATTTCCTGAAATAAAGGTATACTGTATTTTATTTATTGTAAGACATTTATTTTTGTTGCTGCTATAGATTATCCATGACTAGTTATATAAAACACTCTTTCTAATTATATGGACAAAACCAAAAAGCGTCAATTTTTAATACCAAATAAATGGATGTTCCTTAAGTCTACCAATAAGTATCGGCTCCTGAAGAACTCCTACATAATTTTTCCAGGAAGAAAAACTAATGTTTACAGCTGGATATTACTTCATTGCTAGTAGGGTGTGACTATTCATTCAGCAAACATTTATTAAATACCTACTGTGTGCTTGGCAATGTCCTCCATTAAAGGAATTAAAATATGTCTGAAATGTGAACCTTAGCTCATTATTCAGATGAAGAAACTAGAGAAGTTTCAGAAGTGTCCATAGAAGTTGGACAGGGCTAGAGAACTAGCGAGGAGCACTGCAGTCTTCACTCACAGCTTGCCTTACCCTCTATATAATGCTGACTCCATGAAACTTGGTTTCCATGTGAGGATCTGTTGAGAATTACTGAACTGAGAAGACATGCCTAATACTAAGTCTCTTGAGCAATTAAGCTTGTGTCATATGCACAATCAATTAGGCTAATGGCCAATCCAATCACTCAAAAGAACCCAGTAAGTGCTGGACATATAATAATGATAGTAACACCTAACCTTTTTTCTGTGCTGCCTGTGGCCAAACCTCATGCTGTGTGCTTTACATCCATCACTTGATTTACTTCTCACAATTACCCTTGAGGTTAGGTACAATTATCATTGACATTTCTATAGATTAAAAAACTGAGGCTTACAGCATTTAAGAAAAATACCTAGAAGTCACAGTGGAAGATGATTATGCTTCAGATTTCATATTACCAAATGTAACAGCAGGAAGATATTGCAGAGATAAAGTTGCAATCTCTACTCTTATCAAGAAATTAAAAAAAAGAATGTTGTGAATTTGTGGTTTATTGTTTTATTTCCAAAGACATAAGGGCACAGCCATTCTATACATGCATTATTCAGCAGAGCAGTGTCATGCATTGTTATATGGAAGTAGTAGAACTTACTGAATCTTACCAATTGGGGTCTTTGGACATAGATATAAAACATGTTTTGTTACATCTTAACCTAATGTCAGGACAATTGGCTGTATGTCTAAGACAGTATGTAATGTTTTAAGTTAATTTAATCTTTTCTAACTTTCTATTAACTGAATTGGATCAACTGTATGACCTAACCGTGAGTCATAAACAATTTTTAAAAATAGATCTCACTGGAAATCAGATTATGTCAATGGCTTGAACCTAGGCATCGTCTGAATACAAAAGATGCACCAGTTTATCGCTGTCTTCTAATAATGGTGTTGTTTATGAGTATTATCATTCAAAAATGTATGCATATGTGTTTTCCTACTAGATATAACAGGCCACAAAAAGAGAAATGAGAATTTCAGATGGTGTATGTACGACATCTCAAAATGTCCAAGTATAGCAAGCAATACAGTTCCAATTTTCAATATATTTACCAGAATTACTATCTACATAAACAGACTGTGTGTTTAACCTTTTCCCGAAGGCTTTAACTCTGCTAAGCAGAGCTCAGACACGGTCTAACCAGCCTTAAAAAGTCATTTGAAGTAAATGGATTCTTGGTGATAAATACTGATGACTTTTAAAAGTCAGTTTTTTTTTTTTTTGGCTAGAAGTACAGTTTTACATCTCATTTTAAGTCCAGTGAATTTTTCTCCTTTAAGAAGGAAAAACATTTCAAAATCAGGTCTGACTTATTTGGTCTTTCTACCTCTGCTTCTTTCTTGTAATTGTGCCAATAGAATACCCCAATGTCCGGTATTTAAAAAACTAATCTTTGTCTCCATACTTTTTAGTAAAAATTGTTTTGAATATTTTGAATATTTTTACTTCTAAATATGGGATTCATTTCACTGGCATCCTTAAAATATTTGAGGATTGATAAGGTTTCGATCTGGAACCCGACCCAAATCTCACGTTCAGTTGTAATCTCTGGTGTTGGAGGAGACTGGATCATGGGGAAGTTTCTCATGGTTTAACATCATCTCCCTAGGAGCCATACTCATGATAGTGAGATTAGTGGTGGCACATATATACCATGAAATATTACGCAGCCATAAAAAATGATGAGTTCATGTCCTTTGTATGGACATGGATGAAGCTGGAAACTATCATTCTCAGCAAACTAACACAGGAACAGAAAACCAAACACCGCATGTTCTCACTCATAAGTGGGAGGTGAACAATGACAGCACATGGACACAGGGAGGGTAACATAACACACACAACGGGGCCTGTCAGGGGGTGGGGGCTAGGGGAGGGAAAGCATTAGGAGAAATACCTAATATAGGTAATGGGTTGTTGGGTGCAGCAAACCACTATGGCACGTGTATACCTATGTAACAAAACTGCATGTTCTGCACATGTACCCCAGAACTTAAAGTATAATAATAATTTTTTAAAAGTGTGTAGCACTTTCCTCTCTCTCTCTTCATCCTGATCCAGCCATGTAAGATGTGCCTGCTTCCCCCTTTGCCTTCTACCTTAATTGTAAGTTTCCTGAGGCCTCCCCAGTCATGTTTCCTGTGCAGCTTGTGAAAATGTGAGCCAATTAAACCTCTTTTCTATTTAAGTTATCAGGTCTCAGGATTTTTTTTTTTTTTTTTTTTTTTGAGATGGAGTCTCGCTCTATCACCCAGGCTGGAGTACAATGGCGCGATCTAGGCTCATCACTGCAACCTCTGCCTCCCGGGTTCAAGCAATTCTTCTGCCTCTGCCTCCCAAGTAGCTGGGACTACAGGCACGTGCCACCATGCCTGGCTAATTTTTGTACTTTTAGTAGAGACGGGGTTTCACCATATTGGCTGGCTGGTTGCATACTCCTGACCTTAGGGGATCCACCCACCTCGATCTCCCAAAGTGCTGGGATTACAGGTGTGAGCCACCACGCCCAGCCAGGAATTTTTTATAGCAGTGCAAGAATGGACTAATACAAGGGTTATCCAAAATTGGCAGAAAAATTGTAACACCTCAAGGAATCGATGGGATGTGGCTCATAAAATAAGCAGCAAACTGAGGAATCTGGAAGATGTTTGAGAGAGAGCGGGCTCCATGGATGTGGACCTGGTGCAGGAACACATGGCCTCACGCTTAGGAGGACACCAGACTTGGTTTAACGCCCTGCTGTGGCCATCTTGAAATCCTTAATAATTCTGAAACAAGACGTCTCATATTTAATATTTGGTATTGAGTCAGGCAAGTCATGTAGCTGGCCCTGCTTTGAGGTGTGTGTGTGCGCACGCACGCGCACATGTGTGTGTATATTGTGTTTCCTTACAGGGTGCCATTCAGTTAGGTGCAGTTTTCTGCATTATTGCCATAGTGTTTGTAGCAAATGAAATTGTGCATAAGCAAACTCAAAATTCTTATTATGCTCAAATTTCCTCCTAATGTATCAATCATGATAGAACAAAAAAAAAATCATGCTTTCTAAACAAGTATTGGAGCAGAACTGACTGTACTTGGTTATTAGAAAACAATTATTAATGTGAGGTAAGACAAAGGAGAAAAGGATCCCAGAATGAGGACAGCAATGCACTTCCTAAAAATACAGGCTGTTCTTGGCCAGGGGACCCCATGCCCTAAGTGAAGAAAGTCAAAGTATACTAACTCCTCCAAAGAGTAGCCTAGAATTCCCAGGGGAAAGAGCAAATTTGCACTAAAAATTGAGTAAGCTGTTTACAGTTGGCTGTTCTGATTGTCCTTTTTAAGTCTTTCTCCCAAGCATTTTAGTCTGGAGCCTTGGGAAAAAAAGGTAGAAGGAGGGATTTTTTAAAATCTTTAAGCCAAACTGCTAGACTGCACAGTGGAGAAGAGAGGGAGGGCATCTCTCACCTGGATGGGAGCCCTGTCCTGCACAGAAGTCTCCAAGTCTACCTGGGTTGACACCTGGAAAACACACAACACAAAGGCCACAAGACAATGGATACTGGGATCCAAGGAGGCAGGATCTCACCGGTAGCACACAGCTTCCTAGTCCAGCAGGACTGTAGAGTCTGAAGGTCCTGTTCTTCATAGAAGGTGGCCATGCCCAGAAAGGACAGTTTAATTACTTTCTTTTCTATAACTCTCAAGCTAATGTGACAGATTGAACATCCCTATTTTGACATTTTCACTCTTTAATGGAAAATAGGGCAGAAAAATGAAGGGCAGAAGATCAACTTTGATACCGTTAGCTAGAGAAGAAATACTATACATCCTTTTTATTAAATTTATCTCATCCTCATTGTATAAACTTACTCTGAAATAAAAAAGCTGTCATTGAACACTGGTAGACACTATATTATAGTCACTCTACAATTTCCAACCAATGTGTTTTACTTCATCTTATTTTTACAGAAAAAGGAAAATTCGGAGCACAGTAAGCGTAAGTTATTTTAACTATAAACCACAAAGGACAAATAATGTCATAGAAAACAATTTGCCAGAAACCACTTTCTCTCAGAGCTTGGTTTTCCTTCCACATATTTCCTAGCTGTTTAAATTCTATCACTTAATATCAGTCCCAGGTTTAAATTTTCTCTCTTGAAACTCCTTGCTTTTAGTTATTCCTTATGAATAGATTTATCTTCTCTTATACTTAATCAGCTCTTAGCCATTGGTTTATTTAAAATGCTACTTGCCATGATAATGGATACTGATATGTTGATTTACATCTTTTCTTAAAGCATTTATGGCAAGGTTTGGCTTGGTTTTCTACACATCTGGTTATCAGGTGCTATTAAGAGGCCCATTACCATAATTTACTTTTTACATGAGTGTGACTTTACCCATGTGGTTTTCCCCTAAGTGCTACACACCTGCTATTATGTTTTCTTTTCTAAGAGATTACATTTGCACTTTTAGAGGAAAACCACGAGGATGCTGGTTTTTATCTTTCTTTTTTAATCTTGCAATTCCATTCACAATGAAATAGCTCTTAGTCATTTTAGTGTGAAACCAAGTTTAAGATAACACAGATTGAAATTGAGACATACAAAGCCCTGCTTTTGAAATGAAAATGTTCTTCAATAACACTGCAGCTCCCTCAAACCCACAGTGTTTCAAATGTCTTTTGAAATGAAGCGATCTGTTTACTCCTGTGAGATGGATTATTTTAAGAGAGCTCTTTATATTTGCTGTGCTGCTAGCTATTGGGTCTCCCATTAGCTTGTCCACTGCCAGCTCTCAGATCATACAAGGCCAGTGGGAAAAAATTCACCATATTGGTCATTTCCCACATTTGTGCTCAGAGAAGCTATGTCTATGTCTGGAAGACAGTGAAGAGTTAAAAAAAAAAAAGTTGAAGTTGAAATTTGTTTTACTCCAGTACTAACAAGCAAATATACACGTGAGAATGTATTTCTTATAATATTAATACAAAGCCTTATATTAATAAGATAGAGAAATATTTCAAACAATGCATTTGACAAGAGGTTAGTATCCAGAATATTCAAGGAACACAAATAACTCAAAGGAAAAAAATAAATCCAGTTAAAAAATGGGCAAAAGACCTGAGAAGGCGTTTATCAGAAGACATACAAATGACCAACAGGTATATGAAAAAATGCTGAACATCACTAATCATCAGGAAAATGCAAATCAAAACCACAAGAAGATATCACAAGAAGATATCATCTACTCTGAGTTAAAATGGCTTTATCAAAAAAACCAAAGAGGCCGGGCGCGGTGGCTCACGCCTGTAATCCCAGCACTTTGGGAGGCCGAGGCGGGTGGATTACCAGGTCAGGAGATCTAGACCATCCTGGCTAACATAGTGAAACCCCGCCTCTACTAAAAATACAAAAAAAATAGCTGGGTGTGGTGGTGGGTGCCTGTAGTTCCAGCTACTTGGGAGGCTGAGGCAGGAAAATGGCGTGAACTGGGAGGCGGAGTGTGCAGTAAGCTGTGAACGCATCATTGCACTCCAGCCTGGGCGAGAGAGGGAGACTCCGTCTCAAAAAAAAAAAAAAAAAAAAAGCAACCACTGTCCTGGTTGTAGAGAAAACGGAACACTTACACACAAGTGGTGGGAATGTAAATTAGTACAGCTAGTACAGCCATTATGGAAAACATTATGGAATTTCCTCAAAAAATTACAAACATGACATAACCATGTGATTCAGCAGTCTCACTACTGGGCATTTATCCAAAGGAAATGGAATTAGTATGTCAAGGAGATAGCTGCACTCCTATGGTTTCTTATTATTTTTTTTTCAGAATTATTCACAATAGCTAAGATACAGGGTCAACTGAAGTATGCATCAATGGATGAATGAATAAAGAAAATGCGGAATGTATACACAATGGAATACTACTCAGCCATAAGAAAGAATGAAGTCCTGTTATTTGTGGTGACATGGATGAACCTGGACAATAATATGTTAAATGAAATAAGCCAGGTGCAGAAAGACAAATACTACATGATGTCACTCATTTGCAGAATTTTAAAAAGCTAATCTCATGGAAGTACAGAGTAGAATAGTAGTTAACAGAGGCTGGGGAAAATAGGAGGAAGCGGGGAATGGGGAGAGATTGGTTAATGGGTACAGAATTAGAAATAGATAGCAGCAATAAGTTCTGGTACTCTATTTCACAGTAAGGTGACTGTAGTTAATAATGTTATATTGTATATTTCAAAATAACTAGAAGATATAATTTTAAATGTTCTCACCTCAAAGAAATGATATCTTTGAGGTAATAATGTAACTGCCCTGATTAGATCATTGTACAATGTATACATGTATTAAAACATTAGATTGTACTCCATAAATATGTACAATTATTACATGTCAATTAAAATGAAATAAAACTACAAATAAATAAATAGCCTTAGTCCTCGGTGCCAGGAGAGGCAGATCATTAAGAAAAATGTAGCCCTCCAGTCTCTGATTTAAGAGGAGGAAAAGTTATGTGGGTGTGTTTACGTTTGACACAGCCTGAAATTGGTGTCATGTATCTTTAACCTATAGAGAAAAGGGAACACTGACACACAAGTGCTGTTTTGTTGTTTTTTCCTTTCTGTCCCCTTGAAAAAAATTTACTTACCCTTCCTAAAGCTTGAGTTCCCTTATCTAAAATGCAATGCTCATCAGAGGACCCACTTTGTGAGGTGTTAAACATTAAGGTCCTTAGCACAGTGCTTAATACATAGTTGAGTTCTCAATGAGCATTAGCAACTTATATCATTTGACATATTTTTGAGCATGGTATTATGATGTAATATGTACAACTGTGTGACACCAGCAAGAGGTTTATATAAGAGTATAACTTGACAGAAAGGCAAGTGGCACATGTTCTCACTTGTGTATGGGAGCTAAAAAAGTTGGAGGAAGAGAATAGACTGATGGATACCAGAGGCTGGGAAGGGTATGTGGGTAGCAGTTGGGGTGGAAAAAGAAGTTGGTTAACGGGTACAAACATACAGTTAGATAGAAGGAATAAGATCTAAGGTTTGATAGCAGAAATGGGTGACTATAGTTAATGACAATGTATTGTATATTTCAAAATGGCCAGAAGAGAGGACTTGAAATATTTCCAACACATAGAAATGATAAATATTCAGGGTGATGAACACTTGAAATAACCTGACTGAATAATTACACAGTCTTTGTATGTAACAAAATATCACATATTCCCTATAAATATGTACACATACTTGCATCAAATTCAAGAAAGACAGTAGCTTCATTTCAGAGTTTGGCAAGATCTCCCATCCTAAGGTTGGACATAGTTATAAAAGTATTTACTTCTCCCTAACTCTATTACTATATTTTTGAATATGGTTATATTGTTTTATCCAAAGTTGAAGCATAATATTAATCACATAAGGAACTTGTTGGTAATCCAGATTCCCCATCCCCCACCCAGGAACTTCTGATTTGGTAAGTTTGGGGTATGGCCAGGGAGTCTCACTTTGGAGAACACACCCAAGTTATTATCAACCAAGTTTGAGAAACATGGCTAACACAAGATTTAATAAAGGATAATACCATTTTATGGCCTTATTTAAGTAAAATTACAAACTACTCAAGGAATGCAGCAAAGACAGAGTGTTCAGAAAACATTCCACATGCCCTCACTTTCTCTCAGCCTCCCATTAGTAAGGTGAAGGCCAGTGGGTTGCAACAAGTGCCATGGATCACTGCCAGGTCACCACATCAAAACAGGTAGGCAACTTCTTCATTGCTCTTTTCCCTTTCTGAGATGAACCTTCAGGGTTCTGACAACCCAGCTCTTGAGTAATTACAGAGAGCAGAGCACCACCCTCACCCGTTTCCCCCGCACCCATACTGTTCATGTAGCGTAAGCAAGAAATAAATCTTTACTGCAATTCATCACCACCATAACTGTTACAATGGACAAATTTTCTATTAATCAAATAGAGCCTAAAGAAATAAGCACAGAGAAACTAGCTATTCAATAAACACTAATTGATTACACTGGGGGGAAAAGATATCACAAAAAAGTACAGCCCAGTGAGATGAAAAACAATGCTGACTCATCTAAATAGGTGAACGATGTGCCCTTGTTGGTGGTACATGAAGAAAAGGTCTAAGGTGGCAGAAGGGTTGGGAATGGGGAGACTGGCTAATTCCAAAGGAAACAGATACTAACCCACGCACAGCATTCTGACTAAACCTGTGTTCATCAAAGGGATTTCTGCTTTGTGCAATCAATTAACAGTTGCTCGGAAAACCACAATAAAATGTAGAATCTACCAGATTTTTAGAATGTAGATGTGTGTCTGATTTCCAGAGAGCAGCTTCAAATATTTAAGCTGCTAACATCAGACCAACAATGAACTTAATGGTAATTGAAAACATCTTTGGTATAAATAAGAACACATTGTGCACACTTTATTTAAAAAGTTTACTCATGACTTAGACCAACACAGATGTGGTTTAGAGGCATTCTATAGCTGAAGAAATAGAACTTGATGGGAAAGAATAATACCAAAGAGGAAATGAACTGATATGATTTAAACTATGATATAACTAACCTCGTAAATTATGTCAGCCATGGCTGCCTCAAGTAGAACTTTACTTGATTTAAAGCCAGACAAGGCCACTGAATTATTTTCAGTTAATTACGAGCTAGCCATATGTTGCAGTGAGAACAATGTGTTAATCAGTCAGCACTGACTCAATAGTGACAAAATCGTTGGTTTTTATTCTGCTGAATAAAGTGTACTTCATGGATTGAAGATTATGAATGCAATATATTTTGGCAGAGAAAAATTTATTAAATTATTTGTGAAAATTCAAAAACAGTATAAAGTCTGGCTATGTATGAGATTCTACATAAAAGTCCATGCTTTATAAAAGGTATAAAGTCCTTCTGAATGACACAATAAGTCAGCAGTTTAGGAAAACTTTAAGGGTGAAACTCATCCTTATGTAGAAATCAATTTAACATCTGATCTGTATCACAGACATAGTGAAAATATTTAGAATGTATTTAATATATGATTGAACAATTATATAAAACTATCATTTTCATGCCTTACATTAAAAGAGACCAGAACTCTGCTATACTATGAAAAAAAATAGGAAGTACATTCTAATAATACACTCCTACACCAAAACACACGCTGTATATATAACTAGAAAACACAAACATTACAAAGTTGTAAGATATATTTTTATAAAAACATTTAGACTGGGCTCATGCCTGTAATCCAACCACTTTGGGAGTTTGAGGAGGGTGGAACACAGGAGTTCTAGACCACCCTGGGCAATATGAGGAGACTCCATCTCTCCAAAACATTTCTAAAAACCAGCCAGGCATGATGGGGTGCCTCTGAAGTCTTAGCTTCTCAAGTGGCTGAGGCAAGAGGATCATCTGAGTCCAGAGTTCCAAGTTACAGTGAGTTATGATCATGCCACTGAACTCTACCCTGGGTGACAAAGGGAAACCCTGTCTCTAGAGAAAAACAAAACGACAACAATAAAACATAAAGAACATACACACTTCCTTAGTTCTGAAATTCCCTACTATGAGCGTTCAGGTTTACAGCTGTGAAACAGTTCCCTTTTATTTAAAATAATCCATGTAGTCAATGTGAGAAGATAACATGAAAGACAAAAATAAGTAGACTGACTTATTCATAAATTTGGTGCACTTAGGAAAATCCTCAGAAGATAGGATGTTTTCACTGAACTCATCTACCTATGCACACGTTGTATAAGTTATTCTGACACAAAAACCACAAACAACTACTCAAAACATCTATTTCAAAAAGGATGTGCAGATACAGAGTCATGTACCACATAGTGACTTTCCTGTCATTGACAGATCATATATATGACGGTGTTCCCATGAGATTATGTTTAGAGATCTTTAGAAACACAAATATTTACCACAGTGTCACAGTTGCCTACAGTATTCAGTACAGCAACATGCTGTGCAAGTTTGTAGCTTAAGAGCAATAGGCCATACCATACAGCCTAGGTTTGGAGTAGGCTATACCATTTAGGTTTGTAGAAGTATACTCAATGATGTTCACACTAGACAAAATCACCTAAGGTGACATTTCTCAAAAGGTATCCCCATCATTAAGCAATGCATGTCTGTAATTAATGGTTTGTTGCTACTGAAACATAAATCCTTTTATACCTTAATTTTTAAACATATGCTGATGTTTTCCAGTTGATGGAATTAACATCGAAACATTTTCAATAAATCCCAGTAGAGTTAATTAAAATATTTGAAGCATGATAAATTTGTCAAGTTATTTTAAGATTAACACAGACTTTGAGAGTTGTGCCAGGCATGAATTCTCAACCTTCTTCCATCCAAAGTGTAATTAGAGACACTGAGCTTACTAAGGCTCCTTGGACATCTGTTTTGCCCTCTCTTTAAAGCCTTGATTTTTGACTCCCTAATTACACATTTTATCAAAGCACTTTTGCTACACTTTCCTCAGCCCTGTACAAACATGGAGGTGATTCTGATTGAGATGAATATGTGAGGTTCAGTGATTTCATTGAAAAATTCTTACTAGGGCAGAAGTCGGTGTACAGCTCCTGACTTTTATTATTTTTAATGATCAATTTGCTAACTTATCATTTTCTTTTACTAGGATATATACATATATATGTATATTATATATGTAATATACTTGCACATGTATATATTTTTGTTTATACACACAAACACACACATACATAAATATATAGATACTTATATATAAAATATTTGATTCCATGCTTAATAAATGTTAGTGAAGAAAATTTGGTGACTATGGAAGTAAATCAATCAAAATAGGTAATTTACAAACATCAGCCAGCTTTCCAGTACAGGGAGGAAAGGTAAATGTTTGCTTTTACATTTTGTACAGTCCTGTATGTATGTCCAAGTATATTCTCTACATTATTTTTCCCCTAGAGAACCAGAGCCACATTAAAACTTTTATAGGAAATACAAATCTCCTTTTAATATTGGATAGACAGCAAGCTATTTCCTACATTTAATTACAGTAATCATGATTTGTTTTTAGTATATGTAAGGAATAAGAAACTTGACTTTGGAAAGAATATTACATATTTTTGTTAGAAATATAAATTATCAAGGCATCTGTTATAACCATTTAGATTTAGAGCAAATGGGTTACAGAGTATTCTCTTATGATTTGTCTTCCTGAAATAATTTCTCTGAAAACAAAATGGCCCATAAGATTATCATAGAATATTTTCCAACTCCCATAAATACATAGTACCTAGCTGCAAAAATATATATTGAAACTTGGGATTCCAGAAGACCTGAGCTTTATTTTCTTACACATAAAATGAGAGAACTAAACCCAGTCATTTTCAAATTGCGGAGCACAGAGGTTCATGCATGTGGGTCCGAGGGGGCTTCTTTTTTTTTTTTTTTTTTGAGACGGATTCTTGCTCGAGGGGACTCCTTAACATCCTCAGAAAGCTTCTGAGCCTGCCATGCAGATGGATCTGCTCATCCTGCTGATCAGAAAAATGTTGCTTTATCTATTTAAGTTATGTTTCTCTCTTCATTGCTTTCAACACATATTTGTTGAGCACTCATTGTACTAAGAGCTTTTCTAGCTGCCAGAAATGGAGTGATGAATGAGGCAGACAAAGGCTCCGTTACAGAGTTTAAAGAGTTAATTCTAGCTTTACACAACTAAAGGAACTGGAAAACTCCTGGGCTATATATCTAATCTTCCTTCTAATCATCAATTTCCTTCAAGTAACAATTGAATAGCAATTATTTGGCAAATCATTAGCAGTGGGGAAAATGTATCACTAAGATCTTCAAAAGGATTTTTTTTTCTCCTCTTTGTCTTCCTATCATCATCCTCAATATTACTCCAGTAACCTCTGTGCTCTTCTGGTGTGGCCCAAGTATAACTTTAATTCTGGCATGCCTTTTAAACAGTTCTAATTCTGAACATAAGATTATTACAATGTTTTTAAAGGTAATGTAGTTTAAAGGAAGTTAAAGCATTCAATCCATCTTGGGGGAAAAAACAAACTGTAAAGTATGAAACCCGACAATGATGTGTTATTTCCTTTTGGTTAAGTGATCACACACTAGAGGATATCATAGGCATTTTAGTAAAGTTAATCATTACTTATAATTCAAAAAAAAAGGAGCAAGGCAATGGTGTTGAAAGTTCATAACTAGCTCTACATACCTCATAAATGTGTTCTGAGATTGGTTGTGGGAATTGTTTGTGTTTCTTTAATCTCTGAGTATTCATAAAATGGTATTTTAAGGGAACACTTGTTATTTCAACAAATGACTGACATATTATTTAGTATGGTTCTTGCCTGAGCATTTTTTAGTTACATTGTAAGGGACCTTCTAAGATTGTGTTATTAACAGGAAGTACTTTTTCTTACCCTCTGTGTAACCTGTTTCTTTGACTCTTGCAACACCAGAGAAAGTATTTAATCGTCTAATTGGAACCTTAAACAATGAAACTAAGTTGATATTTCTACCAGATGTGTTTTACCCTGAATGCAAGGTTTTAAAGCGATCGTTTCTGTTGAAAAAACAAGCTGGTATCAGTGATCTAATCGTACATATTGGAAGAGACAAACAACTTCCCTTTGAATGGTAAAGACTGTAAATTTCATAATTTCTCATCTCCAATAAATTTCCAATAAAATATTCGTACATCCTCTCTTCCCCAAAATTTCATTATAGTCTTTCTATTTATATTCTGAATTACATAACAATTCAATTTTTTATTTTCAATGTGCTAGTTAGCTGTGTTTGTTCTTTACAAAGAAAAATGAGAATAGAATAGCCTTTCTAAGAGGGATTTTAATACAAATTCTTATCTATTTCCCCAAACAGTGAAAGTAGGACAGACTAAAGAGATAAATTGTTTAGGTAAAGAAAAGCACTTAAAACACGTATGTATCTTACATACATACAAGTGCATATTTACATTGAGAGAATACTTCTTCAAATACCTAGGTATACACATGCAGAAATCAGGATTTCACTGCTTCTCAATTCGTAATTCTTGTTTTAGTTTAGTTACTACTGAGTGAGAAGTATGTGCCAGGCACTACACATTATCTATGTTAGCTCATGTAGTCATTGCAACAGTCATATAAAGTATTTTCAGAGAGCTTTAGAATTTTTAGTATCTGAGTGTGGAGATTGGGATTGATAAACGAAAAAGCTGAGAGAGAAAGCGAGGGGACACCATGGAAGCAAGGCCAAGGCTGTACTCACAACACCCCAGTAACATTTACAGGTCATACAACAGATCCTGTAAATGGGTGGATTGAGGTTCTTGGTTCCTGAAATTTCAAGGAAAATGCCATGTGAATAAATAGTTGAGGTGTTTTCTTTTCCAGGGTAACTATGTTGATGTGTGATCTATGGAGAGCATTTGTGCTGCTGCCGCCCAAATAGCCCATTAACAACCGAATAGGGAGGACAAAGGAGGAAAAGGCATGGTAGATGTGCTTGATATGTAAACTGCCTGGCATCAGTTACCTTTTCCATTGAATATCTATTAAACATGTAATAAAAAATCATGGCATGAATCCTCTCAACAAAAGGGATAAACATAAAAACAAACAGATGTTGCAATTCAGAATTTCTTAATAGGATCAAGTAATTTTATAACAGGAAGAGATGCAGACTTTGGACAAAGTTATGTTAATTTTAAAACTCTGACAATTCATATAATTGTTATTTGTAAATAAATTGATTCTCAGTAGTTTTGAAAATAAACCTGGAAAGGGTTAAATTTTAGGAAAGATACCAACCAGATTCCACCATAGGAAACTTTTATTGGTCTACATTGATCTCTTAGAAAGCAAACTTTTGAGAAACAATTTTAAGAAAACAAAAATTGTACAATATTATTAAACATCTGAATCTTTGTTCTGTTTCACCTGGAGTCTGCAACTGGAAATGTGCAAGGAATCCGGACCTTATTCATACCCATGATATCATGATGGATAACACATTAAATTGCACATAGTAAGTAATGCAGTAATGATATAAATAGAAAGCAGATCATCAATCCAAGTATATTCAGAGGGGAAAAAAAGCAATGAGCAAGATAAAAAATAAAATAAATAGGACAAGATTGCTCACTCCATTTAGGAACATATTCTGTCTTTGTTAAATATTTTAACTTTCTAGGAATATGGGCAAAAACATGTTATGCTTGAATTAGTGTATTTTTCTTGACTTTTCAGTATTTTACTAAGAGATCTTCTACAGCACCCTTTCGAGTTAATAAATAAATGATAAATATCAAACAATTATATAATTTGAAAAAATATAGGGGGATTGATAATACTATAGTGTTTTAGTTACGATTTGGGGATTTTTGGCTATAGCTATTTCATATTAACAAAAACCACATCTCACATTGATTGAGCTCATGCTTACTATGTGCCAATCATTGTTTTTTCACTTCACTTAATCATTACTACCATCTAAGGAGCTAGTTACTATCACTATACCTGATTTGCAGATGAGAAAACAGAGATACATAGAAGTTAAGTAATTTGCCCTTCCATGTGGTAGAGGAGTCTGTACATAGACATCTGTAAACCCATGTTCTTAACCACTCAACGACATCGACCATATTAACTCTACCTGAATTATTTTGGGATACATACATTAAAACGTGTACAGATATAACAGAAAGTCTTCTCTGACAGTATAATACTACATTTTATGGCCTAGCATATTGTCGTTTAGTTTTAAAATATTTTTTGAGGAGTAATACACAGTGATTCACTATATCTAGAAAAAAACATTTATTTTAACATGGTAGTAGAGAATACTGAGCTTCTGACATAGTTTCCGATAATTTGCTGTCTAATCAAAACATATTTGAGGAGAAAATAAAGTCTATTACTCCTTGAACATAAATGTACAGTGATACTGACAGCTTTACAGCATTTGAGGTTTTTGGCCACAGTAACTGCCAAATCAGATTGATATGTGACCTAGTCAATTGCCTACCAATTGTTCTAAATTGACTGGAATCCAGGCAATTTCTACATTTTATGGGCCACAATGAAAAGAAACATCATTTCTGCATCCTACTACAGACTAAGGAGCAAACCTCACATTTTAGGGAGGACTGGCCCTCTGTGAAGTGAGATCCAGGGGCGTGGTGAGATCCAGGGGCGTGGGACTTGAAAACACCTTAGTTGAGATGTGAAGCCCGGAATGAATTGGTAACACATTCCCTCCCCTAAATGTCCTCTGCAAAGATATATTCTTATGGACTCTGAGATGGAGCAAGAAGCAAGTTCATCCAGTGGACTCAATGGAGAGCAATGACGAGGCCATGAACATGAAAAGACTGTGGCCTTTCTAGAGATTCATTGACCAAGGTCTGGACAAACAAAAGTGACATCAATGGAACCTCCACCCTTCTGAGTGTGTGTGTTTGTGTGTGTGTGTGTGTGTGTGTGTTTGCTTGTCTGTCATAGAGAATGAAAGAGATGGTTAATGTGACTAAACTCATATAAAGAGTCTTCAAATGAATGTCACTGTGTGAGAGAAATATTTTCACTATTCAGACTTTGCTGACTCTCAGTCACATATATCCAATACTCAGAGCTAGGACTCCCCACCACCTTTAGTCCTAATAATCCACAAAAATCACTTACCCTAGTTTCAGGTATAAACTAAGAATTTTATGCAAAATCTGATTATTATTGTTGCTGTTTTACTCGTTTCTTTATGCAATGTTTGCAGTTCTCAAATATGCAGGTTGAGCCAGAGAGTGGTGACACTGGTTGGAAAGGAAGAGATAGTAAAGAGAGGGGCCCATGCAACTTTGAGCCTTAATTCTGGTACACTGCTGTTCTTGCCCACTCTTTCTACATATCACCAGCAGCTACTTTGAAAGCCATTACAAGAACACATACGTCACATAGCAAATGAGAGTTAAAGTGAACAAGATTCTTCTCTTCCTGTTAGGTTACACTTAGAAGGCAAAACATTGGCAATGAATTCCAGCATAACAGTCATTTAAAGGTCTGTATAGACCATGGTATCTAGGAGCAGTTTCCCTCATTTATCGTGTCTTTACCTCAAATAATTCCATCTAAAAATAAGCTGTTAAATGTATAAACAACCAAGTTCAACAATTTACACACATACGAATACCTTTGCTAAGTATGTAAGAGAGAGAATGATGGAAAAATATTTTTTAATCTCCTGATTATCATCTTAAAAATGAATAGACTTCCATCGGAAATTATTTTTTCTTTCTATCTTTCTTCATTAACTATATATTCATTGCAGTTTTGCACTTTCTAATTTACTCCCTATTTGGAGAAGAGAGACTTGAATATATGTAACCCTCTATTTTAACCTCTGATTTCCAGTAAGTTTTTATTAAAGTGGAATTCTAACCAAAATTGCACAAATGCCACATGAAGTATTTTATAACCTATTTTATTCCATAATAAAGAAATTATAGCAACACAATTCACTTTATGCCTTAAACCACCGTCATTTATTTTTTGAGAGGTATTATATATTTTGCACGTAATTAAAATAAACATGGTTGGAAACATAACAAAGTCAGTTATTTAGTACCCTTACTAAGCAGTTTTGAATATTATGTTAAATTTTGAATATTATTGTTTATAGCTACTCTGGCAATGATGTGTCACCTTTAAAGACAATGACTATGAGTTTAATCTTATTAGCTATCTGGTCTATCAATAATTACATTTGCCCTATGTAACCTCATAAAGAATAGATCTAAACAATCATATCAGAAATTAATGTTGACATAGTTAGCTTTGCATAATTACGTTATTATTAAAATTAAAACCACCCACAAATGTGGCATGATGACTTATTTATTATTCTTAGAATAAACATAAAAGCAAAGTTATGTATTATCTGAAAATATCCACTAAAGGAGATAAACAACAACAAAAAGTCTCTTAAAGCAAAAGTACTACTTTGTTCTGCACAACTGATGAATGACTTTACTGATTAGACTGTGGCTTTCATTTTTTTTTTTTTGGAGGGGTTCAGGAGTTACTTTGTTTTTTTGCTTTTTTAAAATTATACTTTGAGTTCTAGAGTACATGTGCACAACGTGCAGGTTTGTTACACATATATACATGTGCCATGTTGGAGTGCCGCACCCATTAACTCGTCATTTACATTAGGTATATCTCCTAATGCTATTCCCCCTCACTCCCCCCACCCCATGACAGGCCCCAGTGTGTGATGTTCCCCTTCCTGTGTCCAAGTGTTCTCATTGTTCAATTCCCACCTATGAGTGAGAATATAGTGTTTGGTTTTTTGTCCTTGCGATAGTTTGCTGAGAATGATGGTTTCCAGCTTCATCCATGTTCCTACAAAGGACATGAACTCATCCTTTTTTATGGCTACATAGTATTCCATGGTGTATATGTGAGACTGTGGCTTTCACTTTAATATCAGTATCGATCTATCCATGTTTATCAAAACTGGGATGAGACTACATTTTGGTAATAAAGCTTTAGAATTTTAAAAACATTAAAAAATTTCCCCTATAATGCTAAAATAATGTATGGCTCTGTACTGAGTGCTTTTAAAAATAAAATACATCTGTACTACAATATGGAAAATATGAAGAAATATATATACTTCTTTATTAATCTTTAGGTGATATGTACTCTGTGAAATTTTTCGATGATAGGTATGATAGTTAATTAGATTTAACCTAATCTTAATATGCTACAATGGAGATATAATTCAGTTGTCAAAGTGTGTCACATGCCACAATCTCCAATAAGAAGTCAATATCCTTGTCTAAATTGTACCATTGCCTTGATTTCAAAAGTTGAGCCAGAATTTTACCCTATGGAAAGATTTCCAAAATTTATATAGCACTCGAATGAGTAATTTCTTACATAATTGTACTAATAAAAGTGTTCACTTCGTTTGCAAATGGTGAGATTTTAGACTCTTTTAAAAGCGTGAAAGCATGATGAAGATTAAAAAATTAAGTTAGTCTGACTCAAAATGAGATGTTTGATAAAATATGGACTTTTGTGCAATAGCTATGTAGTGTGGATTGTATGGGAATCATCATAAATTTCTGATATCTCTATTTGCCCAGTTATAAAGGTATTGCTGCCTGTGGTGACACATTTTATACTTACCAAACGAGTGTTTTCCTGATCATAAGTCTCAGTGAACTGGCATGTCATAAAATCAATCCAGTCAGTTGCAATCAGCATTTTTTAAATGAAATAGAAAACAGAAGAAAAAAAAAATCACAGTGCATTATCCATAGCCAAGGTATTATTTTATGAAGCTCTTTTCAATTACTTATGTAAGTAGGTACATATGTATATAAAATATAAGTATAATGAATATGTATATTATATAATCATATAAGTATACATGTATATATAAACATATAGGTATAAAATATATGCATATGTGTATATACGTATATATGCACATGCATATATGTGTGTATAGATATGTATATCCTCCCCATTATGATTTATCTTAAGATCACTTATCATCTCCTGATACACTTCCCTTGTTTATTGTTTATCTCCCCTGACTGGAACATAAGTGCTTATAGTATCACAGTAAGAATCATAATAAGTGCTTAGTGAATGTTCCTTGAATAAATGAATTCATGACTACACATAAACACACCTACGCACACACTCTGGATTGCGATGTAAAATGTATCTTTTTCTCTAAGCTGGTGGCAAAAAATGCTAGAAATATCACTGATCAGAACCAAACTCTGATGTTGAGAAAGTCAGTTTCTTTTAACACAACTTCTAGCTTCTTTGAATCACTACTGTCCTCCCCTCCATCTAGTTAAAATTGAAACTTACAAAGTTTCTTCCATAAAATCTACAATAACAGAGTGTAAAGAAATATCCAAAGGGATCATGCCACAGGGAAGATATTGGATCTCATGAAATTGGTGGCTCAACCAGGAAGTGCTCAAAATGTAAATGATTTCTTTCATCCATGTCCTCATTCAGTAGCCATACGATAGGGTCACAGGAGACAGCTGCGGGAGAGAAATGCTTCAGGGGAGCACAGGTAATTAGAAAAAGGCAGGGAGGTAATGAATAGAATCTACTACACCATCAGAATCAAAAAGGAAAACCAGACTCCAAGATTATTGTTGGTTACTGTATCATAAGACAGTCTTCTGAGTGGGTACAAAATGAACTGACACAACTAGCTTGAGGTGTTCCAATAGCCAAGGGAGGAATGGTTCTATGAAGAGGGGTGAACAGTAGAGGATGAGGCAGAAAGAAGAAATGAGATCCATGACAGCCAAGTGAAATAAGAAAATAAGCATAAACTTCCATCTGGTGAGGCTGAGGAAGAGAAGCCACTAAAGAATTTAAGCAGGGTGGGGACACAGTCACATAGGAATTTTTAGAAGATCAATCAGGCAGCAAAACCAAAAACAGTGGGGAGGGTTTTCAACATATTGCCAGGCAAATCAGTTAGGAAGTTGCCACAGAAACTCAGGTTAGCAGCTGGGTGTGGTGGCTCATATCTGTAATCCCAGCACTGTGGGAGGCCAAGGCCGGGGGATCACTTGAGGTCAGGAAGTCATGACCAGTCTGGCCAACATGGTAAAACCCCGTCTCTACTAAAAATAAAAAATGAAAATAAAAATTAAAAAGCTGCGTGTGGTGGTGCACACCTATAATCCCAGCTACTCGGGAGACTGAGGCAGGAGAATTGCTTTAGCCTGGGAGGCGGAGGTTGCAGTGAGCCAAGACTGTGACATTGCACTCCAGCCTGTGCGACAGAACAAAACTTTATCTCAACAACAACAATAAACTCAGGTTAGAGATGAAGACAGAATGTAGGTGGCAAAGAGATTAGGGAAAAGGCCTGGATCTGAGAGATCATAAGGACTTGAGGACTGATTGGTTGGAAGTGGGGTTGAGAGCAAAAATAAAAATAAATAGGAGAAATCTAGGATTACGCTTTAGTTTGTTGCTTAAGAGCTTGCACCAGTATCTATTTATGTGTAAGCCTTTACCAATAGATACTCAAACACAGACCCAGCTTATTCATAATGGTATAGTTAGCCTATTATAAAATATGACACAGTAGGTACTCATAAATGCTGGCCTCAGATGAGCTAACACAGAAGTAGTAGTTTAAATCTCAAAGACCCATATGGAATTAGATGTTGGGGACATTTGCAGAATTGACTTCAATGTACTTACTGCACTCCTTCTTACTTCTACTTCTTTATAATTCTCCACACATCACCTCCATCCACTTCCTGAACCAGGCAGGACAGCAGTTGCATTGCACAGATCTTTCTCAGTTAGGAATAAGACTTTCCTATAGGACTTGCATTCTTTTCTAGGACTATTTATTTAAAAGATGCCATCTGAAGGCTGTTGTGTAGAGGGAGAGGTAAGTAGTCTTGTGTTTGGGAATTCTGTCGAATTCTGTGTTTCAAAAGAAGCTTGTTAGAGAGGCTCTCAAATAGCTTGGGTCAAATGAAAAGATTGAAAGTGAAAGTTAACACTAATTTCAGCAACCATCTTCAAAAACTGGAATGTACGAAACATTGCTTAAAATATTTTACATTTTATAAACTGTTAGAAATACATAAAAAATAAAGTTGATTCATTTAATTATCCTTTCCTTTGAACTAAATGGTAAACATGTATTATTTACTTGTGTTATTTTATTCTCTTTAGAATAAGAAATACAATCAACATAAAAATATGGGAATTAAAGTATAGGAATGAAAAATAATACAACAGTAATTGAATAGTAAATGGAAACACATTTCATAAACATTAACTCAGAAGATGCATTTGTTCTGGAAAAAAAAAAATTCCGGAAGACCTAGTACTTTCAAGGCAATATACTAGACACTTCGGTGGGACCAAAAAAAGGCAACTTGAACTCTGCCTTCTGAGGCTGAAGGGCTACAGTACTGGGAATTAGTCAAGCTTACTGAAAACGGTAATAAAATACACAGTGTCATAAGTGATACCAGAAAAAAAATACTCCAAGTGCCACAGGAGTGGCTCCAAAGAGAGAAAAGAATATCACCGAGGAGACCAAATAAGCCTTATAAGGAAGGCAGAATTTGAGTTGCATTTGGAAGGAAAATAGGATGCTGGCAGGTGGCAGCCAGGGTGGCAGGAAGGTGTCACTGCCCCCAGGGGTTGCAGGGAGGTGACAGTGGGAAACTGGTGAAGTCCCGGTGTGTGTGGCAGGGGCCAGAAAGATGGAGCACATGCCCATAATGTCAAAGGAAATGAGGTTTAAAAGAAGTCTGAAGCCACACAGGGCAGGGGCAATGAAGACTGTGAAAACTGAACACTATTGCAAAGGGTAAGGCATTATTGGCCCCAAAAGGAGTGCATCCAGCTGACAGAGGGATCTTCCTACTGCAAGTGGCGTTAAATCTTTTTACCAGCAGGCACAGTGGCTCACACCTGTAACCCCAGCACTTTGGGAGGCCAAGGCAGGTGGATCACCTGAGGTCAGGAGTTCGAGACTAGCCTGACCAACATGGTGAAACCCTGTCTCTACTAAAAATAGAAAAATTAGCCGGGCGTTGTAGCACACTTGTAATCCCAGCTACTCGAGAGGCTAAGGCAAAAGAATCACTTGAACCTGGGAGGCAGAGGTTGCAGTGAGCAGAGACCATGCCACTGCCCTCCAGCCTGGGCAGCAAGAGCGAAACTCCCTCTCAAAATAAATAAATAAAACCTTTTTACCTCTACCATCATCCTGCCATGCCTCCCCCCAGGGGATGTGCCCACTGGTTGTTAGACAGATACTCAGTAATGATGGGGGTGCTTCCATGCTGCAGGAACACAAGGAAGGAAAATTCACCCTATTGGGTGAAGACCTGCTTAGGGATGTGGGGCAAGGCCCTTTCCAAATCTTCTACAATCCATGGAATGTAAGCTGCATGCAAGCAAGGACCTGGCGATGCTTAGCACTGCGCTTCCCCCAGACCTTAGCTGACGGTGCCTCAGCATCATAAGCACTCAGTAAGCAGCTGGTATATGAATAATGGCCATTAGTGATACATATCTGTGCTTTAACCAAAATGAAGACAGTAAAAGTGAAAATGAAATGAAAGCACACTCTTCTATATATATATACACACATACACACATACACCAGGGTTATTTGTAAGACATCACTAAGTTTATCATACATAACCTTTAGTAATAAAATATTTTTCTAGTAACTGACAGCTGATTTTCCTCATTGTAATTTTACCTCCAGTTATTTTTCCCCCAAAAGCAAATTTTGAAGAACAAAAAACAAATATATTGCAGGTAAGTTACATAAAAGTAGACATTGTATTTGGATGTCCTATCCAAGTACGACTTTATGGCACAGATGTTGCAAATTTTAAAGCAGTCTGTACTCATAAGAGGGGAAGATATGGCTTAATAATTAAGTCAGATTATATCATGGATTTCTAACACATTCTGTCTCAAAAGGTATAATAAATACAGTGTGGAAAGTCCTACTGAAAATGTTAGAAAATAAAAAAGAAGTAGAAAATTATTAGATTTCCTATTTTAAAAAAATAAATTATATATTCATTCAAGAAGTATAAAAAATGGAAGCAATGGCAAAATACCAGTACAAATCTCTAATGTTTTTAGGTCTTGCTGGAGTTTGATTTGTTTGTAAAATGGGTCACTGAGGGGATTGACAGTTGGGTTAAATAGGAATGCAAATTCATTGTTTTTGTTTTTGTTTGGTTTACAGAAAAATCACAGGTAGATCACAAAAGAAACTAAGATTTGTGTTTTATTAGATTACATATTATAGATGTAATGATATACATCTCGTTGAACTTCCTATCCAGTGAATGAATCATTCCTTACATTGAATCATCAATTTGTATTAAATTGAATATTTCCCATCACATCAACTCACAACTTCAAAGGGCAGACTTGATCACTGGACACCTCAAATACTTTGTGCACCATCCCATGGTTAACTTAAACGCGCCTCTACTGCACCACAACACATTTAACCTAGATGTGGGCAAACCATATAATTTCTTGTCCAAACAAGAACACTTTTGTAAGTTAAAAACTAATTGATGATTACACAGACATAAACGATGACTGCCCAGAAAACGTGAACATGTGATTGTCCTCCTTATCTGTACACCTGAGCTATCAAACACCAAGTTTCTTTGGTCTTTCATGTGATAGACTCTGAACCACTTAAATCCTTAGTGCCCATGTGTCTTCTTTCCATCTACCCACGTAAAAAGTTTCACTGAAAGTCAGCACATGTTGTGATAGGAACTAGATTCAAATGGAGTCCATTGCCCACGCACTCACTCTACATTCTATTTTATTGACATTCCCCTTAAAATAAGCTGCCTGGAACAAGACCTATTCTCAATTTGTCTTGACAAGTACAAAGTAAAGCAGAACTTGACTTCCTATGATCTAATGATAATAGCTAATAATAGCTAACATTTACTGGGTGCTTATATATGTTGGGCTCTGTATTAAGTTATCTGTACATCTATATTTCCATCAACCTATGTATTGATCTATCTGTCCCTCTTAACCCAATGATTATCCCTATATGTTACAGATCAAAATATTGAAGTAGCAGAAAGTTAAATATCTTGTCAAAAGTCTTGACCAAAAAATATGGTAATGTAACTCTTTCCCTTCCGCCCCCACCAGCCCTCACTTTTTTTTTTTTTCTTTTTTTTTTTTTTTGTATGAGACAGAGTCTTTCTCTGTCAACTAGGCTGGATGCAGCGGCACGATCTTGGCTCACTCTAACCTCTGCTTCCTGGATTCAAGCGATTTTCCTGCCTCAACCTCTCAAGCAGCTGGGATTACAGGCACCCGCCATCATGCCCGGCAATTTTTTTGTTTGTTTTGGTATTTTTGTAGAGACAGGGTTTCACCATGTTGGCCAGGCTGGTCTCGAACTCCTGATCTCAGGTTATTTGCCCATCTTGGCCTCCCAAAGTGCGGGATTACAGGCGCGAGCCACCACGGCACCCAGCCAGCCTTCGCTCTTTCAGTGAATAAATACTTACTGATCGTGGAGAAAACTATGTGAAGATTGGTTGAAAATGGTCTCCAGGTTATCCTGATACAGAAGTCAGTAGACCTACTAGTCCAAAAAAAGTCTATGAAAGGAGAAATTAGTTTTCCTCATGCACTAACTATTCATCTGTTGACACTTAAGATATAAGGAAAAATGATGCCTTATTTGGAAGATACTGTTTTAAAACTTACCTCTAACCAGTAACTTACTTATCTTCTCACTCTAAATAGTTCTCTCACTTAGTTACAGTTGTAGGATTTGCATTTATACAGTATCAGGAAAACAGATACTAAATTATTAGAGAAGCATGTTAATAGATCTTTTTCACTACATTATAATCTGTTCAGAAACCAACTGGATGAAGTAAGCTGACTATCTGATATCTAGTTTGTGATTGGAAGACCCAACACACATTAAATGCATAAAGATAACAACAACAAAAAAGGTAGGAATACATCCTTTCGGATTGCCATTTTTTCTGTTTGCCCATGAAGCAAATGCAGCATAGCAGGTAGTAAATCCAGGATTCAAATGGAAGCAGCTCGAGTTCAAAATCCAAGTTTTTGAATTTACAAAACCTCATTGAGTTGAAATATAGGAGCAGCAGTATTCCAACAATGTCACGTTACAAACACCTACGATTATTCATTCACTCACTCTTTCACTAAATACGTATGTCTACCAATTATGAGATGGACACTATGCTAAGGCTAGATGCTGACTAGGCACTGAGAAATTCTTACTGAAATATGGATTCCCAAACAGTTGTTTGGTCTTCTCCACATTTGTATATAACTCTTTCAGTGCTTTTGTTTTCTTTTTTTCTTAATCGTGCAGAGAGCATACTTCAATCATTGCTATTTCTTATACTGTGATTCTTTCATAAGGCTTATATTAGTGATGATAGCAGTGATAACTAAAAATATCTGGCCAAGAAAAAAAAAATGGTACTTCACTGTATATTTGCATTTAAGAAGATGATCAATCTCCAAATGTTATGATTTAGACAATAAAGGAGAAGTGCCTCTGCCTCTGGGCTGTGACAGAATCTGTAAGCTAAAGATTATAAATCTATACCTAGATTTACCTATTCCTACATCCCCTATACCTGGTAGCAAGCAAGGCCTTCCTCATCGAATTCCCATCCCAGCAATCAGAAAG
The DNA here is from genome assembly GCF_003255815.1 of Theropithecus gelada. NCBI lineage: Eukaryota > Metazoa > Chordata > Mammalia > Primates > Cercopithecidae > Theropithecus > Theropithecus gelada. The sequence continues at coordinate 32,801,620 of NC_037685.1, read as the reverse complement.
TGTAAGGCCTGGCAAGAAAGCAGCTCAATAGCTATCTGTTGAGTGAATAAATGAATGTTCAGTCCCATATAGAACAATGTGAAATCAGCCTATGTAGATTGTGCCATTGCCATTCATATTGCTTGATAATTTGTTAGTTTAACAGCTGAGTCCTTTCAATCCCTTTGCCTTTTCAAAAAGGCAAAAAAAGTACATTTCCTGTCCTCAGAGACTTAAAACAAAGACGTTAAAAGAAAACATGCGTCACTTTTCTTTCAAAGTTTTTAATAAACCATTTGAGGTTCTTGGAAGGGATTGGCACTAAATCTGTTGGTCTATAAAGAGTGTACTCCATTTTCCCTATTTGAAAATCAAGAATTTGTCTGTATTCTCCTGCCATTTTTCCTATCCCAGATTTTTTGCAAAGAAATACAAGTAATGATTTTGTTATCACCTTGGTTTAAGTGTGCGCTAATCAGAGTACATAGATAAATGTCTATTGCATTCTTCTCACCTCATCTGCTTTTGAGAAGATATTAAAAAGAAGTATCTGTTTCTTATATCTAGATATAGAGATATTAGTGTTCCCCTTGTAGAATGACTATCCATCTGTTGGCAGCACCTAAGTTTTAATTTGCCTGTATGCATGTACACATGTTTAGGTTTGAAAGTCAGTCGTGAAATTCATGGGATAAAATCTTAATCCTACTTCACAATTAGTTGTACCCAATTGAGAGACAGAGCAGTGAGATGCTTATGAGCACAGGCCCTGGAGCCTTGATGTGTGACCTCGGAAAAATTATTTAACTTCTCCATGTCTCAGTTTCCTCACCTGCAAAGTGGGGCAATAATACCTATCTAGTTAAACATTATGAAGAGTTAAATGAGTTAACACATGGGAAGTTGTTAGAAAAGTGAATGGTATGTAATATGTACCAAATGTATTAAATAAAGCACCAAATACTTAAAACAACTAATTGAAATACTAAAATACATACAGGCATGTCTGAAAGTTTTCTGCCTTAGTGATGCAATATGGCTAACGAGAAATAATGCTGACTCAGGGGCTGGGCGCGGTTGCTTATGCCTGCAATCCCAGTATTTTGGGAGGCTGAAGCGGGCAGATTGCTTGAATTTAGGAGTCTGAGACCAGCATACCAACATAGTGAGATCACGTCTCTAAAAAAATAAAAAATTAGCTGGGTGTGGTGGTGTGTGCCTGTGGTCCCAGCTACTCAGGATGCCAAGGTGGGAAGATCGCTTGAGCCCAGGAGGTCGAGGCTACAGTGGGCTGTAATGGTGCCACCGCACTCCAGCCTGGGTAAAATATGGAGAACTTGTCTCAAAAAACAAAAAAAAAAAAAAGAAAGAAAGAGAGAGAGGGGGGAGAGAGAGAGAGAGAGAGAGAGAGAGAGAGAAAAGAAAAAGGAAATAATACTGACACTCAGGCCCGTGTAATGCCAGTGGAAAATATTATCAACAAAGAGTTAAATGTTTGCATTGACTTAGTTGGTGTTAGGTATATTTCTAAATTTTAGTATGAGATCTACTAGAAACCGAAAATGTACATTTTCTTTCATTTCTTGACATGTAGTGTGTACTTAACAATTATTCTTTGTGACTCTCTTTGTCGGTAAAAGAGAAAGTACTAAGTTATAGCATTTAAATAGTGTTTTTAAAATAAAATGAAATAATGAAAGAAGTATGCCATGTATGTATTTGGGTCTTGCATCCATATTTTATGTTTTTCATGATTGATTAATACTACTCAAAAATAAGTTTACTAGAGAAGGTGATGTATTCTCTACAATTCTTTCTATCTCATCTTCCCCCAAGATTATATATACGAGTAATCATTTAAGATGTTCAGTTTCCCTTATGGAAGACGTCAGAAAGTGGCTGTAGAAGATGCTGAAAAAATAACAGCAATCCCAGGAGCCGGGCTTTCCTAGGGTCTTTTCATATTCAAGATTAATGCCAAACTAATTATCCTCCCATTCTAAATGGCAATGAGGGATAATCAAACTGCAATTCAGTCATCTTCATTTTAATATTTCATGAAAGTTCAGAAAAGGGTCCCTGAAAACATAATGTTTCCTCAATTTGTACCCAAAACAGTATTTGTGTTGGTTGTGAAAATGTAAAATTGTTCTCCAGAGCCATTGTGGACTTTTTCTGGGCAATAAAAATCTAGTTTTGCCTGAAAGCTCGAAACTATTAGTTTAGAATATTTTATTGGTGTGAAATAGACTAGGAGTATAATCATGATTTGAAATGATTTCTATAGGCAGAACAAAGACTGACAACGTACCTTTCCCTTTCTGTTTATATATATATTTTTAAATAAGGAGACATTTTATTCTACAGAATGTCCATTACAGGTGAATCACACAGGAGCCATTAACTTTTCCAAACCTTACAATCTCAGGATTTAAAGCAAAAAGGACCAAGGAGTCTATATTAAAAATTTCTTCCAGAAAAAGATTAGGCAAACAGGACCTTAGGCAGTGCAGGAAACGAGAAGACAAAGAGCTGAAATGCAGATAAAATTTTAGAATACACTTTACTCGGCAGTTCCTGCCATGGTCATGCTTTTTTATAGTACATTTAATTGAGAGAGGAGCCTTCTTTCTCAAAAGGAGAAGAAGCCAGATATACATGTATACGAATACATATACATCTCAATTATTTCACCTACTGGAATACCCCGAGGTCTGGGCATCCGGCTACCCATGGTAGGTACTCAATGAATAACAGTTTAATAAATCTCTAAATTAACCTCAAGCCATATGAGAACTGCAAGGCTTTTTAGCCTATGGGTGATAACATGAGATGGTTTTATGTCAGGTAATAAGGACTCTGATGGAACAGCGAGAAAGAAGAGTTAGTAACTGAATGCTTTTCCTGTTACTAGAATATACAGAAGAGAATCCATTAACTGATGGATTAAATGCTCATCTATTCCAAAGTATGAATTAATTAGTCCATATATACTTCATGCTCATGTTTTTATTATTATCATTATTATTATTTTGAGACGGAGTCTCGCTCTGTCACCCAGGCTGGAATGCAGTGGCTTGATCTTGGCTCACTGCAACCTCCACCTCCTCATTTAAGTGATTCTCCTGCCTCAGTCTCCCAAGTAGCTGGGATTCCAGGTGGCGTGCCACCACACCTGGCTAATTTTTGTATTTTCAGTAGAGATGAGGTTTCTCTATGTTGGCCAGGCTCAAACTCCTGACCTCAAGGGAACTGCCTGTCTCAGCCTCCCAAAGTGCTGGATCCACAGACATGAGCCACCACTCCCCATCACGTTTTAATTTTTTTAAGCTCCTGTTTTTCCCTCATCTTTTCTTCTAGTAAAGATCATATCAGTCTGAAGCAAAGCTTCCCTGTGAGGTCAGATAGGCAGATGCAGAAATCATGCTTTTTTTTTAGACAGAATCTCCCACTGTCACCCAGGCTGGAGTGCCATGTGTGATCTCGGCTCACTGTAACCTCTGCTTCCTCAGTTCAAGCAATTCTCCTGCCTCAGCCTCCCGAGTAGCTGGGATTACAGGCACCCAGCACCACGCCCAGCTAAATTTTTGTATTTTTAGTAGCTACAGGGTTTCACTGTGTTGGCCAGGCTGTGCTTGAAATCCTGACCTCATGATCGACCCTCCTTGGCCTTCCAAAGTGCTGGGATTACAGGCATGAGCTGAAATCATGCTTTTTAAGTCATGAAAGAAAAAAAGGAAGGTTATATAAACCTGCCTAGCAGCACATTTTTCAGTTCACCCACTCTCTAATTCACTCACTCAGAGACCTTTCTACCCAGATTGAGTGTCCCCTTTACAACCAGACTCTGCTTATCCTTTATAACTTTTTTCTGGAGACTTTTTGGATAGACTATTTCCCCATTCTTAGAAAATTCAACATAGAATCCTGTTAAAAAATGAGTATGAGCTTCCCAGGGTGTAACTTAAAATGCATCCAAAGACAGTTCCCATTTCTTCTCCACATACAATTCAACAAATGCTTTGACCTGTGGTGAATTTACTGTTCTCTGAAAACCTCAATTGTAATTATATTAGCAACATGCCACTTAGCATTAATTACTCAGCATCTGATAAATTTCCTCTGCTAGATTGGAGTAGAAGGTCCTGTGATCCTTGATGCTTAGTAACTGTATTTTATTTCTTCTTTCTGTTTAGCCCAGACCGGATAAATAACAGTATTTATTCAATTTAGTACTTGATTATTTGTTATAAGTTACATAGTAGGTGGAAGGTGGCTGCTACACTATTATAAGAATGAGAAAGTGTAATTTAAAAATTCATTAAAAATGGCTTTTGTGATTCTCTCAAACAACCTATCCCAGGAAGTTCAATCTTCTAAAGGTAGTTTTAAGGTGGTTTCTTCCTAAAAGATGCTTTTTTTTTTTTGGAGGGCAGGACACCTGTAGGTTAACATGGAGGGAGTTACTAGGTAGATGAATTGGATTTGCTATGCAGATATTTGTGAAATATTATCTTTCTCTTAAGCCCATCCTCCATTTCCCCTTCCTCTGTTTATACTCCTATGAGGATTATTTTTTAAATGGACAGGAGTGATCAGAAAAAAAACGGTTTGCTAACTATGCTTATACTTTAAGCTAACCCTCAATTTTGGCATTTTCATTTTTATCAATCAAAAATAAAAAAATAGTAACAGTGAAAAAAATAAAACCTTATGAAGACATTCTTTATCTTCACTCCATGGGGCTGGGAAGCTATTTCCCTCTCTTGCTTCCTCCCTCCTTAGGCCATCTGTGACCCTACAAGCTGCCATTATAACCTACAAATAACTCAGGCAGGACCATGTAATGGCTTCCTCTTGAACTCACTCCTTTTCCACACTCTTTAGACAAATCACAGAAGTCAGATCATAAAAAGTAAGCAGAATGTAGTGACTTCAATTCCAACGGGCCCTGAAAATGCTCTCAATTTCATGCTTCCCTGATCAGCTTTATTTATAAGAAAATAGATCTCTATAAGCAAATACTCCGACTTGAGCTGCCAAAAAATCCTCAGCAACATTACTTTTGGTAACTTTATAAATATTCTAACATCTCCTTTTTTACCAATATTTGGTAGTATCTAAGTAATATCTCAAAAAGAAGCTTGAAAAATCAATAAAATATGTATATCTGTAAATAACTCAGGGACCTATTTTTCCAAAGTGCATGTATATTCAGCAAAGATTGCTGGAAGGTACCAAGGAACTTTTCGGTATAATTTCAGTAACTGTAAACACAATCAAAAGGAAATCACCATTTAACTTTATATGTTCTCATGATCATTCTTTGCACTCAAATATTTCTAAAGCTTTCAAGATTTTTCAAAATTTCTAAGTAAGCGTATGAAGAGTAGAACTGTTGTAAATTGAGGTGTCTCAGACATAGTGGTGACCAAAAATTATGGTGATTTCAGAATCTCCAATGTTTATTCTTCATTAATGAGAAAAAGAATTGGGAACCATATCAAAAACAAAATAATAGAAAGCTATTAACATCTATAGTTTTGAGTCATTAAAATATCAGATTAATTTCATCCTGTTTGAATTAGCATTTACTTGTATTAAGTAAAATACAAATGGGTGGCGGGCTGCCAGTTCAGCAGTGGCAAAATGGGAAAATCATAGAATTTTGTAGTCGAGAGACTTAGTTTAGCTCTGCTACTGAAAACGCTTATGATTTTTTTAAAGTTACATTTGCTTTAAGCCTCACTTTTCTGCATCTCAAAAGTAGGTTTAATAATACCATATCCAACCACATAAAATTGCTGCTTTTGTGACTCCACAATGGTCAAATATCAGCAATTTCATATAATTCACCCCATATCTCACTGAATGATCAAATGTGACAATGTATGTGAAAATACACATTAAGTGAAAGGCTAATGGAAACTTAATGTGAAGGCATTCACTTGAAATTAAAGTTGTACTAATTCACCTGAGTCCCATCTCTTAGCTGAATGTAAAGAGGAAGAAGAGTAACAAAGTGAAAAATTTTTAAGGTGGAGATGGTTTGAAAACAGGACACATCCTGAGTATTCATAACACAGACATCATGATATGCACAGAAAGAAGCCTGGACTTGATATGTTAACATCACCATTATGTTTTATAATTGACCCTTGAATGTGGGGGTTAGAGATGCCAATCCCCTACACAGTAAAAAATCCACATATAACATTTTTATTTTTATTATTATTATTTTTTGAGATGGAGTCTCACTCTCTTACGAGGCTGAAGTGCAGTGGCATGATCTCAGCTCTCTGCAACCTCTGCCTCCTGGGTTCAAGTGATTCTCCTGCCTCAGTCTCCTGAGTAGCTGGGACTACAGATGTGCACCACCACACCAGGATAATGTTTGTATTTTTAGTAGAGACAGGGGTTCACCGTGTTAGCCAGGATGGTCTCGATCTCCTGACCTCCTGGTCTGCCTGCCTCGCCCTCCCAAAGTGCTGGGATTACAGGAGTGAGCCACTACACCCGGCCAACATAAAACTTTTGACTCCCCCAAAGCATAACTATTAATACCCTGCTGCTGACTAGAAGTCTTACTGATAAGATGAACAATCAACACTTTTTAGACTTATATGTACTATATACTGTATTTTCACAATACAGTAAGCTAGAGAAAAGAAATGTTATTACACAAATTATAGAAAAAGAAAATATATTACTTATTCATGCAGTGGAAGTGGACAGTCATGAAGGTCTTCACATTGAGTAAGCTAAGGAGAGGCAAGAGGAGGGGGTTGGTCTTGCTCTCTTACAGGTGGCAAAGGTGGATGAAAATTGGTGTTTGAGTGAACCTCTGCAGTTCAAACCCATGTTGTTCAAGGGTCAACTGTAATTCATAAATGTTTGTTTTCTCAAAGGTAGATGGAAGGAGGCCCAGGTTCCAGTCAGACAGCTCCCTCGCCTTCTTAGTTCTGTCAGCTATCCTATCTATTAGAGACGTATTATGACATTTACAGTGCTAATGTATAACTTCACACCACCACAGGTAAAGGCAGTCTTGAGGAGCTTTTATCTGTGGCATTCACTAGGGTCTGCTCTGATATCTCTATGATGATGCTCTATGACGGTTAATGTGATGTGTCAACTTGATTAGGACATAGTGTGCCTACGCCTTTGATCCAGCATTATTCTGGATTTGTCTAGGAGAGATTTTCTGGATGAGACAAACATTTGAAGAAACAGATTGAGTATAGGAGGTTACCCTTTCTAACACAGGTTGGCTCCATCCACCAGTGGAAGGCCTAGATAGAACCATAAGAGAGAATTCCTACTGCCTGACTACTTGAGCTGAAACACTAGTGTTCTGTTGTTTTTTTGTGTGTGTGGTGTTTTTTTGGCCAGATTTGAACTAAAATATAAGTTCTTCTTGGGTCTCAAGGCTGCTAGCTTTTGTTTTGGAACCATACCATCAGCTTTCCTGGGTCTCCAGCCTGCCAACTGCAGATCTTGGCACTTCTTAGGCTCCATAATCACATGAGCCAATTCTTTATTATGAATTATATATATGTGTGTGCATATATATATACACACACACAAATTATATATATTTATACACACATCTAGGTGTATATACCTGTGTATGTGTGTATATATACACACACATACATATATACACACACTTATATATGCGCACGCGCGCGCACACACACACACACATATATATTTCACGTCCTGTTAGTTCTGTTCCTCTGGAGAAACTTATCTAATACATTACTTCAAAGTATAAGAATCAATATTATGTTGCCAAGGATCAACATGGTGTTGGCACTGTCCTTCTCCTTAAATAGTCAGGGAGTGTATCTCCTGTATGATACCAACCCAAACACTAGCTGATACTATGGAATCACTCAATATTTCGCCTAACTCATCTCATTCCTCCTGCCTGGCCAATTCTCTGAATAGCACTTGCTCTCACCTCCTTGGTCCTTATTCCTTTTTTGCTCTGTATCCTACATTATATGCCTCTGGCCCATCTGAATTTTGCCAGCACATGAACACTCTATTGAACTTTGGCACATTTTCTGTGGTCTCTTCCATTACTCCTCTCAATAAGGATCATGGCATTTAAGCCTCTGGCCTCTGATCCCATCTGCTAGTCCTGGTCTGCTCTGAGGATTTAAGAGAGAATTCGGCAAACATTAACCATTGCTAGGGAGCTGAATAATGCAATATCTACATGATATAGGTAGTTTTCAGCAGTCTCTATTAATAGGATGGCTAAAGGAAAATGATAGATGGTGCTCCTCTACCCTCTGTGTTTCCAAAAGATTATGCTATTTAGTGTGCATATTCAAAAACAGATTTAATATGTCTTTAATTCTATTAAATATTTATACATCTTTTTAAATTGAGGAACAATTGTAGGGTCATCCATTGGAACAGGCATGCTGCTGAAAGACAAAATAATTCTGATGTATAACAATAACATAGATATGTGATGTCACTTAATATTCTCTGCAACATGCCAATCACACATTTTTAAATTATAGCATATTAAAGAACAAAATAATGAATAGATAGGATATTATGTTCACAGTTTGAGAAAGAAAAATGGTTTCATTCAGACACCCATCATCTTTTTATGTACAATCAGAAGAACATTAGATTTTATGGAATGAGACACAGGACACTGACTATACATTCTTTTATATATTGGCAGAAAGAAACAATTCTTATGAGCCCTGGAAGTAGTTATTCAATACAAACTTCCCTCTAGTCTATAGTTCACTGAAATGCAAAACTATGTAGTATATCAAATAACAGCCCAGTTTGTAATAGTATTTGTTAGAATTGTTTCCAAAAGATTATATTCTGAGTAGAAAAGAAATTACACTTTATTTAAAGTGATTAATGTCAAATAGTCAACAAGTGATAAAACTTGCATCTTAATCAACCACCTCTAAATATTTCAAGTAGTTGTTCAATTCACCACGTAGGATTGGGCACATAAGCATTTTAAAAAATTGTAATTCATAAAATGCTTTAATATTTTAAATCTTTTTGTTAGTTTTTTCTTAGTTTATTCATCTTAATGAAATCCACTCATATACATGTAAAAATATAGATTTAACTCTCAGGTATAATATCTATAATATAAATTTAAAAAGATTCCCTGTCTTTCTCTTATGCAGGTTCTAAATCTAAAGAGACTCCTAGCAAACTACGTAGAACAAGAATGTCAAATGGAATATTATTAATTCACCACTCCTTGCTTGATTAAAAAACAAGGTCCTATTGGTTGCTATGGTCTGAATGTTTGTGTTCCCTAGCCGCAAATCCATACATTGAAAACTAATCACCAATGTGACAGTATTTGGAGGTGGTGTATTTTGGCCATGAGGTTGGAGCCCTCATGAAGAGAATAAATGCACTTCCAAAATAGGCATAAGGGATCTAGTTTGCCCCTTCCAACTTGTGAGGCTATAGGGAGACAGTGTCATTCCAGGAACCAGAGTGCGGATACCAAGCAGACACTGAATCTGCTAGTGCGTTGATCTTGGACTTGCCAGCTTCTAGAACCACAAAAAATAAACTCTGGTATTTATATACTACCCAAATTCTGGCATTTTGTTATAGCAACCTGAAATAACTGAGACATGGATCTTTCCCTCTTTTAGCCCAGGAGAGCATAACCTATTCTCCTAGGTCTCTGATCTTATAGCCTGCATAAGCATAGAGACACAGTGTAGGTGGGTTTTTAATGATTAGTATCTTGAATGAATACGTGGGAAAAATCAGTCACAATACTTTTAAAGATGTTAAGTATAAAAATAAGTTATACTATTATATGATATACATCAAAACATATAAAATGGTATATCTCACTTATAAGTGGGAGCTAAATGATGAAGACATATGGACACATAGAGGGGAACAACACACACTGGGGCCTTTCATAGAATAAAGGGTGGGAGGAGGAAGAGGATCAGGTACTAAAATAACTGATGGGTACTAAGCTTAATACCTGGGTGATGAAATAATCTGAACAACAAACCCCCATAACAGAAGTTTAGCTATGTAATAAACCTGCACTTGTACCCCTGAACTTGAAAGTTAAAAAAAAGTAAAAACAAAAAATAATATAAAGTCATATATAGAAAAAAGTATCCTGCTTACCTCTAAGTTCCCATCCTCTCCAACAGGTAAACATTGTAATTTGTTATTTTCCCTCTTTAGAGAAATTTCTTAAATATAAAAGCCAATACAGATGTGAACATACATACAAACCCACTGTCCCTCTTTTTATGAATGGTAGCCTAATATACATATTTTTCTGCACCCAGCTTTTTTTCACATAACATTTCAGCATACTCCCAAAATAACAATAAAAAATATTTCAGTACAGATAAATCTTTCTTATATTTTTATAACTACATTTAATTCCACTGCATACATGTAATATAATTTGACAATCTTCCAAAAGATGATCATTAGATGATTTAAGATATTTTGATATTTTTAACATGGCCATAATAAACATCTCTTGTATATCTGCAAGATAAATTTCAATAAGTATAATTTTGGGTTCAAAGAGCATTCAGTAGATACAATGAATAATCAGGATACTTTTACCTAGCAGAATATAGCTGAATGTTTCCAGAAATAAGCAATGAAATACAATTATTTTAGTTTTCAATACACATGCACTCTTATCAAACTAGATCTAGTTTATTATTTAAAGAGAACTCTGAAAATCTGGATATAAAAGTTTTTAAAAGTTTTAAATCTTTTCCTTCCATTACAGTATGAATAACTTACATTCAACAAATAATCGAAGCTTGAACTGTTAGTTTTGCAGGAAATAAAATGAAGTAAGTCTATGCAGTGGTATCATGATCCCAATATTATGCAGAAGGTCACTTAATGATATTCATTCATATATCTATCCACAAATATCTGCTGTGTATTCTGGATTCTGGATGCATTTTTTAAACTTATTTGTTTCAGATTACCTTCCATTTTTAGTAAATCAATAAAAATACAAAATGCAGGACATATTCATCAATTAAAAATAATCAAATTTGCCACCACATTTACACATAAAGTAAAATCTGTTTAAACATTTCGATTTTAAGTATGCTAAATTAAAATACAGTCCTTTTCTCAATTGTTCTCAAAGAAAATTTAATGGGCATTTATGTATCCATGTCTCAAAGATTATCTCATTTATTTTTTAAGCTAAGAACCAACTCCAGGATCTTTTACATTGTTATCCACTTCTTTCAAAATTAAATAAATAGAATGATTTATTTAATATCATTTATTTGACCTTATCCAAATTATCTTCAAATCAAGGTTTTTAAAAGTCTGTTTTATATTAGAATTTAAACTTTAATTATTCTTTAATAAGCATTTTGCAGAAAGTATTTTTATATTCTTAGTTTATCACAACTCCTGGAACAATATTTGACTTCAAATAATCAATGGTTCTATTTATGAAGAAATATCTAATTTTTCCTTATAACAATTACTAAATATGAATTTCTGGTCCCAAATCATATTTCTCTACATTTCTTTAGTTTAATAGGTATTTAGTTTGAAATTATATCCGGTAAAATTCTCCATGAGAAAAGGGACTCAAATGTTTATTTTAAGCAATAATAATACTCACTTGTAATACTATTTTTCAACTTATGAACAACCAAAATTTATTTTAAAACTTGGAGGGGGCCGGGTGCGGTGGCTCATGCCTGTAATCCCAGCACTTTGGGGTCAGAAAATTGACACCAACCTGGCCAACACAGTGTAACCCCGTCTCTACCAAAAATACTATACACACACACACACACACACACACAAACACAGCCAGGCATGGTGGTGCACGCCTGTAATCCAGCTACTCAGGAGGCTAAAGAACGAGAATTGCTTGAACCCAGGAGGCAGAGGTTTCAGTGAGCTGAGATTGCACCACTGCACTCCAGCCTGGGCAACAGAGCGAGACTCCAGTTCAAAAAAAAAAAAAAAAAAATTTGCAGGAATTTCCAGCTATTTTGAATTTAATTGAATTTTAGAAAAAGAAAAAATTAAGGTACAGACTCAAATATATTAAACAGAGCTGCAGATTACTCTTATTTTAACTTACTTTAACTGAATGTAGTTAATATGTTCATTAGAAACACACATATGTGAGATCCTTTAAAAATATATTGCTTCCTTACATTTAACTTTTGATGTTCGAAGAATATATACTTAATTTAAATAGCTCATTTCTTTATAGAACTCACCCCAAAATACAATATGAAATAATCAGCCCTATTTAGTCCTCAATTCTTTATCTGCAATTCTAAAATTCATAAGTTCTGAAAACCAAAAACACTTGTATTAATACAAACTTTATTAACTGATAACTAACTTCTAAACTGATGTGAAGTTACTTAGTCTTTTTTGATCTCGTCTGGAGCAAATATCTCTATGTTTTATTGAAGAAATATTAATATGATAGCTTGATCCTGCTGAGGATGTTGTATTTCATACTGTACAGGTCTTGAATTAACTTTCTCTGGTTATAAACATATTCAGAGTTCTGAAACATACTGAAACAAACATTCAGATTAAACAGCTGTTAATCTGAAGCCTCAAGAATACAGAATCATCAGACTATAGTCATTATCAAATATAAAAGTTAGACATTTTATCCTACAATATCGATATGAAACAAGATAATTTCCTTTTTAAAAAAACAGTAATTGTTGGTCATGTAAGCATCAGCATTTCATGAAAAATTGAATGTTATAAATGATACAATTCTGAAGAATTGTAACCACAAGTTTGTTAAAGGGTTACAAAGTTTAAAGAAAGCTCTATTTAACAAAGAAGATAAAGGCTTCCTGATAAATTTTATGACCTTCTATCAGTCGTATCTACTTTCTGGGCTTATCAATAAGTAACTCACATAATCGTGTATGCATATCTCTTTAAAATATTTAGTAAGTATTAGTATAAATATGCTTTTTTTAAAAAAACTTGTTATTGAAAGGAAATATATAATTTTAAAGAATCAATTCACATGTTCTTTCATTCAAGATACAGCATATAAGTGATGAAATGGTACTTTTCAGGCACAATAAGAATTATATTACTAGAATATATATTTAAAAAATAGAACGCTATTATTTGTAGTTATACTTCTTTAAAATATAAGGTTTTGTAGCAACACTTTTTACGTGCAAAAGAGAACCATATTTAAAATAAATGGGAAACTCTCTAGGTGAACATGTTAAGTTCTGCATTCATTAGATAAGACGAACATGAACTGACTATTTAGCTAATAGTTCCATACTAACACCTTCGGTATTATACAAGGTTCACAAAACTATTAATGGAAAACTCACAGCTCCATGCCTTCTCTTTAGCAAACTCCTATCTCTTTACTATAAATTACTAACTCTAGCATAATTGCAAATCTAAATAAATTCCCTGGTGATTACAGATTACAGTCAAAAATCCAAAAAGTTACAACATAATGTACTTTCTCCAGGAAAATTAATTATTTCAATTCTACGCAGCTCAATAGTCAGGATTCAGCCACCAGCTGGCTAATATGTACAGTCTGAGCATATACCAGCAGGCTTCTGCATTAGTAACAGCAAGATTCCATTTCACAAAAGAATACTGCAAATGCTATGTATAAATGATTCGCTCTCAAAGAGTCCTTAAGGCATAAGTGTTTTATCCCCTTAAATGCTCAGGCTAACTTACTCCACATGATGTCATCAGGATTAATTTTTGAGCAAAGCAAACAAAAGGTGTAATACAGATCTCCATGGAATAACCAGAAACAGGAATCCTAAAGTTTAGAATTTATTGATTTTAGGGTCACAATAAATGTATTTACTAATCAAAGGGTCAAATGGCCTCATTTCATATTTCTAAAAACTGATGTTTATTTATTTTTTTTTTTATTTTTTTTTTTTTGAGACGGAGTCTCGCTCTGTCGCCCAGGCTGGAGTGCATTGGCGCGATCTTGGCTCACTGCAAGCTCCGCCTCCCGGGTTTACGCCATTCTCCTGCCTCAGCCTCCCGAGTAGCTGGGACTACAGGCGCCCGCCACCCCGCCCGGCTAGTTTTTTGTATTTTTTAGTAGAGACGGGGTTTCACCGTGTTAGCCAGGATGGTCTCGATCTCCTGACCTCGTGATCCACCCGTCTCGGCCTCCCAAAGTGCTGGGATTACAGGCTTGAGCCACCGCGCCCGGCCAAAAAAACTGATGTTTAGAGAGGTTATGTGATTTTCCCAGACTTTAGTCACTGGACAGCAGGTGCTACAATATAATCTAAAGCATCTAGCTGAGATCAGTCCCCTTTGACAAGATAAGAGGAACTGATCCCCAGAAATGTGTTGCTTCATTAAAATTTACCAAAACATACAATGACTTCCTGTGATTTGAGCATGGATTAAAATTATTTAATGGATGAATTTTATAGTAAGAAAATTGGTTTACCAATAAAATTGCTTAAAATTAATGGGAAGAGTTAATGGATGGATATATATATATAATTAACTTAATGAAAGATATACAGTAAAATGTTAATGGTAAATTTAGGCAGTGGGTTTAGAGGTACTCAGTGCAAAATTCTTTCATTGTTTTTGTATGTTTGAACATTTTTTTGAGAAAATATTGGGGAAAAATGAAAAGGTAATGGGCATCATGTCTGCAACTTACTCTTAAAAGCTTCAGAAAAGAGGCAAAGGTAATAAAATGTTAACTATTAGGGAATCTAGGTGAAGGGTATAAAGGAGCTCCTTGTACTCTTTTTCAAACTTTCTGTAAATTTAAAACTATTTCAAAATGAAAATTAACAAGAGGGAACAAACCACTTGGCAGAAGTTTGTATTTTATGGGTCTTGATTTTATATGGGAACTATATTCTTAATGTCTTCCTGAGGTATATCCACCACACCGTAACCCCCTGTAGCACTCTTCCCCCTAAACAGGTACAGAAAGCTTCTGGTTATTAAATCACAAACAAGGCAAAATAAGAATGAAAAACAACCTTCACAATCTGTGATGGGAAGTTATATCGTTTGGATACTTGTCCCCACCCAAATCTCATGTTGAAATATAGTCTCCAATGTTAGAGGTGAGGCCTGTTGTTTGGGTCATGGGGGCAGATCCCTAGTGGTTTGGTGTTGTCCGCATGATAGTGAGTTCTCATGAAATCTGGTCATTTAAAAGTGTGTGGCATTGCTCTGGCCATGTGATATGCCTGCTCCACCATGACTGTAAGATTCCTGAGGTCTGTACAGAAGCCAAAGCAGATACCAGCACCATGCTTCCTGTAAAGCCTATAAAACTGTGAGTCAGTTAAATCTCTTTTTTTTATAAATTACCCAGTCTTAGGTATTTCTTCATAGCTATTCAAGAACAGCCTAATACAGGATGGTAGGTTTATATAAGCAAAATCTATCAATTAGGGCAAATTTTTTAATGGAATGTGGTAAAGTAAATGTAAATAAAAGTAAATAATTAAATACATACACACACACACACACACACACACACACACACACACACAACCTCAATAGTCACTCTCGTTGTAAAAGCTGCCATACATTTGTTGTTTGTTTTTTTGTTGTTTGTTTGCTTGTTTTCAAATTGTATTTGGAGATGGAAAATTGAATTTTCCCTTAATGCAAGTTTGTAATTTTTTTAAACACACACACACACACGTACTTCAAGTAGCCTCTTAATACACAAAACTAAAGCAAATACTCTTTTCTGAAACCTACAGACTGAAAACTAAGAAGTGGTCAGTGACTCCGTACCATAATATGAAACAATCTCTAGGCTGTAGTTGGAGACTCGCCTTCTTCATCTCAATTTTCTGGAGGTGTTAGGGACAGCTTCCTCTTTCCTGTCTCATTGACTTTAGGGAGGGGTTCTGAAATTCCACTATGGGAGGGACGCTAAAAGGAGTTCACTTGTGGAAAGCCATACTCCTTTCAGATTATGGTGGACTATAGGCTGGAGAGAGCTCCTGGTAGAAAAACTTCTGACAAGAGTTCATTAATTCTTACCTTGCACCAATTTTAAATTTCAAAATGCATTATGTGTTCCCTGAACTCCTAATCAGCTGTGTAAAGTATTTAAAGCTTGGACTTAGTTGTTTGAAGCACATCTGAGTTTGTGTCCACTCTGAGGTTAAAGAGCCCTAGAAAGCCTTTCAGCCTGAGGTTACTTCCTTGGGCTTGAGGCAACAAGAGGCTTGCAAGACAGTCAAGCCGAGTACTGAGAGCAGGACTCCATGGAATTTTTGCTTAAAAGTCTTCCCATGAATCTGAAAAAAGGAGCACCTTGTGATCAGAGAGCAAGGGGAAGGTGTCCCCCTGTGCGCAGGACAGGTCTGGGACACCTGGTAGACTGTGCAAGCAACAATGTGAACCATGACAATCACGTTTGGGCCAAGCTAACAATTGACGTGATTTCCTACCAAAAATATGAAACTATGAGTTTGTCTTTTTAATCCTTCAATTAAATAAACATATAAAAGCTAGAAGAAGTTTCAGAAGTGATCCAGAGAACTACCTCATTTTACACATGGTAATCGTGGGTAACATGCTTATAGTGTACATGTGCCTGCCATTGCTCTATGCACTTTACAGACATTAATTCTCATAACTTGCAACAATCTTATAATAAGTTATATTATATCTCTACTTTATTGGGGTAATATCCCTAAATAAAAATATTATATAATAAGCAATATTATATCCTTATTTTACAGATGACAAAAAACTAAGGCCCAGAGAGGATAGTGCCTTGCCCAAAATTGCACATCTCATATGTCGAAGACAGGAAAGTTGTAGTGCAAGTTACTTAAATCACTTATCTAAATACATGCAACCTCCTAATAGGGATACAGGCTAAAATCCAGGTCCTTAGACTATGAGGTTGATTCTGTCTCAACTGCCCGATGTAATGCTGATCACATAATGAAAAACAAATTAAATAACATTAGACATCCAAACCCTGAAACATTTCACCATGAAACATATACGCTAACATATGTCTATTTCATGGAATCCCCAATAACCAGTACTGGTAAATTTGGTAAGAATGAAGCTAAGCTGTAACATCAGAGTATAGAAAATTTCAGTGTAATATATAAATTATGAAACTGGTCTTGTATTGTCCTGGGAATTTCAAAACGTTTTTAGTCTTGTAGCCTGGCAATGACTGTAATTTGATAAAACTGGCAGGTATTGTGTAGGTTGTCTTCCAGGCTTTTTACATACTTTGGGGTTTTACATTTAGGTCTGTAATCCACCTTGAGTTACTTATTGTATATGGTTTAAGGAAGGGGTCCAATTTCAATCTTCTGCATATGACTAGCCAGTTTTCCCAGTACCATTTTTTGAACAGGAAATACTTTCTCTATTGCTTGTTTTTGTCAGGTTTGTCAGAGAGCAGATAGTTTTGGGTGTGCGGTCTTATTTCTGGGTTCTCTGTTCTGTTCCACATGTGTATGTTCATTGCGGCACTACACAACAGCAAAGATACGGAATCAACCTAAATGCCCATCAATGATAGACTGGATAAAGAAAATGTGGTACATATGCACCATGGAATGCTATGCAGCCATAAAAAAGAATGAGATCATGTCCTTTGAAGGGACATGGATGGAGCTGGAGTCCATTATCCTTAGCAAGCTAACACAGGGACAGTAAATCTTCTCTCCTGTAAGTGGGAGCTAAATGATGAGAACACATGGACACATAGAAGGGAGCAACATACACTTGGGCCTTTTAGAGGGTAAAGATCAGGAAGGAGAGGATCAGGAAAAATAACTAATGGGTACCAGGCTTAATAGCTGGGTGATGAAATAATCGGTACAACAAACTCCAATGACACAAGTTTACCTACGTAACAAACCTGCACATGTATCCTTGAACTTAAAAGTTAAAAAAAAGAAACTGACAGTAAAAAATAAGGAAAACTAAAGACAGAAATAATCATCCTACATAGTGCCTGCTCTAAGATTCTGGTGCAAGAGACACTCCTTATTTTCCTATAACAAACAACATAGTTAGCCATATCTTCATTTTAAAATGAGCTGTTGATGCAGTTTAAGCCTAGTATTGTGTAGTAGTTGACATTTACTCTCCACTGAATGCCCAGTGCCTGTCCTAAATTTACTTCTGTCCTCCAATTTAGAGAAATAAAAAAATAATTTAGAAGTGCCCCCTCAAAAGTCTCGTAAGGTAATGGATGCACATCTGTTTCTAAATTCAAGGCCTTCAAAACTTCCTTTAAGATTAATTACTGAAGAAGACCAAAATTATTAAGGTATGAAAATGCTAGAAGTGTAAAAGCCAAAATCAAAGTTTACTTTATTATTAGGTTTCTAAGAGGGCAAACAATTCTCAAACATCTCAGCACTTAGTGATGTAATGCCAGCATTTAAAACACCGTTGATGTACTGAAATGGTAGGTCAAAATGAAAAGACTTTATCTAGCTCAATGCTGAGAAAATTCGGAGAAATTCCAAAATTAACTGTCATTATAGAACTTCAAAGTTGTGCGTGTGTGTGTGTGTGTGTGTGTGTTTTAACACACATCAGGTAGAATGAAGAAACATTAATAACCCAAACTTTTCTGTAAACCTTTAACCTTCCTGAGAAGAAGAGGTTGTTTTTCATAAGAGGAGAAAAGCTGAAAAGCAATTGCCATTTTCTGTTCATGATTTGATTTTGAGCACCCCTAAAAATACTAAAATACTACAAAGTACTACTGAAAAACTACATCACATACTGATTGTCACAACAAGAAAATGTTTTCCTAGCAGTATGAATCAGCATTTGGATGCTAAACTCTGAGTTAAACAGTATTTTCATAAATTTTTAAAGATGTATTTAATCAAATGACTTGTTAAAGAAATATGTTGGATTTGAAAGTTCATAAGGTGGCCAGGTGCAGTGGCTCACACTTGTAATCCCAGCAATGTGGGAGGCCAAAGTGGGCAGATCCCTTGAGTCCAGGAGTTTGAGACCAGTCTGGGCAATGTGGTGAAACTCAGTACCCACAAAAAAAAAAAGAAAATACAAAAATTATCTGAACATGGTGGTGCATGCCTGTAGGCCCAGCTACTTTGGAGACTAAGGTTAGAGGATTGTTTGAACCCAGGAGGTGGAGGCTGCAGTAAGCTAAGATCACACTACCGCACTCCAGCCTGGGCAACAGAGAGACCCTGTCTCAAATAAAGAAATAAATAAATAAAAGAAAGAAAGAAAAAAAAAGGAAAAACAACTTTCAGAAAGTAACATGCTTCATACTTTAGAATAACCATTTTCAAGCTTTTTGATTATTGGATCTCTTTATACTCTTAAAAATTATCAAGGACCCCAAGAGCTTTTCTTTATGTGGGCTATATCTATAAAACTACTTATATTAGAAATTACCACTGAGAAGTGTTTAAACAGACGCATACACAGGCACACATTCCATTACCCTTCAGAGCGCTGATGTAGCACACTGCACATTCATGAGAGAATGAGACTGAGAAAAAGCCAGCAATGTCCTAGAATTATTACAAATACCGCTTTGATCTCACAAAACCCTGAAAATGGTTTCTGGGACTCCCAAAGACACCTGGTGAAGACTGAGCTTTTAAAATATAGAGTGGCATTCCCATTTAAAATCACAGCATTAAAAATTAATTTATTAGTCACCCACCCGAAAATATTTTCACCCCCACAGTACTCCACCCTCTTTGATCTTTGTTTCCTCGATGCTGTTATCTCAGAATGTTCCATGGGAATAAGTACTTGACTCCTGAGAAGAAAGGAGAGAGGCTACTGTTGGTCCACCAATATTCATTATTCCCTTTCCTAATAGAACTCCTGAATTTCATTGAGGCACATGCTTGCTCAGGTGGAAAACACATTTCCCAGACCTATTTCCAACTGTATGTGGCCATGTAGCTAAGATGTAGGTACCTGGAGTATGAACCACTCCTGATTTTACATGTGAAATGAGTAGGAGGTTTTCTCTGGCCCTTTTCTCTCTTTCCACTGGTTGAGAGATAAAGATATCAGAGACCAAATGATTAGGATGTCAAAACTGCCCTATCCGTTCTCACTACGGGGTTTGCTATTTGAGAAGGCACATGAATTCGTTCTCTCTTTTTTTTTTTAATTAGTCTGTATATAATATACTTTCTTAGCTTCTACTACAAGAATATTCATAGTATTAAAAAGAGTGGGCCAGGTGCGGTGGTTCACGCATGTAATCCCAGCACTTTGGGAGGCAGAGGTGGGTGGATCACCTAAGGTCAGGAGCTTGAGACCAGCCAGGCCAACATGGTGAAACTCCGTCTCCACAAAAAAATATAAAAATCAGCTGGGTGTGGTGGCAGGCGCCTGTACCCAGCTACTCAGGAGGCTGAGTCAGGAGAATCACTTAAACCTGGGAGGCAGAGGTTGCAACGAGTTGATAGCGTGCAACTGCACTCCAGCATGGGAAACAAGAGCGAAACTCTGTTTCAAAGAAAAAAAAATAATAAAAGAGGTATCTTCAATTAGTAAGGCAGATTTATTTGTCATACACACACATGTGCACATGCACACACACGCACACACACACAAACACAATGTGCGTTACTTTCAAAACAAAAACTCAGAACCAGTAAGAAGGGAAGAGATACAGAAGGTTGACTCTTGGGAGGGAGAAAAGGAGACAACTAAATGCTGAGAGATGGTAGCATACATTTGTCACTTAGGTAATGATTACCTGTGTTCTAAAACTCAGCTGAATAACAGCAACACAAACTTTATTTGGGGTCAAAAATACTCTCATTCAGTGGGACACTCCTATCAATTTCTTAAGATTTAGCCATCTCATTTAGCTATCTGGGGTGCCCTTCACTGATTAATAAAGTAAATCACCTGTTAAGGTGAGACTGTGTTAGAGCCTTTAACGTCTGTGTTAAGAATACCCTGATATCTCAGGTTTTATGAGGAAGAACTCTGCATTCTTTTTTGAACATCTACACCGATTCTGAAATACTTTCCAAGGAAAATTGTGCAACTGTCTCTAGGTATAAGCTTGGGGCCTCCTATGGAAAGTGCACTGGCTACCCTTAAGGCTTAACGACAGGTTTCACTTCACTTTTCCTAGCACATTTGACAGTCTACCTGCCTGATGGTCATAGAAATGCAATTCTGTACTAAGGTAAACACAACCTGGTAAGAAGTTACTCCAATCTAGCAGAGGCTGGGAGTCACAGCGGAGATTCCCAAATACCAGCATTCTCAATCCATGCCCAAGTACCCAGTTGCTTTACCAAAATAGAAAAAAAAAAAAAAAAAAAGATAAAGATAAAGAGTACTTTATCAAGCTAAACATGTTCAATATACAGGTCTGTTCTTTCATCTGACATGACGCCCCTCCTACAAAATGGGGTTAATAATCTACATTGTAATGATCTTGATCATAGATTATGATCCTTTAATAATCTAGATCATAGATTATGTTCTTCCTGTGAAATGGGGTTAATAATCTACATTGTAGCCTTTTAATTTTCTTAACAAAATTTTAAAGAATAGGCGGCACTATGCCATTTTTCAGATTTTGAAATTGACTTAACTTAGTCATTTATATCTGAACATTTGGGTAACACTGTTCCAGAGCATAGAGCTTTTTTTTGTCTTCCAGTTTTTATACCATGACATAGGCTCTCTGTCCTCTTCCACAACTTCAATTTCTAATCAAAAACCTAACCAAACATGGCATCAAGAGGAAGAGTGATCATTAATGTCTGCATAGAATTTTATTACTGGCAAAATATTTTCACTTATATTGTTATTTAAAACTAAAAATAATAAGAAGAGTTCTTCTAAGGGATATTGCTAATTATTTATACCCTTTGTAAAAATTTGATTTTTAAGTTTGTTGTATTCTTGACCACCAGATAATCCAGAAGCTTCTCATGTGAACCGTCTCCCTCTGCATACCGAGAGGAACTTCTTTAATCTCAGTATAGCATTAAGCTCTTGACGACCCCTG
This sequence comes from Theropithecus gelada, assembly GCF_003255815.1. NCBI lineage: Eukaryota > Metazoa > Chordata > Mammalia > Primates > Cercopithecidae > Theropithecus > Theropithecus gelada. The sequence continues at coordinate 32,779,587 of NC_037685.1, read as the reverse complement.
ATATGTTATGTAAAAACACCCATTAGGGTGGTTTTGGTAATAGTTTCATGATACCATGCCTCTCTTCATGAACTGATATACCTATTTGCTTCAAAGAAAAAGAAATTATGATACTCAAGAACATCTTTCCCTCCGGCTTCTAGAGAGCAAAAGAGAAGTTAGGAATACAATTGTCGTGGCTCTCCACAACAGATATATTTAACATAATTAATTTTCATATTGCTGCCTTACAACTGAGATTTTCTTTTTTTCTTTTGAAACAGGGTCTCACTCTGTTGCCCAGGCTGGAATGCAGCAGCTCAATCTTGGCTCACTGCAATCTCCTCCCTAGCTCAAGCGATCCTCCCACCTCAGCCTCCCTAGTAGCTAAGACTACAGGAGTGCACCACGATGCATAGCTAATTTTTGTATTTTTGTAGAGATGGGTTTTCACCATGTTGCTTAAGCTGGTCTCAAACTCCTGTACTCAAGCGATTCACCTGCCTCGGCATCCCAAAGTGTTGGGATTAGGGCATGAGCCACAATAGCCAGCAGAGATTTTATTTTAGATAATATTAAACATCTGTTGGTTTTGTTAATAAAATTATTTGTGGTGCTAATTCTAAGTTTATAGAAGTGTTTTTCAGATCTCAATGTTCTTATCTGTTGAAAACTGTAGCAATAATATGAGGAAAGGAAAGTAACTAGCAGATATTGGGCTATTATCAATATAAAATGATACAGCATTCTCTCTGTCTTTGTGAAACTTAGATGCTGAATAATGACATTGATATGAAGCATGACATTCACATGTAGGTTTGAGAATCAGCCTTTTTTTTTTCTTCAATGAGTGACCTTTAGTGTCTTGCAAAATGTCTTTTAGAAGTGAAACTTTAAAAAGCAGTTATATTTTAGAAATACAATTTAAAAAGCAATTATAATGGCTCAAAATCACTTATTTTCCTCATTCAGAAAGGTCCATACTTTTAATGTGACAAATCATTTTGCTCCTTTATGTGATAAAAAAATCTAAAACACTTTTATATTTAACTATAGAGTAAGTTATATATTCAGAATAATACATTTTGTAAAAATATGATTTTCATGCTATGCAATAGATGCTGGCTGGAATTTTTATTTAAATGCAGATTATTGTTGTAACTTAGAACTCCTCTGACTTGACCATGAATAGGAGATTAAATATGACTTACATTTAATTATAAAGGAAAAATTATATTCCAAGGATAAACTAATTTCAACTCAGATAAATGCTAGCTAACCAAGATTAAAATGGCAATGTTTTGTTTGTTCTCAGGAATAAAATATGCTCAAATGTAAGCTCCATAAAGACGCCGATTTTTATGAGTTTTACTTCACAGATGTATCCATAGCACCTGGCATATAATAGGTGCTCAATAAGTATGTTATATGAATAAAAGGTTATTAACAAAAAAAGAGAGACAAATAGTTAACGACAATATTGTGACAACTGTTATGTGTATAATGTAGACTGCATGTGCTCCTTCAGAGTGATAAAAGAATTTTAAATACAAATCTGTAGGTTATATAATACATGTTATGGACTAAATGTTTGATTCCCCCTATAACTCATATGTAAAATCCTCACCTTCAATGTCATGGTATTCATTGGTAGGGCTTTTGGAAGATGAATACATCATGATCCCTCATGAATGAGATTAGTACCCTTATAAAAGAGACCCCAAGAGAGTTATTTTGCTCTATCCACCATGTGAGGTCACAGTGAGAATACGGCCCGTGAACCAGGAACTAGGCCCTCATAAGACTTTGAATCTGCAGGCACCTTGACCTTGGACTTGCACCAGCCTCCTGAACTGTGCGAGATAAATAACTGTTGCTTACAGGCCACCCAGTCTATGGTACTTCGTTATAACAGCCTGAAGTGAGTAGGATACACAATGAATAAGAAATAAGCAGAGGACATCTTACTTTTGAATTTTTTACAATATTTTGATAGCCTAGGAAAATGGGCACTTTTTGAAAAGTGCGTTTTTGGGCAAAGCTTTTAAGAGGTCTATGGATAATGGAAAACTGGAAAGCATGTAAGGAGGGAGCCACACACAGTCAGGGGCTCCATCATTTACGTCCAATCTATTACCAACAAAGATGAGAAACGTCTTTGTGAGTCACCATGCTAATCACGGCCATATCTCATCTTATAAGTCCTAAACAATTTAAAATTGCCTCTGAAAATCATATGAAATTTAATTGTAGGCTTCAAGCATCTTAATCAAGTCTCCTTTCTCATCTATCCCTCCCAAATTATACTTTAAAATACCAGCAAAATACAAATCACAGAAAGCCCTGTATCTCTGATTGTAATTTCAAGTCTAGTCAGGACAACTTTATAAAATGAAGAAGAATTAACCCTCCTCTCATAGATCACACACATAATTTCTCCCATCTGAAAAAAATCTTGTACTACTGCACCTCTTCCTCCTCTTCCTTGTCCTCCTCCTTTTCCTCCTCCATTTTCTCCTCCTTCTTCTTCTTTTCCTACATTATATTACTGAGCTATTTTTAAAATTTATTTTATTATTTTTTATTGATACATAACAGATGTCAATATTTACAAGGTACATGTAAAAATTTGATACACTGTTAGAATCAAATCAGGATAATTGGCATATCCATCCCCTTCAATATTTATCTTTTCTCTATGCTAGGAACATTTGAATTATTTTCTTTAAGCCATTTTGAAATGTACACTACAGTAGTATTAACAATAGTGACTCTACTGACATATCAAACACCAAGTCTTATTTCTTCTATCTAACTGTATATTTATACCCATTAATCAACCGTTGTTCAACTCCTTTCTTCCTCTCCTTCCCAGCCTCTGATAGCCACTGATAGCTACTCTCTATCTTCATGAAATCTACTTTTCAGCTCCAACATATAAATAAGAACATATAATATGTTCTGTGCTTGGCTTATTTTAGCTCTAACATATGAATGAGAATGAGAACATATAGTATGTTCTGTGCTTGGTTTATTCACTTATTCACTTAACGACCTCAAGTTTCCTCAACTTTGCTGTAAATAAGAGGATTTCTAAAGAAAATTTTAAAATTTCTGGAAACAAGTGAAAATGGAAAAACAATACATCAAAATCTATGGGATACAGTAAAAGTAATACTGAGAGGGAAGTTTATAACAATAAACATATAAATCAAAAAAGTAGAAAGACTTCAAATAAATAACCTAACAATGAACCTCAAGGAACCATTAAAGTCAGAAAAAAAAATCAAACAAAACTAGGAGAATGAAAAAAATAATAATAAAAAATCAGAGTAGAATAAATGAAATTGAGACTTAAAAAAACAATGCAGGAGGCCAGGCGCGGTGGCTCAAGCCTGTAATCCCAGCACTTTGGGAGGCTGAGACGGGCGGATCACGAGGTCAGGAGATCGAGACCATCCTGGCTAACACAGTGAAACCCCGTCTCTACTAAAAAATACAAAAAAACTAGCCAGGCAAGCTGGCGGGCGCCTGTAGTCCCAGCTACTCGGGAGGCTGAGGAAGGAGAATGGCGTAAACCCGGGAGGCGGAGCTTGCAGTGAGCTGAGATCCGGCCACTGCACTCCAGCCTGGGTGACAGAGCGAGACTCCGTCTCAAAAAAAAAAAGTAGTTTTTTTGAAAAGATAAACAAAATCAACAAACCTGTAGCTAGACTAGGAGAAAAAGACCCAAATAAAATAAAAAATGAAAATAAGAGACATAAGAACTGAGATCACAAAAATACAAAGAATCATGAGAGACTATTATGAACAATATATGCCAACAAATTTGAAAACTGAGAAGAAAATGAATAAATTCCTAGACATAAAAATCTACCAAGACTGAATATGAAGAAATAGAAAACATCAACAAACCAATAATGAATAACAAGACTGAAAGGGTAATAAAAGTCTCTCATCAAAGAAAAGCCCAGAAACTGTGCCTTCCCTGCTGAATTCTACCAACATAAAGAGCTAATACCTACTCTACTGAAAGTCTTTTTTTAAAAATTAAAGAGAGAATACTTCCAAATTTATTTTATGAAGCCAGCATTACCCTGATACCAAAACCAGACAAGGACACAACAAAAAAGAAAACTGCATGCCAATATTATTGATGACTACAGAAGCGAAAATCCTCAACAAAACACTAGCACACCAAATTCAACAACACACTAAAAACATCATTCAGTAGGATCAACTGGGATTTATACCAAGGATGGATCAACATTTGCAAATCAATTACTATGACACACCACATTAACAGAACCAAGAATGAAAACCATATAATTATTTCAATTGATGCTGAAAAGTATTAGATAAAATTCAACATGCATTGGTGATAAAAACCCTCAACAAATTTGGTATAGAAGGAACATACCTCAACATAATAAGGGCCTGCTTGACAAACCCACAGCCAACATCATACTGAACGTGAAAAATATGAAAGCGTTTCTTTCAAGTTCTGGAACAAGACAAGGATGCCCACTTTCACCACTCTTATTTAACATAAGATTGGAAGTCCTGGCCAGAGCAATTAGGCAAGAGAAAGAAATAAAGGGCATCCAGTTTGAAAAGAAGGAAGTCAAATTAGCCTTGTATGCAAATGACACGACCTTATATTGAGAAAAACCTATAGACTCCATCGAAAAACTGTTAGAATCGATAAATTCAGTAAAGTTGCAGGATACAAAATCAACATACAAAAATCAATAACATTTACATACGCCAATAGCAAACAATCTGAAAAGAAAGTGATATCTATTTTTTAGCAGCAATGGTAGAGGTGCCCTTCCCATGAAGTCAATGTATACTTAAGCCATGGCCTTCAACCAAAGAACTAGGAAAAGTCACAGCAGTATGATCACATAGCCATGTGCTTTTGTAAAATTTCCAAAAGTGAGATAATTTATCTGCAGTTACATAAGAATGTTCCCTTTTCCACTCCAACTTCCTCTTACTCATGCTTCCCTTTGTGTCAGATGATTTTAGAGAACCCATGAGCATTTTTGGAAGGTAAGCAAAAGGGATTTGGCTTGGGAATATTTGTAATTTCATTTCAGCAAGATATATTTCTGTGGCTCCCCCATAACTTTTGTGTAAAGTTAAATTATTGCTAGTGTTGTTGGTTTAGGAATCGTTTCCTAGAACACTCATACCCAGTGGACTCATGACCTGAAAAGTACTAGGCTAGAAATCATGGCATCATCACAAAAACATGTCCCATTGTACCTGGCACCAAAAGTTTATGGGTAGCATTGAGTGAAGAAATGTATTTCAAACACACAGAGTTAAAGTCCATTTGTATAAAAATTATTCAAGCATAAGACATGACACAAAACTGTAAGTGCAGGCTTTTGTCCTTAATGAAGTCTAATCCAAAGCAAGTTCTCTCCTGTCCATAATATACTCAATAATGCAATTTATACAATGATAAATGCATTATACCTTCTTTCTTGATGGAAATCATATGAAATTATATTCAGCAGAATTTGTGTTTTCAAGGCATAAACTTGTAGTAGCACTATTAAAAAATGTGAAGGTCATGGAGTAAAATTTCATGTTTTATTGTACCTCAGGAAATTGTACCTTAGTATGACATTATCAATAACAAGCTGTAAAGTTGAAAGAAATTTTTCTGAACTATCAGTAATAAAAGGCAAATTTCAATCAACCAAGCTAGAGAAAAGACAATATTTACTGTCCATTTTATGAATAAAAATACTAAAAACCTGTGTCATAGGAAGATACCATCAGAGTACGCAGCCAAAAACTAAGGACAAAAAGAATTATACAGATGTGTCAGGCAGTTAATAAATAAAAGCTATTCCTCCAAATTGTGTGATCTTTTATTTTTGTTTGATTTCTTATAATTCATTCTTCTAAATATTCACTTAATATAAAATTTTGTGTTTTGCATAAAATATAAATTTTTTGTCTTCTTTTAATTAAAAATTGATTCCCTTTTTCTCTCTTTATAAAAGCTTCAGGTCTCACAAAACCTGGATCTAACGCTGATCTGTACTCTATGTAAAACTTTCCTAAATTAATGTTATTCAATTTAAATCTTTTCTCTCACCATAGCAACAAATCTACATACAACACAACAAACAGAAGAGACAACTGCATTCATGTTGTTTTTCAATCGGGGTAAATAAAAAAGGGAAAGAAACATATACAAGCAAAGGTAAGTGAATGGTAAGTCTATGATTCCAAAAATAATAAGAAAGAAAGAAATAAAGAAGGAAGGAAGGAAGGAAGGAAGGAAGGAGCAAGCATTGTTTATTATAGATTCAATGAAGACTTGCCCAATCTTGTGCTTTTAGGCAACTGGGTACTCAAGCTAAATTGTTGGTTGAAAAAAAGAAGAAAATACATTGCTAGCAACGCTCAGAAGCTTTGTAGATTGGAGACTCCCTTAAAATAGGACAAGTGACTATGATCTTAAGAAGCATGCAGCACAGAGATGACATTAAGGTGATTGATTTTTAAATTTTATTCTGCAAAGCAAAAGCTCTCGGCAGATGCAGTATTCTGCAGAAGGCATGGATGATAGTTATCAAAACTTAAATGCAGCTTTCAAAGATGTACTTGGACTAGAGGCCACTCTAGGTTAATCTTTTCTACTTATAAGACACTGAGAATAAGGCAGGAAATGATAGACATGACAAATAAAAGAGCCCTAATACTACTAAATTGGCTTTCAATTAATGCAGTCATTCTCAAAGGATGCTCCATGGACCGGCAGCATAATCTGGGAACTTGTTACTCAGGCAAATTCTTGGGTCCCAGCCCAGATCTACTGAATCAGAAACTCTGGGACTGAGGGTCAACAGTATGTATTCTAACAAGCCCTCCAGGTGATTCTGTAACAAACTCTGGTTTTAGAAACACTAAATTAAGAAAGGCATGGAGTAATATCTCCTTGACTACGCCATCAATAGAGTTTTAAGTCATATGCAATAGACCATTCACTTTGTTTTTGTTTTGAGACAGTGTCGCTCTATCCCGCAGGCTGGAGTGCAGTGGTGCGATCTTGACTCACTTCAACCTCCGCCTCCCAGGTTCACGCGATTTTCCTGCCTCAGCCTCCCAAATAGCTAGGACTACAGTCATGCACCATCACACCCTGCTAATTTTTGTATTTTTAGTAGAGACAGGGTTTTGCCATGTTGCCCAAGCTGGTCTTGAACTCCTGACCTCAGATTATCCACCCACCTTGGCCGCCCAAAATGCTGGGATTATAGGCATGAGCCACTGTGCCCGGCCGACAGTTCACCTTTTCTTTGAACACTTTCTTCTTGGCCAGAAAAGTACATTAAGCACTTCCCTGGGTTTGTCACTATATGTAGAACGTCTTGGGGAAAATTAATTTGGCATTAACAAAATAAAAGTCTAGTATGGATGAACCTCTAAAACAATAGCTAATTGAAAGAAACCAAATAAAAACTGCATGTTTCATAATTCTATTTATATGAAATATTCAGAAAAAGCAAATCTCCAGACAGAACGCAGATGAGTTGATGTTTGAGGATGGCAGTGGAGAGTAATGGGCACTGACGGCAAACCAACCTGAGGGATCTTTTGGGGGTAATGGAAATGATCTAAAACTGGATTGTGGTGATGGTTGTACATCTCTGTAAATTACTAAAAATAATTAAATCATACACTTCAAACGCTTGCATATTTAGTACGTGTGGTCGTTTCCTAGGGCTGATGTAACAAAACACGATAAAATGAGCAGCTAAATAGAACAGAAATTTATTCTCTCCCAGTTCAGGAGGCTAGGGGTCCAAAATCAAGAAGTAAGCAGGGGCCATACTCCCTCCAAACTGTAAGGAATAATCCTTCCCCACTTCTGCCTAGCATCTAGTGTTTGCCGGCAATCCTTCTCAATCTTTGTTTGCAGACACAATACACCCATCTCTTCCTCTGTCATCACTTATAGCAGCCTGTTCCCTGTGTGGCTCTATCTTTTCTTATACAGCTATTAATCAGGTTGAATTAAGGATCAACTCTGCTCCAGTATAACCTCATCTTAACTAATTACATCTGCAGTAAACTTATTGTCAAATAAGGGAACATTCTGAGAGGTATTACAGGTTAGGACTTTAACATACCTTTTTGGGAGACACAATTCAGCCTCTAACAGTACGCAAATTACATCTCAATAAAACTCTTACACAAAACTATTACAAGACATCCACACCAAAGTTCATAGAATACTTGAACATGTGCCATTAAAAAACATCAAACAGCATTATTGGCAATCGGGTGTTATTATGGCCAATTTCTTAAAAAGACAACTCACGTCCCTCAACTCAACCCTGTTAGAGGACATTTACAATCTCCTAAAGACAATGGATCACACATCAGTAGATTAAGTTTAATTTCCACCGTTTGCTGTAGAAATGAATGAGCAGAGAAAGCAGAAAAAAAGGCAAAACATGAAGTCCTTTGTGAAAATTACTTATCAGTATTAATTGGTGTATGTGGGTGTGTTGGGGAAGGAAGCGTCCTGTTAAAACATAGCCAACTTTGGCAGCAGGATCCGGAAGCTATATAAAAGAGGCATCTGGCTCTAAAATGTATTAATGAACTAGGTCTCGGTTGCTCAAACTGAGCCAGTACCTTACCCTTTTTTCTCATTTTATCCACTTACATGCTTTCCTAGATGTGTGTTCAAGTTTTGTTTTTGTTGTTCATTGATTGATTGGTTTTGAAAATCTCTTCTATGTAAAACCCTATTTCCATTAAAATAAAATATAAACTTTTTTTTTGGAGTTTCCCAGATATTAAAATCCATCAGGTTTGGGGAGTACTGGATGTAGACAGAGCCACCATACAGTTTACAAATACAACCATAGCTAAAAGTTGCTAAATAAATCTATTCTATTGAAAGAGGGCCTATCTCATGTGACTTTACATATTATCCATAACATTGCTCTTTACAATCTTAGCACCACATTCCCTTCCTGTTTTTTAAATATTTCTTCCATAATGCTATCAATTTCTAATGTATATCATAATTCACTTATTTATAGTGTTCATCACATACCATCTGTATCCCTGAATATAATATAGCCTATCTAAGCAGGGATCTTTGTCTTTTTTTCCCCACTGATAAATATCTCAAGTGCCTAGAAAATTTTATGGCATACAATATGCACTCAATAGATATCTATTGACTTTTTACAGAATATTCTTGCTATGATGACTTGAAATACTCTAACCTTTTCCCCTGCCTCCTTCACCACTTCAGTTGATATCTGATTCTGACCTTATGTGCCCAGGACAATTTCATCTTAACTGACCTGCTATCTTTCTAACGTTGTGGGCTCTCTTTTATGAAGTTCTATGCCAATTTAGTTTTTCTTCTATAGTCATGAGATACAAGGGATTTAACATGAAAGAAAAATCAAAAAGAAACTTTTTTTGTGGTCATAGTTCAAGCACAGAGCAAAACTGTTCTGAAAATATAAAGCTCTGGCTTAACAGTTTATTGAGATCTAAAGGTTCGTTCTGAGAGACCAAATACAAAAGGCTGCTTATTTAACTAATCTTCACAAACCAATTAAGTATACTATCTCTGAGAATTTCTATCTTTCTATAGTTTTTAATTTTTCTATGAAATAATATAAGTTTCTAAATACTCCCTGCAGCTTAAGAATCTATAGTAGTGTTTGTCAAACGTCACCTGCATTAAAATCATTAGGCTTCGAATAGGAGCAGCTCCAGTCTTCAACTCCCAGCGCCAGCGACACAGAAGACCGGTGATTTCGGCATTTTCAACTGAGGTACTGGGTTCATCTCACTGGGGAGTGCCGGACAATCGGTACTGGTCAGCTGCTGCAGCCCGACCAGCGAGACCTGAAGCAGGGCGAGGCATTGCCTCACCTGAGAAGCGCAAGGGGGAAGGGAATCCCTTTTCCTAGCCAGGGGAACTGAGACACACAACACCTGGAGAATCGGGTAACTCCCACCCCAATACTGCGCTTTGAGCAAACAGGCACACCAGGAGATCATATCCCACACCTGGCCGGGAGGGTCCCACACCCACGGAGCCTCCCTCATTGCTATCACAGCAGTCTGTGATCTACCGGCAAGGCAGCAGCGAGGCTGGGGGAGGGGCGCCCGCCATTGCTGAGGCTTAAGTAGGTAAACAAAGCTGCTGGGAAGCTCGAACTGGGTGGAGCTCACAGCAGCTCAAGGAAACCTGCCTGTCTCTGTAGACTCCACCTCTGGGGGCAGGGCACAGAAAACAATAACAAAGCAGCAGACACCTCTGCAGACGCAAACGACTCTGTCTGACAGCTTTGAAGAGAGCAGTGGATCTCCCAACACGGAGGTTGAGATCTGAGAAGGGACAGACTCCCTGCTCAAGCGGGTCCCTGACCCCTGAGTAGCCTAACTGGGAGACATCCCCCACTAGGGGCAGTCTGACACCCCACACCTCACAGGGTGGAGTACACCCCTGAGAGGAAGCTTCCAAAGCAAGAATCAGACAGGTACACTTGCTGTTCAGAAATATTCTATCTTCTGCAGCCTCTGCTGCTGTTACCCAGGCAAACAGGGTCTGGAGTGGACCTCAAGCAATCTCCAACAGACCTACAGCTGAGGTTCCTGACTGTTAGAAGGAAAACTATCAAACAGGAAGGACACCTACACCAAAACCCCATCAGTACATCACCATCATCAAAGACCAGAGGCAGATAAAACCACAAAGATGGGGAAAAAGCAGGGCAGAAAAGCTGGAAATTCAAAAAACAAGAGCGCATCTCCCCCGGCAAAGGAGCGCAGCTCATCGCCAGCAACGGATCAAAGCTGGACGGAGAATGACTTTGACGAGATGAGAGAAGAAGGCTTCAGTCCATCAAATTTCTCAGAGCTAAAGGAGGAATTACGTACCCAGCGCAAAGAAACTAAAAATCTTGAAAAAAAAAGTGGAAGAATTGACGGCTAGACTAATTAATGCAGAGAAGGTCATAAACGAAATGAAAGAGATGAAAACCATGACACGAGAAATACGTGACAAATGCACAAGCTTCAGTAACCGACTCGATCAACTGGAAGAAAGAGTATCAGCAATTGAGGATCAAATGAATGAAATGAAGCGAGAAGAGAAACCAAAAGAAAAAAGAAGAAAAAGAAATGAACAAAGCCTGCAAGAAGTATGGGATTATGTAAAAAGACCAAATCTACGTCTGATTGGGGTGCCTGAAAGTGAGGGGGAAAATGGAACCAAGTTGGAAAACACTCTTCAGGATATCATCCAGGAGAACTTCCCCAACCTAGTAGGGCAGGCCAACATTCAAATCCAGGAAATACAGAGAACGCCACAAAGATACTCCTCGAGAAGCGCAACTCCAAGACACATAATTGCCAGATTCACCAAAGTTGAAATGAAGGAAAAAATCTTAAGGGCAGCCAGAGAGAAAGGTCGGGTTACCCACAAAGGGAAGCCCATCAGACTCACAGCAGATCTCTCGGCAGAAACTCTCCAAGCCAGAAGAGAGTGGGGGCCAATATTCAACATTCTTAAAGAAAAGAATTTTAAACCCAGAATTTCATATCCAGCCAAACTAAGTTTCATAAGTGAAGGAGAAATAAAATCCTTTACAGATAAGCAAATGCTTAGAGATTTTGTCACCACTAGGCCTGCCTTACAAGAGACCCTGAAGGAAGCACTCAACATGGAAAGGAACAACCGGTACCAGCCATCTCAAAAACATGCCAAAATGTAAAGACCATCGAGGCTAGGAAGAAACTGCATCAACTAATGAGCAAAATAACCAGTTAATATCATAATGGCAGGATCAAGTTCACACATAACAATCTTAACCTTAAATGTAAATGGACTAAATGCTCCAATTAAGAGACACAGACTGGCAAACTGGATAAAGAGTCAAGACCCATCAGTCTGCTGTATTCAGGAGACCCATCTCACACGCAGAGACATACATAGGCTCAAAATAAAGGGATGGAGGAAGATTTACCAAGCAAATGGAGAACAAAAAAAAGCGGGGGGTTGCAATACTAGTCTCTGATAAAACAGACTTTAAACCATCAAAGATCAAAAGAGACAAAGAAGGCCATTACATAATGGTAAAGGGATCAATTCAACAGGAAGAGCTAACTATCCTAAATATATATGCACCCAATACAGGAGCACCCAGATTCATAAAGCAAGTCCTTAGAGACTTACAAAGAGACTTAGACTCCCATACAATAATAATGGGAGACCTCAACACTCCATTGTCAACATTAGACAGATCAACGAGACAGAAAGTTAACAAGGATATCCAGGAATTGAACTCATCTCTGCAGCAAGCAGATCTAATAGACATCTATAGAACTCTCCACCCCAAATCAACAGAATATACATTCTTCTCAGCACCACATCGTACTTATTCCAAAATTGACCACGTAATTGGAAGTAAAGCACTCCTCAGCAAATGTACAAGAACAGAAATTATAACAAACTGTCTCTCAGACCACAGTGCAATCAAACTAGAACTCAGGACTAAGAAACTCAATCAAAACCGCTCAACTACATGGAAACTGAACAACCTGCTCCTGAATGACTACTGGGTACATAACGAAATGAAGGCAGAAATAAAGATGTTCTTTGAAACCAATGAGAACAAAGATACAACATACCAGAATCTCTGGGACACATTTAAAGCAGTGTGTAGAGGGAAATTTATAGCACTAAATGCCCACAAGAGAAAGCAGGAAAGATCTAAAATTGACACTCTAACATCGCAATTAAAAGAACTAGAGAAGCAAGAGCAAACACATTCGAAAGCTAGCAGAAGGCTAGAAATAACTAAGATCAGAGCAGAACTGAAGGAGATAGAGACACAAAAAACCCTCCAAAAAATCAATGAATCCAGGAGTTGGTTTTTTGAAAAGATCAACAAAATTGACAGACCACTAGCAAGACTAATAAAGAAGAAAAGAGAGAAGAATCAAATCGACGCAATTAAAAATGAAAAAGGGGATATCACCACCGACCCCACAGAAATACAAACTACCATCAGAGAATACTATAAACACCTCTATGCAAATAAACTGGAAAATCTAGAAGAAATGGATAATTTCCTGGACACTTACACTCTTCCAAGACTAAACCAGGAAGAAGTTGAATCCCTGAATAGACCAATAGCAGGCTCTGAAATTGAGGCAACAATTAATAGCCTACCAACCAAAAAAAGTCCAGGACCAGATGGATTCACAGCTGAATTCTACCAGAGGTACAAGGAGGAGTTGGTACCATTCCTTCTGAAACTATTCCAATCAATAGAAAAAGAGGGAATCCTCCCTAACTCATTTTATGAGGCCAACATCATCCTGATACCAAAGCCTGGCAGAGATACAACAAAAAAAGAGAATTTTAGACCAATATCCCTGATGAACATCGATGCAAAAATCCTCAATAAAATACTGGCAAACCGGATTCAGCAACACATCAAAAAGCTTATCCACCATGATCAAGTGGGCTTCATCCCTGGGATGGAAGGCTGGTTCAACATTCGCAAATCAATAAACATAATCCAGCATATAAACAGAACCAAAGACAAGAACCACATGATTATTTCAATAGATGCAGAAAAGGCTTTTGACAAAATTCAACAGCCCTTCATGCTAAAAACGCTCAATAAATTTGGTATTGATGGAACGTACCTCAAAATAATAAGAGCTATTTATGACAAACCCACAGCCAATATCATACTGAATGGGCAAAAACTGGAAAAATTCCCTTTGAAAACTGGCACAAGACAGGGATGCCCTCTCTCACCACTCCTATTCAACATAGTGTTGGAAGTTCTGGCTAGGGCAATCAGGCAAGAGAAAGAAATCAAGGGTATTCAGTTAGGAAAAGAAGAAGTCAAATTGTCCCTCTTTGCAGATGACATGATTGTATATTTAGAAAACCCCATTGTCTCAGCCCAAAATCTCCTTAAGCTGATAAGCAACTTCAGCAAAGTCTCAGGATACAAAATTAATGTGCAAAAATCACAAGCATTCTTATACACCAGTAACAGACAAACAGAGAGCCAAATCATGAATGAACTTCCATTCACAATTGCTTCAAAGAGAATAAAATACCTAGGAATCCAACTTACAAGGGATGTAAAGGACCTCTTCAAGGAGAACTACAAACCACTGCTCAGTGAAATTAAAGAGGACACAAACAAATGGAAGAACATACCATGCTCATGGATAGGAAGAATCAATATCGTGAAAATGGCCATACTGCCCAAGGTAATTTATAGATTCAATGCCATCCCCATCAAGCTACCAATGAGTTTCTTCACAGAATTGGAAAAAACTGCTTTAAAGTTCATATGGAACCAAAAAAGAGCCCGCATCTCCAAGACAATCCTAAGTCAAAAGAACAAAGCTGGAGGCATCACGCTACCTGACTTCAAACTATACTACAAGGCTACAGTAACCAAAACAGCATGGTACTGGTACCAAAACAGAGATATAGACCAATGGAACAGAACAGAGTCCTCAGAAATAATACCACACATCTACAGCCATCTGATCTTTGACAAACCTGAGAGAAACAAGAAATGGGGAAAGGATTCCCTATTTAATAAATGGTGCTGGGAAAATTGGCTAGCCATAAGTAGAAAGCTGAAACTGGATCCTTTCCTTACTCCTTATACGAAAATTAATTCAAGATGGATTAGAGACTTAAATGTTAGACCTAATACCATAAAAATCCTAGAGGAAAACCTAGGTAGTACCATTCAGGACATAGGCATGGGCAAAGACTTCATGTCTAAAACACCAAAAGCAACGGCAGCAAAAGCCAAAATTGACAAATGGGATCTCATTAAACTAAAGAGCTTCTGCACAGCAAAAGAAACTACCATCAGAGTGAACAGGCAACCTACACATTGGGAGAAAATTTTTGCAATCTACTCATCTGACAAAGGGCTAATATCCAGAACCTACAAAGAACTCCAACAAATTTACAAGAAAAAAACAAACAACCCCATCAAAAAGTGGGCAAAGGATATGAATAGACATTTCTCAAAAGAAGACATTCATACAGCCAACAAACACATGAAAAAATGCTCATCATCACTGGCCATCAGAGAAATGCAAATCAAAACCACAATGAGATACCATCTCACACCAGTTAGAATGGCGATCATTAAAAAGTCAGGAAACAACAGATGCTGGAGAGGATGTGGAGAAATAGGAACACTTTTACACTGTTGGTGGGATTGTAAACTAGTTCAACCATTATGGAAAACAGTATGGCGATTCCTCAAGGATCTAGAACTAGATGTACCATATGACCCAGCCATCCCATTACTGGGTATATACCCAAAGGATTATAAATTATGCTGCTATAAAGACACATGCACACGTATGTTTATTGCAGCACTATTCACAATAGCAAAGACTTGGAATCAACCCAAATGTCCATCAGTGACAGATTGGATTAAGAAAATGTGGCATATATACACCATGGAATACTATGCAGCCATAAAAAAGGATGAGTTTGTGTCCTTTGTAGGGACATGGATGCAGCTGGAATCCATCATTCTTAGCAAACTATCACAAGAACAGAAAACCAAACACCGCATGTTCTCACTCATAGGTGGGAACTGAACAATGAGATCACTTGGACTCGGGAAGGGGAACATCACACACCGGGGCCTATCATGGGGAGGGGGGCGGGGGGAGGGATTGCATTGGGAGTTATACCTGATGTAAATGACGAGTTGATGGGTGCAGCACACCAACAAGGCACAAGTATACATATGTAACAAACCTGCACGTTATGCACATGTACCCTACAACTTACAGTATAATAATAATAAATAAATTTTAAAAAAAATAAAAAATAAAAATAAAAGAGACACTGGACCTGAAAAAAAAAAAAAAAAAAAAAATCATTAGGCTTGTCAAAACACAGATTGCGGGGTCATGCCCTTAGGAGTACCTATTTAGCAGATCTGGGATGGGGCCCAAGAACGGGTACTTCTAACAAGTTACCTGTGATGTGGATGCTGCTGATCTGGGAACCATAGTTTGAGGACCACTGGTATACATCATTCCAAGTTCTCATTTGTTTCATTTTATCCCCAAGGGTCCCCTACATTTCTGAATGTGAAAGGGTACCTACATGATGGTTCTGAATCATGGATTAACTCTCCCACAAGTTAAAAATGAAAAGCATCACAAATGCATAAGAGTCATAAACCCCCAACCTATACCCTTTAGTAGCACACAGAAGACCACTCAAAGGGCTTCCTGAAAGTCTACAGGTACTGTACCTCCTCAGTTTCCTTGAAATGAATCTGGTCCATATTTATGATGAACAAATGGTGTAAGTCTGGGCCAACAGTGAGCCAGTGAAAGGAGCCTTAGATAAAAGCTCAAATTGAGTTTCTTGGCACAGCTATAGTTTGAAGATTCAATTATCTCGATTCTAAAATGACAATAATAATGCCACTTTCCAGAGTTATAATGAAGGTAAAACTAGATAATGTCTTTTAAAATATAAAATCATTTTTTGAAAAGTAGCATCAAATGTAAGACTAGCAAATCAGTAATATTCTGAAGTTTAATTTGTGCATAAAATGGATCATTGTGTTCGTTCCCCAGAAAATTATCTAGTCATCCAAAACCTCTGTTCCCTTTCTCATCTAAAACATGAAGAAAATACCTATAAAGCAAAGGCAGTGAAAAACTGTAGATGAGAGGTTATCACATGACCTCCAAATTTTATTCCATGTGAAGGGCTTAACAGAAAGAAAAAAAAATGTGTTAATCAGCAATTAGAGTTTACATCTCTTTATTAAGACTTTAAAAAATCAATTTTAGTCACATCATAAATCAAAATAGTTAAATCCTTTCCTGTGGTCTTAGTTCCTTCATGCAGATTCTGTTACCAACTACAAATATCACATCTTGAAACAGTCCTTGTAAAGTAAATGGATTTCTGGAAGTTATAAATTTGTAAGAGGCATAAAATTATATAAAACAAATTCCTAATAATGATTTTCTGGTATATTACAATCTTAAGTGAACCAATTTCAGCTCAGAAAATGAAAACAAGTTTCCTTCCATGCAAATTTACCCTAAATGAAAACATTCTAAATTTAATTCTCATGTATGAATAGTTCATCAGTAGAATTAGAGCTTTCAAACTAGGGCAGCCTTAAGTAGTGTGCATGCATGTATGTGCACACATGTACATGTATGCCTGTTTGCGCGTTGAGAGCTGGGCTTGGGAAGAGAATGTTAGAGAAAGTTTGCAGTAATGAGCTAAATCTAGATCTCCCTGTTACCTCTTCCACTCAATACAGGGCAGGACTTTTTTTCTGCAATGTTGATATGAGAACAATATTCCAGGACTTCATAGGTGACTCAAATGCTTGATTAGAATTTCACAATTTAAAAAAATATGTAATAAGACAAAAACTATACACACTGAAAAATGTTAAATCCCAGATTTTAACATACTGGAGACCAGTATCAGGACTCTCATCAAACCAATAATTGAATTATGTATGAGTAAGTAAATTATTGTTAATATTAAATATAAGATAAATTTATAGTTATGTTCTATTGATTCTCTCAGTATTAGAGATTGGATTTTTGTGTAATATTCCATTTGAAAGAATTGTTTCATTTTGCAAATAATCTGAAAACTACTGCTTTAAAACATACCTGAAAAACAAATCTAGCTTCTTTGTAAATGCATCCAATGTTGGCAAATTCAGAATTCTGAAAGGCAGCTCTGTGTGAAAAAGTTCTTTGTTATGAGTAGAAATCTTACTTCCTGCGATATCTACTCACTCAATTCTGTTTCTGCTTTACCTACTCCACAGAGCAGAACAGAAAACATTCACTTTCCTAATACAGTGCTTGATGCCTAGTATATGCTCTCTCTGTCTCTCATCTTCACATTTTCACATTCAAAAACTACTATTTATATAACATCAGATGGCATAGCCATTAGAATTGCCTTTTGTAAGTTGATATGATAACTCTGCAGAATACATAAACATCTGTGCCATAATGCTGGTGTTTTCCCATGTATTGGTAAACAAGCAGTAGATTTACTTAAGGTAGGTATTCACTAGTGGGTACTGATGACAACAAAGGAATAAATAAGTAATTAAATTGAACCCACTACAACCAAGAACACCAGCATTCATGTGTATACATTTAACCTTAGATCAATAATTAATACAGAAGCATAGATATTTATGCCTCATATTCTACGGCACATTCCTTCTTTCAGACATAACTGCTATTGCAAGGGTATATGGTTAATGGTAATATCTTTCTTTATGATGAGCTGAAGTACATTGGAAACTTAAATATGTGTGAAAGCCTAGCTTTCCCTAAAACTCTGGCAGTTATTTGACCTTTGAACAGCACCATCAAAATATTCAGTGACACTAAATAATGTGGTATATTTACAAAAATAAATTTTCTTAAGAAAGCCAAGAGATTAACAATGAGTAATGATCAATTCAATTAATATCATGGGTAGTCCTTATTGTGTCCAACGGGTATACAGATGCTTTATATTTTGAAGGTAGTTCAAGCACACGAACTTATATAAGATATCTTAATTTATTTTCACACAAATTCTGAATAGTATATTTTTATTATAATTGGTAACTTTATCACCTATATTTTTTGAAATTATCCATAAGGCATATTATCATGTTCAAAAAGTGTACAAATATAATAACATTTAACAAAGAAGATTTTCTCTTTTCTTCTTTATGTTAATGAGTTATAATATCATTAATATGTTACTAATATTAGTTATTAAGATAACTAAGTTATGAAGATAACTTAGTTTTCTTAGGGAAACAAATTGCTAGATCCTAGGACAGCAACCTACAACCATAAAGAATGAGATGTTCATTAGCTCCTGCTCATTGCCTACTCTTGCTTACTTTACTTTGAGTAGTGGAGTTTTAAAAATGAGGATTTCTATGTTTTCTCAAGTTCAATCTTATCAGTGATCAGATCAACAATGAGGAAGCTTATTGAAATTCTCTTTAATGCCACATATCTGAATTCCTTTATATGTATTAACATTATCCCCAAGTGACAAGTGTGGAAACTAAGGCTCAAATAAGTTAAATGACTTCTTAGGGTCATGTGATTAAGTGCAAGAGCCACATGACTTATGAATCAAACAAGTGCTCTGTTACATTGTGTTAACCCTCTTTTTTATTGTTGACTAGTGTACTAGTCCATTAATGATCCCACAGTTAATTATAATCTTATTTATCTTCAGGAATAAAGACTACTATATCATGTTCAGGTCTACAATTATGGTAGGTTCAAAATCCATTCTATGTAAATGAAGGTATCAAAATACTTCAAACAAAACTAGCCTTAAGATCTTTACAAAAAGTCTTGTGTTAGGCTCTACCCAGATGCTAAAGCGTTCTTTGTAAACGCACATCTGGACTGGACGTAATGACAGTTATGCCTGGACTTGATACAAGGTCCTTTCTCTATCTGCAACTCTCCAATCCTCCATCTACCTCCAAAAAGTAGGCTGGGATGCATGGACAAAACTAAACAAGAAAAGGCAAAGAAACACAGGAGCAAGAAGATTCTAGTCCCAAGGTGGTAATAATCAGTTAATGAAGAGAACCATTAGTTTCAGAAATACTGATGAAATCAATGTCACAAAAAACGTATATGATTAAACTGGATGGGTCATCTTTTTTTAGTATGCAAGACAGAGACAGCCTCAGGTTACTTTAGGTTGTAGATATTTGTTGTAAGGATGTGCAGAAGTCTCACACTGAGCTAGATTTTCATGACAGTACAGCTCAGTTCTCAACTCTGGGTATCTTCTATTTTACTCACTGCCTTGTTTTTGTGGTTTCTGTCCCAGTGACTGTTTCCTTTAACTTTCTCCCTTCTTTGTTCCTCATGTTACGTGTATAGAACAGTCTCATAGATTCTGTCTTTGTCTTCCCTTCTCCCTCACCATCTATTGCTTTTGAGTTTGACATCTCCAAGGGAGATATTTGCTCACCAGTTCAACATAATCAGCATTAAGTAATCAAAATCATGTGGGGCATGTGCTCTGCTCATCAAAATCAAAAGTTTTGTGGGGCCGAGAGCACGACTGAACATACCAGTTAAAAAGAGAGATATACTTATTATCTTTCCCTAGTTAATAAGATTTAATAATAATCTCATAGTTACAAAAAGGCACAATGAATGCTCCTAAAAGTGGAATAAAAAATGTAGGCAGCCTATTACTTGGTAGACGGAGGTAACTAGTACATCTTTGGAGGTAATATCTGAATCCCTTCAAAGTTTAGAAGATGCATCTTGAAAGATACACTCAAATGGACACATCTTTTCAGTTAAATGCCATTCCCTTATAGAAAGTTTCCATTGTCCTAATGTTGATGAACTAAAACATACCACCTATAAATAGCACTATCAATGAATTTATATTTTTGGTTTCTCTTAGAACATCAATTTGCTATTCTTAGGTCATGGTGGGGTAAAACTACGCGTTTGGCATGTTATGGACTGCCAAGGGAACAGTGAGTCTTTGTATGACCATGGTGAGCCACCAAACCAGCTCATCCACTAATTTCTATAGAATAACTAGGTCTAAAGAGCCTAATTTCTGTGCTTTTAAAGTAAATATCTATTGACCAATCTAAGATGACAGTTTTATTCTAACAATAAATAGGGTAAAATTTAACTGGTATTTCAAGTTTATCTCAGAAGCAATGTACTGAAATACAAATTTCTAATCTAAAAGAAGTGTAGGAAATATAAATTTCGAATCTAAAAGAAGCGTAGTATTCAAAATGTTTTGAATATAAAATATTTCCTAAAGAATGTTTCAACAGGCCGGGCGTGGTGGCTCACACCTGAAATCTCAGCACTTTGGGAGGCTGAGGTGGGTGGATCATGAGGTCAGGAGACTGAGACCATCCTGGCTGACACGGTGAAACCCCGTCTCCACTAAAAAAAAAAAAAATGTTTCAATAGAACAGTAGGCTAACAGGATTATTTTATGTCTAACAAAAAGTTGTAGGGGCCAAATGTATTTAAAAATATTGCGTATTTTATCCCTTACACGCAACTTCTAATAATCTTTAACTCCTAGTAAATTGCTATTCTTATGCTAAAATTCAATAGAGTCCATCAGCTCTGCTAAGAACTCCTTTGACTCAAACAAACAAGGTAGTCACTCCATCTTCATTGCTTGAAGAATATGGCCTGTGTGTCTATCACAGCACACACTGCATTGTTATTGTAATTGTTAATATGACTGCTGGTGGGAGTGTAAATTAGTTCAACCATTGTGGAAGACAGTGTGGCAATTCCTCAAGGATCTAGAACTAGAAATACCATTTGACCCAGCAATCCCATTACTGGGTATATACCCAAAGTATTATAAATCATTCTACTATAAAGACACATGCACACATATGTTTACTGCAACACTATTCACAATAGCAAAGACTTGGAACCAACCCAAATGCCCATCAATGATAGACTGGATAAAGAAAATGTGGCACGTATACATTATGGAATACTATGCAGCCATAAAAAAGAATGAGTTCATGTTCTTTTCAGGGACATGGATGAAGCCAGAAACCATCATTCTCAGCAAACTAACACAGGAACAGAAAAACCAAACATCACAGGTTCTCACTCCTAACTGGGAGTTGAACAATGAGAACATATGGGCACAGAGGGGGGAACATCACACACCAGGGCCTGTCAGTGGGAGGTGCCACGGGGAGGGATAGCATTAGGAGAAATACCTAACGTAGATGACGGATTGATGGTTGCAGCAAACCACCATGGCACATGCATACCTGTGTAACAAATCTGCACGTTCTGCACATGTATCCCTGAAATTAATAATAATAAAGAAAAAAAAGTTTTAAAAAAGTGAAAAAAAGAGACTTTCTCCAACTTGACAACTAGATTATTAGTTTTGCTGCATTCACCTTAAACATGCATCTCTGAAGAGAAGGAGGGATTCCCTAAACAGGCTGAATAATAAATACTTTCTAAAATTGTGTCAGTGTCAGTGGGGCACTATCATATTTAATAGAGTGAAATGTATTTGACATTGTCATGTAAAAACACCTTTTATATAAAAATACTAACAATATTCACCATGTTTCTTTTGCACATGTTTAAGGACTTAACTTTGAAAGAATAGTACCTATCAAAATATCTACATAAGCTACTGAATGACATTTAGGTGGTAACTGCTTTTGCAGTTATCAGTGGCTTGCAGTATGATTATTACAAGGAAACATAAAAGTTTTACAACACATCTCTGCCTCTTCATTTCTCCAATCTCTTAAATGCAGATGGCAGTGCCTTATGTTCAGGTAGGAGCTACTTACTGTCAGTTTATGGTCTTAGACCAGCCATAAGGCCATGTATCATCAAAAGGTAATTCACCCACTATATTTTGTTGTTGTTCATTTCTCTCTTAATTCACTGAAGCAACTACACTGACCAGATGTGTTTTAAAGGAGTCTATATTTGTAAAGATTCTGAGGGTCCTTAGATAAAAAGAAATATCAAAATACTTTTGCAAAACCCATTCGAGGAATGATGTCCTCGAGAATCAAGAAAGCAGACACTTCCTAATGAAGCAACGATCAAGATACTCTCAATTACTGGAAAAGGCAAAGAGTTGAATGAGAAGTTTAAATTTGTTAATCCAAAGAATATATATTCCTTTATCCAAGAAACAAGTTTATCGTTGAAATGTTGCCATATAAGCAATGAACCAGAGCCCACATATTTCTTTCTATGTTTTCCTTACACGCTTTTCATTTCCCCAGTTGCAGTGGGGCCAACAACTGCTGAGGTGGAGCAGGTACATAATTGAAGTCGAAAATTGCAGAATGTTACATTGAATGCTGCTCCTCCCCCCAACAACAGATAAAGGGAGGGCAGAACACCAAAATGGAGACACAGGTCCATGGAAGTTGAAGGTATTGAAGTCAGGTTCAGTCTATGAAGTTGGGGGCAAGTGGGAGAAAAAAAAAAAAAAACTGAGTATAAAGACAGAGGCTTGCAGGCAAATTACGATGAAATCCAACATTTTGACAATGTTGAAAAAGGGAAATTGACAAAAACGCTGCATTCTGAGGGAATTTTTTTTGTTTTCTTTTTTACTAACTAAGGTTTCAGGTTAAGAAAAACTAAGTTTATATTTTGAAAAAGTACAGAAAAGGACAGGGAAATTTGTAAATATTTAAAACAACAGCAGAGAATTAACAAATAGACTGAGGGTATTAATAACAGGGGTAAGGAGTGGGCAATTCCTAAGAGGTCTGTCTTAGTTATCTTATTTTGTATGCAAAATCTTTAAACATTGAACTGACCTTTTCCTGGAAGTAATTCAGATACAAAATATATTTAACAAGAAACTCTGCAACATCTAAATGTCACAGTCATTCACTTCATAGAAGGTAAAAAGTGTTCTTCAGAAGAAGGGAAAAAAATATTTCACTGAAATTTGAAGTGCTCGAACATTGGTTTTGATGTGAACATGTTCACTTTTAAATTGAAAGTGGGGTGTAGAAAAGCGAAAGACTTTCACAACTGCTTCTAGTGTCTTGTAAAGAATTGAATTTGAAGATTTTCAGTTTTCTTTAGCATTGCTGCATTGTTCTTCTTTAAAATATTTTAATAGGTAATTCAATTCACATATATGATCAAATATTCAAAAGGTACAAAACGACTTTCCTCTCATTGCTACTCCCAAAGACTATTTTCATTCCCCAAATCAAACACCATTACCAGTTACCTATATATATGACTACTTCATGTACGTATAAATACAATATCTGCTGACATTTAAAGCAAGATTTGAGTACACAGAAAGTTTACATGATATTTACTAGCATTAGGAAAAAAGTGACATATTAATGAAATAAAGAGTAATTTTTTTTAGGTTTTACAGAATCTTTACAAGTTTTAATTATTTTATCCTTAGTCTTAATGGTAACGTTATCATGTACCATACTATTTCCTTCATGAGTTAAAGTATACAATCTCTAATAAAATTTTGTGCGAAAAATGTGAGCTAAAGTATGAAATGTAACAAAATATATCACAAAGTTTTATATTAAAAAAGACTACTCATTGGGTACAGGGTATAGTGCTTGGGTGAAGGGTGCACCAAAATCTCAGAAATCACCACTAAAGAACTTATTCATGTAACCAAACACTACCTGTTCCCCAAAAACCTATTGAAATAAAAAAAAATTATACATTTGAATATAACTCTGGCAACTTGTAAGTCTATCCATGCTACAGAGTTTTTATAATTTCCTAAGAATAGACAAACCATGACTTTTCTGCTGGCAGGATTAGTCTTTTTTTTTCTTTTCATTCTCAGACTCCCATCTTCAGGTAGAGCCCAGCTGCAGAGGTTTCTCTTGACATTACCAAGGAAAGACTCAAGAATTTCTACTTTCAAATGCCATACTTGCTACTCTTTAGTTGCAACCTTAAGTGCCAGTTCCAGTTGGTCCCGTCTTGTTTGTCCTATCTGAGATCTCATCTTCATATACATTACATACGTCGAGCTACAGACGTGAGCTCTGATTCACTGTTAAACTGGGATCCTGCCACTGCGCCCAGGGCTGTTTCCCCCCCACCCCCCAAGGGTCAATTGTATCTGTGTGCATCTTTGCATATCATTTGTGTCTGCATCTCCAGGGCTGGAACCCTGGATCTCCGTAGATACTCCTGTTAACTTTGAAAGGACATAGGTTGCTTGGCTGGATCGCTGTTGGTGGCTTCATCTCCCAAATACTGTTTCCCACTCCCCATCCCTCCCACAGTGATTTACTTGTGGCATCTGTAACTAGGTCTATCTTGACGTGGACAGATCAAGCTTAAGGTTTTCATTCCTTTTCATAATTAAGTGGATCATATCCAATATTGTCGAAGTGAGAATGCCAAAACAAAGATTTATTCACAAAGTAACATTTATCACTTATTAGTATAAATTCATCTACCCACTAGAGATTCCAGGGAATGGAAAAAGCCATAATGGTAGAGTTGCCTGAGAATCCTATTGCTGAAAGAATATTTAATTTCAGAAACAAAGCTCGAATACTTAATTCCAAGGTAATTATATTTGTTTTCCTTATGGAGAAAGCAGAGTTTGGTAACAGGTATAGACTGGATTAAGTCCTAACTCTGTCTCTAATATGTGACCTCAGGCAAATTCCTAATGTTTCTAAGTAAGAACTTCCTCAAGTATGAAACAGAAAAGATAATGATATCACCCACCTCACGGGATTTTTGTGATGGCCGAAGGGGATAACACATGTAAAGCACCTAGAATAGAGTCTGGCACATAGTATTACTTAACAAATACTATCTATAAGAATTTGAATACTAGAAATTTTCATATTTATTGGGCAAGAAAATTAATTTTCTCTAAGAAATGAACCAAGGAAACAAAGAAGCTTTTTCTTTTTCAGAAAACCCTTATAAAAGTGATATGGCTGGGGTAAAAATAGTAAAAGCAAATTGTGTATCAAAGATGATAGTAAGTGCTTTATGTATGTTACCTCATTTAATTCACAATAACTCTCCATGGTAGAATTTAATATTTAAGCTTCTGAGATACAGCAACTGGAGTTACATCAGGTTGCTATCTACAACGAAGTTAAGATCTAGTTGTCTTTTTAAAATTTTCTCATGATAATATCCTGTTCCAATTTCAAAGGCAAATGTGTATTGAAATTGCTAAATTTCATGTGTTATACTTTTAAAATGTTATATTTGTTTCAAATATCTTGCATAAAGGGATCTAGATTTGAAATTCTAAAAATGTGAGTAAGGCCGAAATATAAGGCAGCAAGGCCCATGCCCGGTTCTGTAACTACTGCATTCTCTCCTGCTTGAGTCTGGTAATGGCACTAAATAAGGCTTTTCTTCATTTCATTATGCATCACAGGGGAAAGGCTCCATCACAAACTATGGCTTAGCAGGAAAATAAACTTGGATTCAGCAAATTAACTTTCAGCATAGTTTTCAATGACTAGGGTCTCAGACTATTAAATTTTGAATTTCAGAAACACGCTCTAGCAAAGAACAACAGCTGCTGCTGAATCCCAATCCGCAAAGCAACAGCAGTTGCAGCATCTGGACCAACAGCTACCAAAGCTATATCAGTAAATAAGGTGAAAGTCCCCATGTGATTTGACCCTTCAAAATCTTCTCCCCAAGCCTGCAATGGGTGGCTCAAAGGTATCTTCACAAGGAAGGCAAATGGCATATGTTTTAAAAAGTCTGCTCAGGCAGGAGCCTGTGACCTTTGCTCTCTATGGGTAGAATGGATGCTAACGTTGCCAGCTGGAAGTAAATGGATATTTTAATTGAAATACATACAACTATCTCCAACGGGGGGGTTGGGGGAAAGCAAACTAGAGAGTCTTTCTAAGTTATCTAATGAGCACCCAGCATGACTTAGCTTCCTACAAATGATCCTCCATTAGCCTGGGCTTGTTTTGCAAACAAATACTCAAATAGAAAACCGCTCTGCTCTTGTACATTTGGCACTGTTTCCCAATACCAGCCCTATTAGCGAATGTGAAATATAAAGTGTAATTTAGGATCATGTTCATTTATGTTTCCTGGGGGAAATGGAAAAGAAAACAGTATTAGAACATAAGAACTGCAACAAATATATATATATTTGTTTTTATATATACTATATATGTAATATATACAATATATATTATGTATATATATTGATGGGGTATAGTATGCAATTATTGATATAAATGTGTATCAATCTTACTAAAAATTCTTTTTTCATGGATGCAACTTTCTCTTCATTCCCAATCTGTTTAAAATATGTGATATTTCCCAGAACTTATTATTCCAGTGAAAGAAATTAATTAATTAGTCTTTAAAGTTACTGTTATCACTTAGGATAAAGGAGTTCTTCGTTGAATGTGAAATGTTGGCTGTCAATCAATATGGTTTACTCCACATGCAGATGCTTGTTTAAATGGCAAGAAATATTTTGTGAAGCTCATTAGTCATTAACATTCAAGTTATTTAGCCTTTCAAAAGGTGACCAGTGCTAGCTTGCTTTCATTATATTACTTATTTTAAACAGACATCACATATGAGGTTAAGGTATTTGACAACAATGTTATTTGTCTTGATTGTTGTTCAAATACATAAGAAAGAGGTTTAAAAATGAAGTTACTGGACAAGAGAGCAGAAAATAAAGCCAAATTTAGGGTTTGACACGAGCAAGAAGACAAATAGCTGACTTTTCTGCTTTGTTATCAAGGTAGCTTTTATTATGTTCCAACAAAATTAACAGAGTTAAGCTGGGTACTGAGCAAAATTCTAACAAGGAAGGCAAATATATTCTGATTGTGTGTTTGAGACAGGGTCTCACTCTGTTGCCCAGGCTAGAGTGCAGTGGTGTGATCATGGCTCACTGCAGCCTCGACCTCCCAGACTGAAGTGTTTCTCCCCGCTCAGCCTACAGAGTAACTGGGACTACAGGCCCACACCACCACACCTGGCTTATTATGATGATGATTATTATGATTGTAGAGATACAGTTTCGCTGTGTTGCCCAGGCTGGTCTCAAACTCCTGAGCTCAAGTGATCGACCTACCTTGGCCTCCCAAAGTGCTGGGATTACAGACGTAAGCCTAACCGCAAATATATTATTATTTTTTCTTTCTTTAAAATCTATTCCTCAACTTCATCTAAAATGAATGGCCCTTAAAATATGTTTCATTCAGATGAGGAAAGGAAAAGAAAAGAATCGGATTAATCCAATAAAGAGACCTTAATACAAACTCAATCAGAAGATTGTTGCACTGTTTATATTGAGTTCTGACATTTTCTGTGTTGACTGTGCAGTGAAGGAACAATATTATTACTCATTGGCAATAAATCCATTTAGGTGTGCAGGTGATGCCCAGATGATGTTTATTCTAAGAAATCTTAATGTCTTGGCCTCTTCAAAAACTGCACAAATAAACTTGGCTCAATATTAACCATGGTTAGTGAACCTTAGGATAAAGAAATGTGATTAGTCATTCAGTGATGCATCCTTCATTCACCCTTGGCATCATGCCAAGGGTACACCATGCTACTGTGTATTCACTCCATTCTTAATAACTTGAACAAATGGAGATGTTAGCTGCCTTTAAGAATTATGCATTTTCTATGAGGATTTAAGGTTGCTGAGAAGGCAACTATGAACAATCAATAGGTACTTAAAAATAAACACTATATAAATGTATAGTAAGTAAATATTCATGTCTTTTTATAAAGTAGACTTCAACAGAGCTCTAGAGGCTCTGGGATTTTCAATGATCTGAAAAAATTGAGTGCAGAAGTTGTTTGTATTCATCCATCCCTAGTGATCCATATACTAAGTCAATTATGTACTAAATTGTTACTGAGAAAATTCAATTCATTACATGTACTGGGCAATTATCATTAGTTATGTGCCCAGCACTGTTGTTGGTTAGAATATACATAGTAGGATCCTTGTCCTATATATTTGTATATAATACTGTGGGGGAAAAACTTTACGCAAGATATTTGAAAGAAAGAAAGCATTTTACAAGTATAACATATGAAATTTAGCAATTTGAATACACATTTGCCTTTGAAATTGGAACAGGATATTATCATGAGAAAATTTTAGAAAGACAACTAATTTCACTTACTGAGATGTGGTATACATGGCATGGCCTTCTGAGAGGTATCAACTTAATGTTCATTTTCATAATCAGATGAAGCACCTACCCATTTTTGTGATAACATAATTCATATTCACTTTGGCGAGAAACCTGAAAAGTAGAATAGCATAGGACAAGAAAAGTCTACTCTTGATCCTACCACTCCCCACAATCACTGTTGACTGTTTGTTGCACGTGCTTTGAAGGGAGGGTCACTATTGTAGCGGCCACATATAAAGAATTCTCATACATAGACCATACAGAAATCCAACTCAGTGATAGACCCTTAAGAGCACACTGTTTATTTAAAAATAGTGTTATACAGATACACACACTAAAGGATATATGGAACCAACTGAGTGTATTTTGCTCTCTAATCCACATGCCTGCTGTCAGCCATCAATTAAACACAACAAACCCCACAGTGTAAACCTGTTAGTTGTTGCTCAACAGGGATTTAAATTTTTGTCTATACAACTTCAAACTCCACAGTCAATTCAATTATTTAAATGAAAATAAACAAGCACTCCCATTGATTTTCAGAGAATAGACTTAATTTTCTACTTTTGAAACATATTCAAGGACCTTAATAATGGATACCCTTCAGTTTGGTTCAAGCTTTCTTTGTTTCATGATGGAAACAAAGTATCCTCTGTATCACTGCATCACTGGTAATTTCCCATCTCCATGCCTTCAATCGCATTTCCACGTTTCCGAATCCTTCCAAACTTTCAAGACAGTTTACATTCTGTCTTTTCACAAAGCCATTTATAGTCTTCTTGTCATGAAATAATTTCATTCTCTTCCATGATTTTATCTGCATTTTAACTCATGGTACCGATCAGCATTCCAGTTATTTATACTCTTACCTGAGGGGCTCTATAGGACTGTCACCTCCTTATAGGGAAGAAAGTGAGCGCAATGACAGTGACAAGGATGAAGAGCAGAGGTGAACCCTCATGTATTACAAGCGCACTCTCTGCTAGACTTATGCTAGGCTTTTTATGTACATCGTAGTTTCAAAACAGGCATTATACTTATTTTACAAATGAAAAACTAAAATTTTTTCCCAGAGAGTTTAAGAAAACTCATAAGATCATTTTGTCAATACAAGGTACCTCCTATATTTGAAACATATTCTGTCAAGATCCAAGGCCTGTGCTATTTATATGACTAAGATTTTTCTGAACAAAACTTGACATAACGTCATAGATGAAGACCCTTCCCCAACTATGGAGAATGAATGCAGAAAAAACTGTAGACTGTTTAAGGCATCTAAAATCTACATGGGAAAAAATAAGAAATGCCTGATTTAGAATTAGAAAGCAGAAAAATAATCTCAGCCATTGGAAGAAAAAAATACCAATACATTTTGGGAATGTGGCTAGTAATTTAAAAATACATAAAACTTATATGAGTTAAAATTGGCCCCCAAACTTCTTCAGTTTAAGAATACATTTTGGAGTTCTATGTGCCAGACAGAAGCTAAATCGTGAAACTAACAGGTTTTGACTGATTGCTAATCTGCCATTTGTAAAGGGACTTGGAACACTCAAGGCCTGAAGATATCCTTAGAAGCTACTTCTCTTAGTAAAAGGTTTTCAGCCACTGCCCAGAGAATGAGAACAAGCCTGGCTGGTCTAATGATCAAGGGAACAAAGTCAGTAAACCTTGGACTAGTGTTCAAGGAGAACATTTTAAACGGTTCTTATTACATGGTTTTATTTTCCTTAAATCTCAACTTTCCTTAAACCATTACATAATGGAAGAATTTATGTAAGTGCTTCCTTAACCTATTTTTTTTAATATTCATCATAAAATATTATACAGATCTTCAGAATTATATATATTTTATATATATATATATATATATATATAGCCTTCTACTTGTACTCTAAATAGAGACAACCAACTCAATTATGGAAAAAGGAGTCCAAAGTTGTGTAGACAAAATATGTGTGGAGGGCATATGATACCCAGAAAACAGGAAATTCCCTCACACTCACAGAGACTGTATTATACTTTTCATTTTATAATTATAAACTATTTAACACAGGAATTAAGACTTCCAAATTATTTTATTTTTTCAGAAGTTATTTGAATAAAGTTTCATGACACCAAATATTAATAATTTTATATTACATCCTTATCCGAGATTCCTTAGAGATCAGGCACTTTTCCTTCAATTAGGCATAAATTTAAAGTCATTTTAATCCTTTAACACATTAAAGTTAAGTTATACAAGTTTTCTACAATAACCATACCTTACGTTTGAATCAAAGTATGCTATGAAAAAACATAGTTACACAATGGAGTACTATTCAGCCATAAAAAGAATCAGATCCAGTCATTTGCAGCAATATGGATGGAACTGAAGATCACCATGCCCAGTGAAATAAGCCAGGCACAGAAAGACGAACATCACATTTTCTCATTCATTTGTAGGATCTAAAAATACATACAGTTGAACTCATGGACATAGAGAGTAGAAGGGTGGTTACCAGAGGCTGGGAACGGGAGTGGCGGGTGGTGAGCGGGTGGTGGAGAGGTGGGGCTAACAGATTACAAAAAAAAAAAAAACAAAAGTTATTATAGAAAGAATAAATAAGACCTACTATTTGATAGCACAACAAAGTGACTATAGTCAACTGTAACTTAATTGTATATTTTTAAATAGGGTGTAACTGGACTGCCTGTAACTCAGAGTAAATACTTCAGGGGATGAATATTGCATTCTCCATGATGTGCTTATTTCACATTGCACGCCTGTATCAAAACCTTTCATGTACCCCCAGCATATATACACACATACTATTTACCCACAAATATTAAAAATTAAAAAAAATAAGATACTTGGCTTCAAAAAATATCATCCTAGCAAAAAAAAGTCACCCAAAAATTAAAAAGTATTTTACAGATTGTGAAAAATAAACACACATTATGTTCTATGAACTAGAAAACAAAGGGGAAAAGGAAAACAATTGTGTAGTTTATAAACTTAAAAATGCAAAAATCCACAGTATACATCTGCAAAAGTTAAAATGAGTTGTTGATCTTGGGTATAATTGTCTAATGCACTGTCAAAATTAAAAGGAAAACAGGTTAACTTAGTTAATATATAAAAGTCATTATGTGATGGGCAACAGGTGCTTGAATGCCACCTTACATATGGAGACCTGTTATTGGCTGACCTTAATATGTCAGAAGAAAGATTCAAAAACTTCTTTCAAATTTCTCTGTCCCAGTTCTACATTCTGGTAACTAACCTCTCAATTCCACATAAGCCAGTGATAAGTGTGGTGGAACAGAGAACACTTGCTTCAGAACAGGAGATCCTTTCCGAGTTCAGTCCAGACCAAAGAATGATCATCTCTGGTGTTGAACCCAGTAATCTGTATATTAACTGATTCTCCAGGAAATTCATGGACATCTTTAACATTTCTTATGCATGTCTGTGTGTGTGAGTGTGCACATGTGCATACTTGCAATGGAGAAAAACACATTTATCCTGTTTTTTATTATAAGGACCTCTACTTGCTTTACTCTAAGTAGAGGCAATCTTTGTCCGGGGAATTTAAAATTAGTTCCATTAAATCCACTGGAACCAATGCTGCTGATATCACATATGAATTCCAGGTTTATGGACCCTAAGAGTTCATGGATAATGAGAATTCAAGGTTCCCTATTTTCTTCTGTCATAATTGTTATAGGAATATAAGTAATTCATCTAAATGGTCTGTGCCCTTGGGACTGCACAGGTTGCTACCATTGTCAGACAACACTGCAGCATTATTAAATATGCTTCGTATTAAGTCAGGTATGGGAAGATAAAATAGAAAGAGGAGACCTAATCTCTGAACTTAATGAGCTTAGACTTCAACGGGGAATATGCAATGGGTCATAGTTTTTAGAAGAATACTATTACAAGAACAC
Organism: Theropithecus gelada; assembly: GCF_003255815.1. Classification (NCBI taxonomy): domain Eukaryota; kingdom Metazoa; phylum Chordata; class Mammalia; order Primates; family Cercopithecidae; genus Theropithecus; species Theropithecus gelada. The sequence continues at coordinate 32,746,870 of NC_037685.1, read as the reverse complement.
TAAATAAGTGAAAATGACAAAGTGTCAACTATAGAAGCATTAAGGAGAAAGAGACAGGAAGACTGAGGAGAACCAAATCCTGTAATGACCACAGAACTATTATTTCAAAAGGAGAAAACATGCAAATAGTTTCTTAAAAATAAAACAAAATACATGGAGAAATCTAATTTCTTCCAACATTCAAAGGCCTTGGAGCCACAACTTCCTGCTATCTTACTTCAAAGTTTGCTCTTCATGTTCAAGTCGTTTATGTTCAATCAGACCACCAGGTAGGGAGGAAACAGTATGAAGACCGTAAACTACTCTACATAGTTATCCCAAGAATATTTGTCCATTTGATGAATATTACAAACCTTTTGCAAGAATAACAAATGGCACATTCTGAAACAGTGATGAGTGATTTTTAAAAATTTCTCTGAGCATTGTGGACCATGCAGAATTATTCTTAGCTGGGCACTGGTTCTTCTTTCACATTTGGTTTCAGGATCCTGTTCTTGTCTAAGGGAATGCTAGGAATGATAAAAAACTGTTTAGGCAAGCTACCTCTTTTTTTGCGTTTGCTAAAATGCCAAACCCCAAGAGCTCATGTCAATGTTGGTCATTCACTGAAAAATCACTGAGTGACTACAGAATGATATGGAAATGGTATCTGTAATGCATTTGATAATGAACACTTTACATTGTCATTTGAATCTTGCCAAAGCTCGGGTTTGGATATTTTCCTTATTTTGATGTCCATATGGCTTACAAACAAAAGTTTAACATATTCAATCACACTTACCAAGGAGATTTAAAGATTAAGCCTCATTTTAACAGGCCTGTTCATGTGGATAGATGAGGGATGTCACTTCCAACACACTAATAATAGAATATTGGAAGGAAGCATAAGCTAAGTAGCCTTGAATTAAGTCAAAATCCTATAGGATATGTTCAGATTTGCAATTTGAAAATGATGTGCTCTGTATAATTTACTGTTGAATATATAAAAAATGAGAGTAGTAACATCCGCTGACATTGTTCTGTATGTACATGGATTCACAGTCTGGATATCTTCAGTTCTGTGTACGTTCAAGTCGGCTTTCTCTCTCTCTCTTTTTTTTTTTTTTTTTTTTTTTGACAGAGTCTCACTCTGTTGCCCAGGTTGCAGTGCTGTGGGGCACAATCTTGGCCCATTGCAACCTCCATCTTCTGGGTTCAAGCGATTCTTGTGCCTCAGCCTCCCGAGTAGCTGGAATTACAGGCCTGTGCCACTACACCTGGCTAATTTGTATGTTTTTTAGTAATAGAGACAGAGTTTTACCATGTTGGCCAGGCTGGTCTCAAACTCCTAAACTCAGGTGATCCGCCCACCTCAGCCTCCCAAAGTGTTGGGATTACAGGCATGAGACACTGGGCTGGCCAGCTCTCTCTCTCTCTCTCTCTCTCTGTCTCTCTCTCTCTTAATCTCTTTATTATGGAAATTCAGAAACTATACACAACCCAGAATAGTCTATGAACTCCCCAAGGACTCATCAACCCGCTTCAACAATGATCATCTTTCTGCCCATCTCATTCCTTTCTTTTTTTTTTTTTTTTTGATATGGAGTCTCGCTTTGTCACCCAGGCTGGAGTGCAATGGCACGATCTTGGCTCACTGCAACCTCCGCCTCCTGGGTACAAGCAATTCTCCTGCCTCAGCCTCCTGAGTAGCTGAGATTACAAGCGTGTGCCACCATGCCCAGCTAATTTTTGGTATTATTTAGTAGAAGCACGGTTTCACCATGCAGGCCAGGCTGGTCTTGAATTCCTGACCTTCTGAATCTGCCAACCTCAGCTTCCCAAAGTGCTGGGATTACAGGTGTGAGCCACTGTGTCTGGCCCATCTCATTGCTTTCAACCTGCTCATCTCAGGATTCCATCAGGTCATGGTTATATCTTTTCAGATAAAGGTTCACTGAAATTATTTTTCTCATATTCTTAGAATACAAAAAGCATACAAATGCTGTTCTTATGGCTTTACTATCTTACTTGTTTTCGGAAAAAAAAAAAAAGGAAATCTTACATTGGCTCAGTGGAAGAAGAAAGAATAATTTTTTATCCCAATTCCTTACCACTAAGGAACATAAAGAATCTCTTGGTACCAAACCCCAGAAAGAGTGAGTGGTTTCTGCTCCATTTCCCCCTGTCCCACTGCAGATCAGGCCTCACTGGAGATCATGAGTTTACCAGCATTAAGCACACTATGCAGTCGAACCAGTCTACACTGAGCTACTGTGTTCTCAGGTCAGAAGACAAAAATGTTTCCAGGGAGCTGTAATTTACATCCCCATTAAATATTTTTTTCTTGATTTTCATTAAAATAAGAAAATAAGTTTTCTCTACTTAGTGGCAGACCAATTTAACTTATATAAAATTTTTCCTGTAATTCACCCATACTTACTCAAAGGATTAGTGAGCCTCTGTCAGAGAAAGGATACTTGTCTGCTCATTAACATTCATGAGCAAGAATCCTTCTGGTAGAACTGGTTTCAGAGTCTGACAGAGCAATACTTAAAAGAAATTGGCTTGTCTGTGAACCAGCTGCTCAGCAAAGCCACCATGCAAGGGAACTGGTGATAATAAGATGATAATATTACAACCACACTGGGAGCATAATGTATATCAAGTTACTTTGAGGTGCGTGGTAGGGGTCTTAGAATTAGAAAAAGATTGGAAGTCCATCACTGAAGTCAGAGCTGATGATCAGCAGTGTGTAGTCTTAGCTTTGAAAGATCTGTCAAAGTTCAAAGGAGGGGAAAGAAGAAAAGAAAAGAAAAGAAAAGAAAAGAAAAGAAAAGAAAAGAAAAGAAAAGAAAAGAAAAGAAAAGAAAAAGAGAGAGAGAGGAGGAGGAAGAAGAGGGGAGGAGGAGGAGGAGGAGGAGAGAAGGAAGGCATATTCCAGTTGTACAAAGATCTGGGTTCTACATGCACACATTTAAAAGAACCCCTACTAGGATCTTCTCTTTCAGTATTGTATAAACGCAAGGCTTGAAAGGCGTTTGTGATTTGTAAACCTGTTAAGTAGCTCTGTCAAAGCCAATATCTCTAGTTGGACGATTTTTATTTTTGGAAGATCTGCCCTTTGGGAAAATTGGCAGATTACTTCCCAATGCCAGTGAGATTGTTTCTCTAATTTCTGAAATTCAGTTCAGTGCATTCTGATTTCAAGAGGAGTGTCCTTCAGATGGAATACATATTGCTGAGCTGGTACCCTAGCAAATGTACAGAAGGCATTCAGCTAATTACTTCTTAGAATGATTAACATTATAAGCCCTATGAATTGTAGTAACCTATTATTCTGTGCAATGATTTAGGACAGCAGCAGCACAATACAAGGAATTATTACATCTATTTATCCCCATAATATTAATAACATCATAGAGGGGTGTGTGTTGTGGGTGTGGGTGTGTGTGTGTGTGTGTGTGTGTATGGTTATACATATATTTGTTAGTGTGTTAGGACATTGGAGGTAGTAAGACAATTGTGTCTGTCTTGCTATGATTTATTTAGAAAATAACTATTGTTCCTGAATTCCTAGGGAATCTATTTTTGAAAAGTCAACGTGATTAGTAAAACATTGGGAAGTAGCAAGAGGCAGTAACTTGAGGACTATGGTAGATTATGATACAGAAATAATCATTCCTTTCCCCACTTCCACTTCCTTAGGAGTAGTATAATCTCTTGTCCCACTAATGTTGGAAACTGCCATCAGATTTGCTTTGGCTTATAAACCTTAGGAAGACAGTGCGGCAATTCTAGTTTAGGCTTTAAGGAGCATTCTGCCTCCACCTGTCTATATTAGCATTGCCACACTCCACTAAGAGAAGAACATGCTTAAGACAGAGTACTGCTTTCAAATGAATAAGCTACATATAGACCAGACCAGACCAAAATGACTCTAAATGCATAGAGTCAAGCCTACATGAGCAGCCAATCTCCAGTCAACCCAAAGATATACTACAGAAAAATAAACACTTCTTGTTTGTGCCCTGAAATTGTGTGTTTTTCTTACAAAACAGTAGCAAGCTGGTGCAAGGAAGAAAACATTGTGACAGAATATCTATCTAATAGATATATGCTAAATGTCAATAAATTAACATTGTTGAAAAGAAAATCAATAGTAAATTGTTTACATTATGTCCGACAGACTTTGTGGACTTGCATACAAAATATTTGATTCATTTTGTCTCATTCTGGCACTTTTTAAATTATCACAATCTTAAGACATTCTTTGAATATTGAACTGCAAGCTCTTCCAAAAAGTCTTCTTGGATGCCACTATGTAGAAAAATTTCCTCCCTCCTCTTTCCAATGGACTTCTACTTTAGGATACAAGCAATTCTGCCTTTCTTACTCTTGGGTTTATACTTATGTCTCCCCCAAAACGTAAACTCCTTGATAGGCAATGACCAAATTTTAATCATTATTAGTCATTTTTTAATCTACAACAACACTTGGTTAAGTGCATTCTCCGTGATAGGCTCTAAATAAATGTTTTCAAATAGAAATCACACACACATACAAAAAATCTCACCCTTGTGACAGGAAATATGAAAGATGCTATCACCATAGGGGAACCTATTTAGGGTTTATCTCTTTTCAAATAAGTGTATTCTCGGAGAAAATTAGGGCAAATATTAAAGAAATCATTACGTTACTGTCACCTCTACAGTATATAGATGAGAAATGACATTTAAAAACAAAACACAAGCAGATTTGCAATGTAAAAATATTATATCACTGTATACAAATTATTTCTGCATCCAGTTCAATAGGTAGTCTGTGTGTGTTACTATAGAATAAGTTCTTCATAAGGATAGAACTTACTGTTCAATATTTTTATTTTGCTTTTAAAAATGCACTGGCTGCCAAATTTCTGGACAAATGTATACCATTAAAATACATTAATAAAAGCAAGGAAGTAAAGTAAAATAATAAGACCAAGAACACATTAAATAAAAAAGTTCATATGGAGCTCCAAATGTGAATACATTTCAGCTCAAATAAATTCAAAGGAAAAAAGGAACCTAAATAAAATATCCCTTCAACTAAATCTTTCTGCCTCTGAATAATCCACATTCCACAGACATGCTTAGAGGATAGGGTGTTAGTGCCGACATCAAGATAGAAACCACTAGGCTTTGTGAGGTAAAAAAAATAATAATAACAATATATCTTCATTGATTCAATAAAGGCTTTTACCAAAAAAACACCCATTTCTCTTTAATTTAGGGACAAATTCCAGTTGAATACTGTTCCTGCCTTTCCCAAAGATATGGGTGGGACTCTTTACCCACCAATATTTCTACTGCCCTTTTAAAGAAATACCAATAATTTTTCAACAGTATCCATTCAAAAGAAATAAAAATTTAGAATTTCAACCAAGTATTGACTTCCTATATATAACATGACTATTTCTAATTCTGATTTAAGTATTAGGTTACAGTCTTGGATTCATCATTCTTAGTGGAAACTTGGCAAGTCATTTACCCTGTCAAACCTCCAGATTCCTTGAGGGCTGGACTATATTTAGGTGGGTAGTTTTGTTTTTTTTTTTTTTTTTTTTTAGAGTTAAAAACAAATCTTCCACTTTTCCTTGACAGTCATTTCCACATCCTCCCCACAATAACTAGGACAGGACAGGCCCGGCAGGGTGAGATAGAGGAATAGGTGGTGTTAACCACAAGATGCCAGCACATCTGGGAACTGGAAAGCACTGGAGAGATGATGTGGTAGATGGCTGAGAGCAGAGATCCAGGAGTGCTCAGCCTGGAATGGAATCCTGACTCTGCCATTTATTATAATATCTGCGTGATTGCAATTCAGTGTGCTTCAGATACCTAGGGTTAAAATCTATGAACGGCAGGACACAGGGTCAGATGTTGCCTCTTATTACTATTACTACTAGGTAATAGTTACTATTACTACTATCTGCTACTTGCTTGTTCTCCATTTCCTATTACACATTAGCTACTTGGTAGCACAACAGCAAAACAGGACTTAGACAGGAATGCCAATTTGACAGGCTAGTCACTGAATATGAAAATGCTAAAAATGAGTGAGTACACAAAGATGACTCTCCTTTTGTCTATGTTTTAATATGCTGGTGTTTATCTGTTGCCTGGGGTGTTTGGCAGAGGAGAAGAAGGTGAGAAGGAAGGGAGTAATGTGATCATTCTGCCTGATATACTAAGCTGGGTCATTGTCCAAAATTTCAATCCTGGGGAGCAACAGAAAAGCGGGGCCTGGCTATAGAGCATATTCAGAGCATCCCTCTATAGTTCGGAGAGAACTTTTGCAGTGGCCAGGACCAAGACCAAAGGATGAAGGGCTTACAGGGATGTGTCGTGAGAGCCAGAAATTGAGATTTGGTTGGAGAAATAAGAAAAAGGTAAAGCAACAAATACCTTGTTAGACCCTTGGAGAAGCAATGTCAAGAAAACTCTATTATACAGACTTTTATCATGACATTTTAATTCTATATTCAAAAATTTTAAAAAGGTATACAGCTATAGGAAAATTCTCTGCCAAAGAATTAAAATTTCTGGAATTGATAGTATATGCTTTTAAAATTCGTTGCCTCTCAGGTATGAATGCTAGGCTAATCTTGGAGCTAAGCACAGAAACTTACGAAGGTTGGGTAATAACTCAAGTTGATTCCACTTTAACTTCCTACCATCTGATGAGTATTTATAATTTATAAAATTATAAAATTATAGTGTCTCTTCTAAATGTTACCAAAATATCACTTTAAAAAAGACAGGGAAAGTAAGACAATAAATAGAATATGGTTTTAAGTTAACAGTATTGGAATCTCAAATTTTAAAAACAGTCACCTCTGCCACAAAATAAAAAGTTAAATGGAATCAAAGCATTTCTCATACAGTAAGAAAAGTGATAACCAGAGATTAATCATTACCAGCAATTGACTTTAGCCTCTCTAAATATATATTGGACTGGATCACATGTACGGAATTTAAATTGCTGCTGTACTTAATAAAAATAGAAAACTCATCAAACTTTCTTAATTTTAATTAAGGAGTAGTTTTTCATAAAGAGCATATAGCCAACAAAGCTATACACAATCCAAAAGACAAATTAAGACTTCTGAGAAAGTGGAAACAGAGGCAGAACCTCAAAATAGACAAGATGGATGAAGAGACTCCAGCAATGATGAAAAATGACTAACATAATAGGAATTTACTAAAATAAACTCCAAGTCCTTCATAGTACTGTTGGTTTATGTGGGAAAATGCAACTCAAAGAAAGTGATATTCTATAACTGAAACTAGATAATTTTGTGCTCACGTCAAATTGACATTCATCAATAAGTGACATGAGAGAGTATTTGGGGGAAAAAAAAAGGAAAAAATAGAAAACTACCCACATGAATGCACAATCATTCACGGAAGGTGACTTAGCAGACTCACCTTTGAGATATAAGAAAATAAATCATAGCAGTGTATAACTGACCCTCATGAATCTGCCCAGAGAAAATAACAGAAAATGTGACAGTGACTTTTTAATTGATGATGACGATTATTATTATTAGCTTAAGTCAAAGTGCTTCAGGAGTTGAGATTATTAGAATCACATTTAGATTCTCTCTTTTTTTTTTTTTTCACTCTCCCATCCTACCCAATGCAACTGCAATAAAATGAGTGGTTGCTAAAGAATTCATCCTTCTCTTAGGTCAGATTAGGTCAGATCTAATCTTAGCAAAATCAATATCCTGTCAAACTGATTGACATCATACCCTTAGATACATTAGAACAATTCAAAATATACCTATATAGAGACAGGGAAGGAGTAAGTGAGAACATGGAGAGAGGTTTCTTTAATAGGACAAACCAGATGTGGGATTAGAAACTAGAAATGCAAAGATATTAAAAGTTATCGATATAATACAAGAAGTATAAGGCTCAGTCTTGTTTTGTTTGTTTTGTTTTTGTTTTTTGTTTTGTTTTTGATTTGTTTTGTTTGCTTTGAGATGGAGGCTCGCTCTGTTGCCAGGCTGGAGTGTAGTGACACAATCTTGACTCACTGCAACCTCCGTCTCCCGGGTTCAAGTGATTCTCCTGCTTCAGCCTCCCCAGTAGCTGGGACTACAGGTGCCTGGCACCACGCCCAGCTAATTGTGTGTGTGTGTGTGTGTGTGTGTGTGTGTGTATTTTTAGTAGAAATGGGGTTTCACCATGTTGGCCAGGATGGCCTCGATCTCTTGACCTCATGATCCACCTACCTCAGCCTCCCAAAGTGCTGGGATTACAGGCATGAGCCACCACGCCTGGCTGGCTCAGTCTTGTTGAATGGCTTTACTTGTTTTAAAAATGTCAGCTCTCCATAAAGCTACCTAATATTTATTTTGTTGTTGTTGTTGTTGTTAAAGAATATATATATTATCTACCATGAATAGTGTCCTGGAATTATTTTAACATCACTTTGGAGTACAGCTTTATAAATGCACTAGAGTTTTTGTTTTTTGTTTGTCTATTAGTTTCCCAGGGACACAGGTCAAAATCAGTGGCAACAGATCATTACCACCTACTTCATGTAACAAATGACAAAACAGTTCAATTTGCTGTAGCTTGAAGTGATAGAGTATAGTCCTCCAAACACAGAGTCCTATCTGGGGCTCCTAATGTCACTGGTTTTGTAACCTGTAATCAAGAGCAACCCCTAAGTACTCCCTAGTTGCATTTAAGGGAACAACATTCACAGCATCACCACTAAATAAAAAATTATTTTCACACACATCCACATATAAAATTATACACAAGGGAGAGCCAAAGATAGAATGTGAAGATGTTAAAACATACTTGCAGAAAGATGAAACCCCAGTCACTTACACAGAAAGTGTCACATCATTTGTACTGAAAATACCAGGTAGACCTGTCTTCTGTAAACTTGAGAACCGATTTGAAAAAGATCAGTGCTGCTATAATAGTTTAAAACAGCAATAAAATGGAACACTTTACCTACCACACAGTAAAGAAAAAAGAAACATAAAAACTTTGGCCAACCTTTCCTAAACTGGCTCTGCTGTGCATTGACTGAACTGAGAGAAGAAAATTAATAGCAGCTCTTTTGCTCTAGAGTAATGTTGTAGGACCAACGGAGCCCAAAGAAGGTTCACCACAAGGTGCAAGTCTGGTTTACAAGAAATCATAGTAAGGTACATCCATTTCTTAAAGCACTAAAGACAACACACCATCTAAAAGTACTAAATGTATTGTTATCATTGTTGATACTGTTTATAAAGAATCAAACTACCTTTGAATATTTTCAAAATATTCATGTTCTAATGAGAAAATTCAATGCTGAAATTTCAGTAATAATTTGTAATATAAAAATGTTTATTTAACAAATAGAATATAGAAATAGCATTGACTGCTTATAACCAGGATATGAGAAGAGGGTCTAAACCTTAGATAGAATGCACTACTGCAATGTAAAATGTGCTATATGATTGCAATGGCAAAGTCTAAAATAAAGGAATCTGTGTCGCTGACATTTAAAACAAGTCTTTCCTCTTCAAATATGATGTTATATTTCAAATAATCTTAAGTTACACTTATTTTTAAGGGAGAATCCCCATAAGAAAACTAGACAAGCTGCAGTATAACAAAAGCTGAATTATAACTCCTTTAATGAAAACTTGAGCTAAATCTTTACAATAATCTCACAGGCAAAGCACAAATGCAAAACAGCTCTTTGTTAAACCAGGTTTTACCAAGATATTACTTAAAAAAAAAAATACTGTCAAGAAAACTCATGCCTTTTCTAAAAATAGACAATGCTATAAATATTTAAGAAGGATAGAAAAGCTCCCTTTGTAAAAAATATTTTTCATATGATACCAAGATTCTCACAGAAAAGTGTACCTATAGCAAAGTCAAGTGAAAACCATTTCACCTACCGTCAAATTTCTTATGCCTGGACACAAACGTGGTGCGCACAAAATGGCTTGTCTCTTCCACCAGGTTTTCAAACTCGAGTTTGCTCTGTTGGCTTAACTTGTCTTCCATTTCTGTGGTGCAGCATGTATATTCCTGAGGACAGATTCTTAAGTGTTCCCCTGCAAAGAGAAGTTAAATGTCACTATTGCATTCTAAGGACTTTTGGTAGATGTTAGAGATTTCACTTCTCTAACACTTTGTTCAAATCTTAGGGTGCTTGTTCCATCTACTTCTCCAGCTGTCACCATGAACTCTATCTGGGCCACAGCACATCAGTGTATCTAACATTCCAAACACGTGGTGGACTTAAGTTGAACCTGATATTTAGTCTCTGTTCCTCATCATGTAAGTGAAGGTGCATTAAAAACTTCAAAATACCATGGCATTTTTTCCTGGCTTGTATTTGTAATGCCTCAAGTAAACATCAGGTGATACAATGACACAAGATGTAATACAGCTATGTATGCTTGTCTTGGGAAACCTCAAGTAAGGCAAAAGACACTTAGTCCCATCACCAAAAGCAAGAAAAGATGGGAACTGTCCCTTGGGTTCTCTTTCCACAAGTCTGTCCCTGGGTATGCACCAGCTTTTCTCTAAGTCCAGGTGAGTGTGTTTTTAATGGTAGGTCTCATTTGCTAAGTTGACATTTCTTGTCAGAGAGAAAACATTCTCCAGAAAGAAGGAAGTCACTGATGGGTTTAATTAATGCTTACATTATACAGAAATGTAGAATAAAAGGAATGAAAGCCTTGTATTTAATTCGACAGATCTATCTACTTCGACAATATTGCTTTCTTTAGTGCTATTTGCAAGTAGAAGCCAATCCTTTGCTTCATGAAATTAAAATGGTCTGTTATTGCATAAAATGTGAATTTCCAATTGAAGCAGCTCAGTGAGTGTCAACAATCTTTCTCACAGCCTGTGGAGGGAAGAATGGAAATCCACCCAATGTCTTGCTAAATAAAGCCAACAAATTGCTCCTGCTATTAAAGTCACTGTAGGACACTGAAAACAAATGAACAAAGTACTTGACTCTGTGATTAAAATTCATTTATAATGTTTAATGGTACTTATAAAAGTATGTCCTATGACCTTGTGTGAAGCATAGGGTGTCTCATGATTCTTCGTGTAGTTTCATGCTTAAGCTCCTACTTCAAACAACAGTAGAATTTAAAAAAAAAAAAGTTTACAAGGATGTATAACGTTAGGTCTTTTGCTGTTCTGAAGCATCTTTTTTTTTCTTTTTTTTTTTTTCTTTTTTTTTCTGTTAGGTGTTTGAGTTCCTAATTAAAAGACACACAAATGCCCAACAATTATAAGGAAGAAAAAAAAAAAAAAAAAAAAGCTCAACGTGACTAATCATCAGGGAAATAGGGAAATGTAAATCAAAACCACTATGAGGTATCATCTCACCGCAGTTAGGATGGTTGGTATCAGAAAGATAAAAAATGACAAATGCTGGGGAGGATCCAGGGAAAAGGAAACTCATATACTGTCAGTGGGAATGTAAACTATGATAGTATCTATGGAGAATAGTATGGAGGTTCCTCAAAAGACTACAAATAGCATCCAGCCACCCACTCCTGGGCATTTATCTGAAGAGCAGGAAATCAGTACATCAAAGAGACAATTGCACCCCATGTTTACTGGAACACTACGCACAATAGCCAAGATATGGAATCAGTCTAGGTGTCCAAAAACAAATGAACAGATAAAGAAAACGTGGCATAAGTACACAATGGAACAGTATCTAGCCTTAAAAAGGATGCTAGCCCGTCATTCAATGCAACATGGATGAAACTGGAGGACATTATGTTAAGTGGCATAGCCAAGAACAGAAAGATAAACATTGCACATTCTCATTCATATATGGAAGCTGAAAAAAGGATATCTTGGAAGTCGAAAGCAGAACAGAGGATACTTGAGGCTGGGAAGGATAGAGTAAAGTAAGGGGTCTGTGGTAAGGAGATTTGTTAAAGGATACAAAATTACAGCTAATAGGAGGAATAAGTTCTAGTGTTCTACACCACTGTAGGATGATTATAGTTAACGATAATATATTACATAGTTTCAAAATGCTAGAAAGAGGTTACTGAATGTTCCCAACACAAAGAAATGATAAATGTTTAAGATGATAGACACGCTAATCCCCCTCTCTGATCACTATACATTTTATGTATCAAAAGATCACTATGTACCTCCCATAAATATGTATAATTGTATAATTATTTTATGCCAATTAAAACAAAATAAAAATAAAGGTATATCTTATTAAATTTCTAGAAAGGAAGGAGACAAAAAGTAAATATATATGTATTTTTTAAAGAAAAAGAAATGCATTATTCTTGAAAATGATAAACATCAAATTCAAGTGAATAATTTGCTCTTAGGAAGGATTAGGATTTCAGAGAAATACTCAAATACTTTTATCTATCATTATTTATTCCTTAAGCTGCTTGATAGATATATGGTACTTAATGCATTATCTTTACTTTTTTCTGTATGATGAAAATATTTTGTAACAAAAACTTGGAAATATGTTATTAAAGCTTAGTAGTCACTACAGTTTTCCTAGAGAGGAGGTCGGGGGTAGCTATGAAGAATGAAAAAACAAGCAGCCCTTGCCCTTTAGAAGCCAGCCTGACACTCATTCTCCTGTTACACTTAAACATTCTCACAGAATGCCAACCTCACACAAGACTACCCTGAGACACTGAAAGAATAAACCAAGTAAGGCCACTTCATAGTTTTGTCTAAGCACAGAAAACAAGGTTACTGTGCCATTCAAAAAGTACCAAGCGGCTAGGCACGGCGCCCCCCGCCCCCTTTATCCCAGCACTTTGGGAGGCCAAGGCAGGCAGATCACCTGAGGTCAGGAGTTTGAGACCAGCCTGACCAACATGGAGAAACCCTGTCTTTTCTAAAAGTACAAAATTAGCCGGGAGCGGTGGTGCATGCTTGTAATCCCAGCTATTTGGGAGGCTGAGGCAGGAGAATTGCTTCAACCCGGGAGGTGGCGGTTGTAGTGAGCTGAGATCATGCCATTGCACTCCAGCCTGGACAACAAGAGCAAAACTCCATCTCAAAAAAATAAAATAAAATAAAGGACCAACCACTTCCTCTCTTGGCTAATATGATGGACTTCTTTACTAATCACAGATTCATCATTGTGCTAGTCTTCCATTTTGTCAGCAAGACTTATTGAAATGCCTTATTAGAGAATTCGAGAATTACCTTATTACAGAACTACCTCTGCTTTCTGACAGCATCCAATTGAGCATGAGTCCCTGACTCTATGCACCCTCCCCTAAACACACACAACCAAAACCCATATCCTATAATAAATTCCTTCTGAGACCCTCTTACTGGGACATGGCTCTCCATGATATATTCTTGGTCTTGCAATAAATTATAAGTAAACCTGTCCAACTACAAGGGTATTCCTGATCATCTTTCACGTGACGATTCCGACACCACCAAAATGGAAAAATGTGAGTTCCTCCACGACTCCAAACTTCCACACGCACCTCCGCCGCTCTAAACTTCCACACGCACCTCCACGACTCCAAACTTCCACACGCACCTCCACGACTCCAAACTTCCACACTCACCTCCATGACTCCAAACTTCCACACGCACCTCCGCCGCTCTAAACTTCCACACGGGCCTCTATGACTCTAAACTTCCACACTCACCTCCATGACTCCAAACGTCCACACGCACCTCCACCGCTCTAAACTTCCACACGCACCTCCACCGCTCTAAACTTCCACACGCACCTCCGCCGCTCTAAACTTCCACACGCACCTCCACGACTCCAAACTTCCACACGCACCTCCGCCGCTCTAAACTTCCACACGCACCTCCACCGCTCCAAACTTCCACACGTGCCTCTATGACTCTAAACTTCTACTACTTAGAAGAAAAACTTAAGTATCTACACATCAAAATCACCCTGACAGCTTAACAATGAACCAGAAACATGGCCACTACATTTTTTTTTTTTTCACATAAACCCAGAAAGGGCTTGTAGTTCCTTATGTTTCCACATGGGCTGGGTGTTCCTTAAACTGCAAATGGTTTCATGTCCAAATAATATAGACAACCTTCCATCCTGCGAGATACCATGGTTTTTTCTTCCTTCACTCCATATGAAAGTGCTATTCATTTTTGAATTTTTTTGGTATTATATCTTTTGAGATTTTTAAAATAACAAGTCTTCCTGATATTTTCAGTTCTTTGATTTCATATTTCTAGTGTGATATATAAGTAACAATTACATTAATATGGGTATTAAAAGGTGACACTGTAATTTGACCTTATCACTTACTAGCTATGTGAAGTGAAAGGGAGATGCCTAACATCTCAATTCCTCATCTGAAAGAATGGAAATGATGATAACAGGTTAGGAGATACAATAGGGAGAAGGTTTAGCTCAGAGCTTAGCAAATTTTCATCAGATATTTTAATTTTATAAACTATAATATGAAATACATCTAAGTAATGATTTTAAAATGTTGCTATGAGGATATCAAATGTTTTTCTTTACTATTACAATTTCTAAAAAGTAAAAGTACAAAAGCTCCACATGTGTAAACACACAAAATGACTAGATAAGAGGAAATAGATTTCTTCAAAATAATCGATCTATTATTATCTAATTATTATTGGAATTGATAACTGATTGGTGTCAACAAATAATTCATTGCACATATATGTTCTCTTAATTCTTTTAAATTTAAGTAAATTACAAACTATGTATAGTAGATGCAAGATAGTTTTCACCATTTTCAAAATTTTTCCAGACATAAAAGTTAAATTAACAAGAATTATCCATCTATTGGAAGGTGGTATAACCTCCTCATATCATGGCAAAAAGAGTAGAGGTAAAGGTTTAGAAAGATCAAGTAATTAACAGTTGCTAATGCCTCTAAGCTATGTCTAATCATCTAATGTTGCTAAGTTATGACAAAAGCAAACTTACGAAAACTTTTTCTGGGAGGAAAAGAGACATAAGATGTTTGGGGGGCAGGTGATGGAGGTATCTTCAGCAAAGTCACATCACAAAGTCCAAGCAGGCATCTCGCATTATTATCACTCATTCAGAAGAGACCAGTAGCTCAACAATTAATTCTCATGTAGAATATTTTCCATTTGTTTAGAGAATAACAAACAAATTGACAAAATGAAAATGTTGTTGCCTCTGTAATACTGCCTTGAGTTAATTACTTTAAAAGGCTTCAGTATAAACACTGGTAAGCATGTGAGTGTATAAACTTTAATCTATACCTTTAGGGGCAGTTACCATTTATAGTACTTCAAACAGGAATCTATACACTTGAGGTAGCTCTGGCAAGCTTTCAAAAAGTATTAACTAAATCAATACCAGGATTTACTAATGGGCAGAAGAGATGTTAAAAATAAATGTTCATAGGTGAAATTGGTGTTGTTCAAGCTATGGGGTTGGCAGCATTATTCACAATAACCAAAAGGTTGAAACAACCAAAACACCCATCCGCAGGTGAACAGATAAACAACTTCCATCTGTTAAACAACAGATAAACAACTACACATACAATGGATTATTATTCCACCATAAAAAGCAATGCAGTACTAACACATACTACAACATGGACATTATGTGAAGCAGAATAAGCCAATCACAAGAGGACAAAGACAACATGATTCCACTTATATGAGGTGCCCGAAGTAGTCAAAATTATGCAGACAGAAAGTAGAATGGTGGTTATCTGGGACTGGGGGCAGGAGAAAATGGAGAGTTACTGTTTAAAGATTATAGAATTTCAGTCTGGGAAGATGAAAAAGTTCTAGAGATGGATAATGGTGATGATTAGACAATATGAATGCACTTGATGCCATTAAACATACTCTGTAAAATGGGTTAAAACGGTTATATATAGATATATATAGATATATATCTCCAGTATTTTTAAAAGTAAAAAATTTAAAAAGTTAATTTGGCCAAAAATGTTTTATAGGCTCTCCTCCCACTGCATGAATGAAACCTGAGAATCACAGAGGCCTGGCAACCTAATTTCTTGATCTGGGATGCTAGTCCTGTGGTATCACACCACCCAGAGAGAACTCTGCTCACAGACATCGCTGGAACTTTGAAGCATCCTGATGTTGCAAGATCACTGTGTCAGCCTTAGAGTAAATCTTTCATGCAAAGTGCTTGTTAGAGCCTGAGGGAGAGAGTACTGTGACATTCCCAAACATACAGGCTCATCACTGAGGTCTGCTAGCCAGAAAACGTCTGAATGTGTGGCTGAATTCAGTCTGAGCCTTGCTTTCTTTGTAACATGTTACTAGACAGGAAGAAGGTTGTGGGAGAACTGAAGAACGGAAGTGTAGCTCTTCTCTTGCACTGATCTGAGCCTGCTGATATTCCTTAAAATTCTGACAATTATGAATGATCAGAGAAGCTAAAGAAAATCTGTTCTGCTTGGGTTTAATTTTTTTTTCCTAAAAAAAAAAAAAATCTGCAAACCATGGCTAATGGGTCAAACACAGTCCATCATCTATTTTTCTAGGACCAGTGAGTCATGGTTGGGGAAAACATATTATAAGACTCTTTTGACTATGTGAGAGCTTAATGCAATTCAAATTTAGGTGTAAAGTTTGATGATGACACAGCCACACTTATTCATTCATGGATTGTCTATGACCGCTTTGGCATTACAACAGCAGAGTAGTTATGGCAGAGACCATGTGACCAGCAATGCTTGAAATATTTACTTGGTGAAATCATGGCAGCTACTTTGCTGTATGAAGAAGAATCCAACTCCATCCCTTTCTGTTCCAATTTCTCCAAACAGCAAGAATTCCTATTCTCAGCAGAACTACCTTCTGACACCTACAAGTATTTGATATAACAATGAAATTATTCCAAAGTGGTAACTTATGAAGGAGGAGAAAGTGCAATCCTTTAAGAGTTTCCCACTCATATTCCTTTCTCAAATTGCCAAAGGTTCTTCATAATATGTCTAATATATAATTAGATACAATACTTAGCTCAACTGAAAAGAAGCCAGACACTCCCAGGACCACTAATAATAAAATCAGGATAAGAGCCCAAAAACGCAGAAAATGAAAAGCTGAAACTACAATTACTCTTTATTGGAAACTTTCTATGGGCAAATCATTATGGTAGGTTCATGTCATACAAAAGCAGACACAGGGCCACATAACCACGATTACACAAGCTGATGCTTTCTTAGGGCACTTGAAGTGGATGCCACTGAGTTCCTTGGGTCCCCGCCTTTTTACAGAGCTCTTCACAAGCTCTAAAATAAAAAAGAGAAACTGTAGATGTGAAAGAAGGGAGTTCTACCAGGAAGTTGCAGAATGAGCTCAAGGACATATGAGCAGACCATAAATTGTCATCTGTTTTCCAAAGAAGAAGAGATGAGGCTGCTCCTCTCTCTGCACGCCTCTTTCAACTTACGTGTTGCTCTTCACAAGATATTTTCCCAAATGCTTGCCCAGATGTTCATTTTCACTACAAGATGCTGAGGTGACAGCAGAAATGTGATTCTGCCAGATCCCACTCCCTCCAGGGATGACCTTGAGTCTGAAAATGGCCAGGAATAGACTTGGTGAGTGGCATGGTGGGAAAGAGGAGGAGACAGGAGGACCTCATTAACCCCACAAGCAAGCCTCTGCAGGTCTGCTACAGCAAGCTCTCTGCCCTCAGAGGTGACGCTCAGGGACCCTGCGATGCACATCCCAAACAAACAGACAAACAACAGAAATGAAATGCCCAGAGTGAGTCACATTTCATAGACTTCAGCCAACTAACTTTTGGCTTTTATAGAGCTCTGGAGTGCAGAGGGAAGTTACTATTTTTGTCCTTCCTAGGAAGTAGATAGAGAGTAAAAATCTACAAAGTTGAAAGGTGATGGCAAGATTGCTACTAACCAACTCCTCCTTGGAAAAATATTTCTTTTCCTTGAGTTTGGAGAAAGAGAGAAATGGGCCTTCCATTCCATTCTCCTGAGGAGCCTCCTGGAGCTTCTGCTTTTATCTCTTTTGGGTTTTTCACCCATCTCCTCATACTCCTTCAGAATACTACTGCTGTTTTCTACAGATGCAAAGTCAAGCACAGCTAGTCACTTCTTTCCCTTTGTCAAGGCTTCTCCTGTTTCTCTAGCTTCCTACTAATCTCAGCAGCTACTTCCTCTGTTTGAACCATTGTTTCTCAAGAGGGTGAAATCCTCCCCCAAGGAGGAAACAGTTAGTGATCCTGAAGGGGCAGGCAACAGGATGTCTCCAAGAAAAAAGAAATTCTTGGAAGAGTCCTTGGAAGATTTCTCTCCCAAGTAGGAGATGGTCAGCAGTGGACCTAAGGAGGCTGCTGACAGCAAGAGCAACTTCAAGAAGAAGAAATAGTTCCATCAACTACCCCAGGAAGATTAGAATGTGAATGGCCCTTCCCTTGGAGAGGGGCAAGCCATACCCCAAGGTGGTATTTCCTACCCCATGTCCTACACCCCAATAAAAACCAGTTCACACCAAAAAAATGGCAAGATGGCAAGATCTCACAAAACAGACAGCTTCAATTTCTGAAACTCCAAATTCCATTTGATCAGAGGGCACTATTTATTTCAGACTTGGCCCTCTTCAGAGTGTGCAGTCTGTGTCAGAGTTCTCTTACCCTAGAATTATTGAAATTCCCATAGTCAATGAGCACATCTGGTGCCAAGCAACAGTGTTCTCCTCATTTGACACGTCTCCTCAAATAAACAGACAGTTTGTTCATCTGGTGCCAAGGAAGTTAAGGAATTTAACCACACCTAAGCACTTTGGGAGGCCAAGACGGGCGGATCACGAGGTCAGGAGATCGAGACCATCCTGGCTAACGCGGTGAAACCCCGTCTCTACTAAAAAATACAAAAAAAAAAAAAAAAAAAAGCGGGGGGCGGGGGCGGCGGCCCCTGTTCCCCCCGCTTCTTGGGAGGCAGGGGCGGGAGAATGGCGTAAACCCGGGAGCTGGAGCTTGCAGGGAGGTGCGATCCGGCCACTGCACTCCACCCGGGGGGCAAAGGGGGGACCCCGCCCAAAAAAAAAAAAAAAAAAAGGAAACAGGTGGAGGGAAGTGAAATATTTTAGAATAAGTGAACTTTTAGCTATAGTTTCTGATAGCTAAGATAATTTAAACTGGAGTAAATAGACCTGGACTGTTTTTAGTCTCATAAATTTCCTATGCAAGCTAATTGGGAAATGGCAGAATGTAGGGAAGCCAAATTTTTAAAATGTATGTTCCAGTTCGTTTCCTTAAGTTCAAATACCCTAAACCTCCAAATAAGCACCTTTCAACATTTTTCAGTGTAAAGAATTATTATAGATGATCCTTTCATATCTCTCAGGGCTGCTCTTGTTTAGTGAAGTTGCTCAACACCATAATCAGAAACATTCCAACTTTCACACAGGTTTTAGGAAATTCAGTTAACATTCTACTTTAGGGGATTTTATCATTCAAAGTGCCTATATTATTGTCATCCTTCGATTATGTCAATCTCCTGATAAAAACTTTAAATGCTAATTCTTGTAGTTCTAAAATTTCACTCTGCAAAAAATACCTCCTTTAAATGGGACCAATTAGCTAATTGTTTAAATCAGGTCCAACAGTTATGCAGACAGAATTTAAACATGCTACTCTAGAAGACACAGAAGAACCTTCTTAGTTCTTCTGCCAATGTTTCTGACCCTTACCATTTGGTTGACTTTCCTGTTTCAGAGAAGCTGAACTGTTTAGGGGTGAGGATGAGCACAGAAGAAGGTGTGATCAGAATGATCAAGGGATAAAGTGTATGGGAGGTGAGGAGTGGGCAGTGTGGGAAGGCAAGGCAGTCTTAGAAAGCAGGGAGCATCTGGAGTGAGAAAAGCTATCTTTTCTTTTTCTCACATCTAACCTTGGCCTTGGTATGCCATAAAATCATTAAACTTGTAAATTATTTGGTTATTTGTAAATAAAGGAAGTTTCTGCTCATTTTAAATATATACAATTTATTCAATTTATACAGATAAAATTTTTAGACATTTTAAAGTGCTGTCTCAACACAAAAGATAATCAGGAATTTGTATGTACAACTACACACATATACACATATACTCACATTACACACAGAGAGAGATTCATTAAATTTCTCAGCACCAATTTTTAAAAGATAATGAATAGAAAGATCTTGAGAGAAAATCTGAATTCCTGCTACTTTTCTTACTATATGCAAACAGTCCAGGAAATCTGTGGTTAGGCATCACAGAGCTGACGACAAAACATAGGAGCATTTTGATTATATTAAGAAAAGTATAAAAACTCCTCATAATCACTGTGACAGGGCTCACTTGGGCAAAACAGTAAGCTTTTGTAAGCACCATGAGATTTAAAATTTTCAAGGGAAAGTCGATATATGTAGAAAAGTGCACAAACTACTGTTGGAGGTAGTTCACAGTTTCATGAAATAGTACTACCATCCTTTTAATAGCATCGTATCATTGCAAAGCAGCATTTTTCCTTACTTTTCATTTCCCCAGCAGCAGGTGAAAATCATGTGGGGCAGGAAAAGAGGGTGATGGTATCCAACTTTATTCTAGGGCTTGAGAAGTTGTGTGCTATCCATTGCTAAATAATTGTGACTATGTATGAAATAAATTTTTACAATGTATATTACGTTTTCAAATGGTCACTAAGTTTTTAGGATACAAATAGTGAATTGTTTGGACTTAATAAATAAAATGTTTAGTATTTCTTCTGGTTTAGGATGCCACAGAAAAATTAGTAGGACACTGTAATAGATTTGAGTCAGCATGGCTAGGCCATAGCACCCAGTAATGTAATCAAACACCAATGTAGGTGTTGCTGTAGAGGTAGTTTGTAGATGTGGTTAACATCCACAATCTGATGATTTTAAGTAAAGGAGATTACCTTCAATAAGGTGGGCAGGCCTAATCTAATCAGTTGAAAGTTTTTATAAGCAAAAACTGAGGCATCCTGGAGAAGAAACTCTTCCTCAATACCCATGCAGTATCAACACTTGCATAAGGTTTCAGCCTGCCAGTCTGCCCTGCAGATTTCACACTTGACAGTCTTACAATCTTATACCACATGAGCCAATTCCTTAAAATAAAGCCTCTTTTCTCTCTGTGTCATATATATCTTAAGTATTATAATCTGTCGTTATAATATATAAATGTAAATATATATGTTAAATATATATTCTTATATATAATTGGTCCTGTTTTTCTGGACAGCCCTGGCTGATACAGACACTTGGGACTCCATGAACAGAATATTTGGGAACCTCTGCACTAGCTCTGTCATCTCCCTGTAGGTCTACAATGGCGTTCATCATGGCTGCCTATGATTATCCATTTAACCCAACGTTTAGGACCGTTGCATATGATTTTTATTCCCTTTTCAGTACCTGTCAATGTCAGTATCTGAGATATTATCAGTGGGGTCAGTATTGTGTTAACCAACTCGCCAGTTTTGAGGGAAATTCTTAATTTAAAAGGTATGTATTCTCCAATATAATTTCCAAATTACACCAATTCCCATGATATAAATACTCCCAACACAGCTGATTTCTAGCTGCCAAAATTGTGTCATGAATGTTGAAGTGGGGAGAGATGTGCATAGCATCTTCTATGTAGTATTTCCTCCAGGCAGATACGACAGACGTCAAGAGTATAACTATTAATAAAAGAATTAGAAACTGATGGTATTTTGGTGTTAAAATCAATTTTAACATAATTGATTTAATTGTAAATTTATACATTTTTATTTTTAATAATTGCTGTTCTTAAGAAGCGATTCAAAAATTCCTGAAATTTTAACAATCAGTTCTCACAAACCAATATAAGCCGGTTCTAGCACGCCACTCCTTGGAGCTAAGAGTACTATGTATTGTTGATTGGCTCCTTCTTTCACTTAATCGAGTCCCAAGTCTAATAGAAAAGCTCCTAGACCAAGACAGTCCGCATTTCCATTACCCACATAGATCTGCAAGTCAAACACCTATTTGCCTCAAAGGAAAATCAGTTCCTCACAGTCATTTCTGACTGCCAGAGTACAGTAATGAATTGCCTGGAGAGAGATGAGGAGGAGTAGAACAGGGTAGTTATTTTAAGAATGGTGGACAGTGGGGACTATGGTTCTACTGTGTGCTTAAAATCGCCACCTGTGACAAGAAGGGTTATCATCATGACAAGGTGAACCAAGGTAACTGATCCAGGTTTTGCAATTTTCAGTCCCAGACTGTTGCTTCTATTTCAGAACACAGAACCAAAGCCAAGTAGGAAGCTGTTACTCTATGCTACTGTTATGAAAGACCTAAGGTTCCATATTCCTAAGCCATCTGCTCATACCACTGCTATTATACCCCAAACTAGTAATTACGAGCTCTATCTTGTTTACTTTTGCCATGCTCACTGCTTTAGCATAGGCCAACACAGAGGTTCTGTAATAAAAGTTAAATGGAATGCATCTGATTCTTCTCATGTTCTTCTCACTTTCTTCATTAATTTATTCATTCATTTGTTTAATTGCCACTCGATAACACACAAGCAATGGGTTAGGTATAATGCTTGGTGCTGCACAAGAATAAGCAGAGACTTCGTGCTTAAGAATCTCAGAGTCCACTAGGGAAGGAAGCATCTATGTTTTGAGGTGCATTCTACAGATAAGCACAAGCTGTATAAGACCACACAATTCTGGACATCCACCCACCTATCCTTTGATGCCTTTTATAAGGACAGTATTGGTTTCACAGTCTTTTACATTGTAATTCTGCCTACTCGATTTCTTAGCAAGTGTTAGTAGTATTATCAATCTCTCTGAGGCTCAATACCAGGCAAGAACATCGAAGTGGAGGCTTCACCTGTTTCACTTCAGCCCAGCTCAACCATCTTTCAAACTGCAGGACCTAACAGCAGTTACCATCAGCACTCAAGCTTAAAATACAATAGAGTATTTCAGAGCTCATCATATGAAGTAAAAATATTTCTTGTATATATTGTATATGCATTGGAATGCAATATATGGCATATGTCTTATGGTAGGTTGTGGGCAAAATATTTGAAATTCAACAATTGATATTGTGTGTAAGCAGTAATAGAAAGGGCAAACAGTCCACATACTAATGCATAGTTTATGAGCCCATAAATAGCCTATGCTCATTGAGATAGGTTTAGCTGATTTTATGAATGTTTTCTTTTTCAATGATATCAAGATGTCCTCCTTGAAAATATTTTTAAGTATATCTACATCTCTACCACTCTTCCAAAAACATATTTATACAGGCTCATTTTCCATTTGTGTTTCATAAACATACTGTCTTGGTACCCAAAAGAAAGGCTAATTGCTAACCAAAGACAGGGAAATGTAAATAGTATTTATAAATATGTTGCAAATTTCAGATCTGCTCACAACTCATTTGCCCTATTTACCTTAGGAGATGCCAAAAACTTCATATTCAAATATCCAAAGATGTTCTTAGTCCTATAACCTGAATGGTGTCTTATCTGAATAATATTTCTTCCTTTTTCCATGTGCCATCTTTATGAATAAGTTTGGTTAGATCTTGTTAAGCTGCTCCAACACTGTTTGCCAAACTATGGCAAACAGTAATTCACCACCTCCTAGTGACCTTCTGCAACTCAGCTGACCAGAGATGCTGATTTCCATCTTTCACTCTCTCTCTTATTGCATAAATCAAATGAACTACCTTCTATAAATTCACCCACAATCAATTTCAAGTTTATTGCAGTTACAGTTCTACAGCCCTCTTTGCTTACTCAAAGTTAGCCATTTTACTATTGAATTTGGTGATTCTTGGGTGATATACAATAAACTAATTTTCAAAGTGCTTGTTTTTGCTCCTGATAGCAGCAGATCAGCATTCTTACTAAAACATATGACAGCTGACATTAGAATTTTAAGATTTACTGTTCAAAGCTCAATAGCTGTAAACTAGCTCAGACCAATTCAGTAGAAGGGCCAAGTCTAGGTGAGAGTGATTAAGAACATAATCAAATTGAACTCCCTGTAAGATTTCATGAAAAATTATTTTTCTTCCCTATAAAATACTGCAATTTCAGCAGGCATCTGTAAAACCATGACTACAACACTCATCATATCATATAGAGTAAAGCAATAAAAGGTAAAGCAGCTAGAAATGTTACAAGATCTATGGTACAGTCTAAAGTATATATTTCTTTAATTGCCTGCCTCCATGACAATGGAACTCCATAATATCCAACCTTTTATAACTCACAGAGCCATTAATTTATAATAATTACTTTAATTCCCACTAATCATTTAAGATGGATGCCCATAGGTAAATATCACTCAGTCTCTATTTCACAGATGAGGGATGTGAGGCCAACAAAAAGGAGACAGCCCTTTTCCCCTGGCATCACTGTTTCAATTAATAAAGGGCAAGAGGTCTCTTTCTAAAATTTGTGTATAGGGACCTAAATTAAAATGATACCACTTCAAATGATACAATAAATTCTAGCATCCTTTCCAACCTAGGACTTTAAAATGTCAGTGCTCAGGTGACAACAGTACAGTCAAGCATTATCATTAAATAATTTGTGTGATTAAAGTTCAGCCATGGTTTTAAACCAACAGGAGTTCAGAATCTCTGAAGAAGGAGAAACAAGGACTCATGAAATTAAAGCACATACCCCATAAACCTAAAAAAGAAATGAAACGCTAAACTGAGTTTTAAAGAATATACTGCATAAGGAGGAAGAGGGAAAAATGTCTTTACATCGAACTTAATGTTTTTAAACATGGAGACTATAGGTAATAATATTATATTGTATACAGGAGATTTGCTGAGATAGATGTTAGGTGTCTTACCACACACACACAAAAGGTAACTATGGTAGGTGATGGATATGTTAATTTGTTTGACTTCTAATGTTAAGTTGCCTGACTGCAGTAATCATTTCACTCTGTATATGTATATCAAAATACCATATCGTTTTAAAATAAAAACAAAATCTCTAAATAATTTCTTTACAGAAAGCTTTTTTTAAATAAAACTTAAAATGTCTCAGTAGAAATAAAAACATAATGCTTAGGGGACACTAAGAATAATCATAGCTTTTCCTTCATGTTTATAATCTCTTTATTTGGGATAAAGTTCTTAGACTGCCAACAAAAGAGGCAGAATAAACAGTTGCACACATCCTATGATGCTGCTGGAAGCCACATGTATCCCTGCTTTTACCTAGCATTTAAATCCAAAGATGCAAGATAACAATCTGATTAAGTCAATATCATTTAACCTAAGAACACACTTAATTTATCAGATTGGCTTTTTCAAAGTAAGACATTAATGGAAAAGGGTCTTGAACTGAGACTTTTTAATGCAAGGGCTACAGTGGGATGACATTCAATCTTTGAAGGGCAAATGTTGCTTCAGAAAAGTTAACTTCAGCCTAGGTCAGTGCATCTCCTAATGGTTATTTGAAATTGCCAGTTACATACTCTGTGGTCTAGCCTCCTATATTAAATGTTACTGTATTCGGGGAAGAGAAAATATATATGGATATGTGTAGGCAATCAATAGTACACAAGGAAGATATTGATAGCATTTAACCCAATTTATAATATGTCTATTACTCCTGCGATCTGGATTACTAAGTATGCCTTCTCAGGGCTCCTGCACAATTCCTTGCGTAATAAGTATTCAGGGTCTACATCTTTAATCCTTGAAAAGTCCTCCAAGTTTAAATAATTTCTCCTCAAAGAAACTTACACTGATCACCTTAGCTGACGTTCGTCTACATGTCCCACATAACTGAGTTGCCTTTGGTCTGTGCATCTATTATAGTGTTCATTCTAATGCACCCTGATGTATGGTGACTTATGGAGAAGCCCATATTTCCAAATCTTATTTTGATAGTAAAATGGAGTTAGGTTCTAGGTTCATTTCATCGCAAACAGAATTTTTAGCTATCAGAATATGGGACAGAATATTTAAAAGTTGTGCTGGATGCTGAACAAGTGTCTTCATTTTTCAGGAAGATATAATTTATGGCGAGATATCATACATCTTTGTTAATTACCTAATAATTGTCAAGGTTAAACGAACAATGAACTTTTAAACTCTAGGATCCTACGATGTTGTGCATTCTCCTTCTAAACATAAGATGTGTATAGCAAATATATGAGGGTCTTGTGTGAGTAGGCTGTGAGCCATTATCAGTTCTTTATTAATTCATTTATTCACAATAGCTTTACTTTACTCATTCTTTCAGTCATATATTGAGTGCCTACTGTTATAAGGAGATACCTCTGGCACCTATAAATAATTAACCATCTCAGAAACTTAGCCTTATGCTCTAGTTTGAAAATCCATTGACTGACCTCAAGCTCAACCATCATCCCAGGCCTCTTTTTGTTAAGTACTTTGAGGGTGGTGAATAAAAAGAATGGCTCCTGAACAGATCAAAAATTAGTTCAGTTTTCCCACTTCGAGTGCCCAGAAAAGTCCATTCTGTTGTACTTTATAAAATTTTCAATTTCCAGGAGAAATTCCCAGAAATACAGCCAGGAGTCAGAGGTGAGTGAACCTGTATAAACCTATTAGAAGAAAACCTGACAGTTTTCCCAGATAAAATCCTAGAAGCTATTCTATTTCACTGACACTCAAGTTTATTTTCTTTTCCAAACACATGCTCTTAGACAATTGGGTTTTGATAGCACATTCTGTGAGAATGATCTTTAGTTACCTCTTGGGGGGCATGTTCCTGACACTTTGCCCAAAGCACAATGGAGAGCAAATGAAATCCAAAGATTTGTTTCATCACTTTGCTGTGCAAATGGCTGTAATTTGCAAGTTCAGAAGCATGCAGTCTCTTGGGATTCACAGTAAATTCTCTTTTTTTCTCCCTTCAAATTAATTTTGCTTTTCATGATTGCTCTGCCAAAGGATATAGACATGGTACGTACAAGGAGTGGTGGAATCTAGCCATGCTTGCAGCTTCCATGGGATTCATCCTCAAACAAATATTGCTAGGAGTCTATAGCTTCCATTGGAGTCAACAACCAAATATGGATTTTACTATGAAGAAGGTCTTAACCATTTACAACAACATAGTGACTTTTAATTGCTCATTTAGGGTTCCTTCTGAAGATGATCTCCTGCAGAAGTATCGCCCTCTGCAGAATTATTATAGCTAAATTTGCAGCAACACATGACGAGGTACATATACACATTCAGTGCTGGCTTTTGGCACTTCAGCGTATGGCGAAAAAAAATGAAGACATGGGCTTTGGTACTTGAAAGACTGTCATAGCATCAGCCCAACTACATTTCACAGAAACCACATGTAGCTGTGTGCATTCTATCTTCCAGCTTCAAACATAAAGATGAATCTTTCTCTAAAATAACCTTTGCGTACAGAAGAAGTCTCAATGCTGACAATAGTATCTCAAAAGCTAAAAATCATATTTGGATGACTTAAGTGACTTGAATAAAGGGTGTGTACATGTATGAGACAGGCAAACATGGATCTCCTTGTCCATATTAGAGGTGGACCAATGTAAACTTTCCTGTCCAAGGCTACGTCCTGTGGGGAGAGGTTGACATAAGGACTGAAGCAGTCAAGTGAAATAAATTCAGTCTGCAAGCTCCCCTCGTTTGTCCCTCAAGTTATGCTCTATGGCAGGTTTTATTGTACCTATTTATTCATCTCTAGAGGTGAAGCAACTTACTTCCAATGTTCACCCCTTCCTGAAGCTGGCTTCACTTAGGAAGCATACTACTATTTGTCTTTGACGGCATGCCTGTTTCTGGTGACTTGTGGTGAAGGAGGTGAGCGGTGATTCTGAGTGCTGGACAAAGTCAAACCTCTCAAAGTTACCCTGTAGTGCACTTTCTGGTATTTCAGCTCCTCCTTGCCTGAAAGAGTTGGGTATTTTTAAGTTTTACTAGATGAAGAAAGTCAGGTTCAAGGTCACACAGCCCTTATTAGTGAGCCACAAATTTACATGCAATTTGTTTGTACTCACGTATGAATGCTCCAGTAAACATGATGTTTCCCCCTCTCTTTCCACTGAAGTCTAATGGGAGGATATCTCTCTAATTCTTTTGAGTTCCCATCCTGTTTTTCCCAGGTTGCCACAGGCTTATTCTAGACTCACACTAGTCTGCATCTACACTCTCCTCCCACCCCTTCAAATCTTCCAGTGCGCCTGGTCTATGGGGAGACGTGGATTCCCATATAGATTTTAACAAAAGCTATTCAAAATGAGAGAAAAGCAGAAAGCTTTCAGAGAAGTTAATTCTCATAGAAAGCAAAAAAGAACAAAGAAAAGAATTCCGAACAAATGGAAAAGTTAGCAAAGCAACATCAAGACTTTTGATTTGAGGGATCACGGAGACATACATTTGAATCTTTGTCTTTCAACTTAGGAGCTGTGTAACATGTAAAATTAGGCATGACAATATACCCAGAATCACAGCACTGTGGGGAAGATGACATATCGCAGCAAATGAGGAAGTGCATAACTTATAGCTGGTGTATAATGACATTTTACATGTATATATGTATATGTAAAATGTCATTATACACCAACTATAAGGATTATATTTAAAAGAGGATATATATACACATACACATATATGTATATATGTTTATATGTGTACATATGTGTAGATATATGTGTATATAGACGTGTGTGTAAAATGTCATACACCAACAAGTTACACACTTATATGTGTGTGTGTATATATATACACATACGTGTGTGTGTGTGTGTATATACATAGTCCCTCTTTCTTTTTGACCCAAAGACGTAGATGATATTGGAGAAATAACTTTCTGACATCAAACTGCTTTTTCCTTCCTCTTCCCTCCACCCTTGTCTCCTTCTGATACTGAACAAAATCACTGAAATGTACAACCAAGTAGCAATTCAGATAGGAGCCACCAGCACTTCTCTTTCAACCTCTTCCATGGCAAAGAAAAGACTTGCTTCCCATCTGCTAAGTTTGAATGTGATAGCCAAAAAAATGCCTCCAGATTTTAGCCTATCTGCAGAGCAGCGGGAAGGAATCAGTGAGAACCAAAGTTACTCACACTGGCTACATCCATTGTTTTGTTTTCTCTTTGATGACTTAGCTCATCTTCCCTGAAGCATGATCTTTTTGGAAGCCAGATTCTCAGGATTCATCTAGCATGACCGGAGCATAAATATATAATAAAACACATCTCCAACATTTCTGCCATAAAGGGAATGTTGTTAAAGGATAATATTTAAAAGAGGATATAATCATAGTCCATACATATGTAAGATAAACATTTGTCAGGGATGTTATTTAACTAAATAATGGGAAAAGAAGTAAGAACTTACAACCAGTTCAATGGTGAATTCAAAGAACCACATAAATGTTAGCAAAACTTAATGCGGAAATGAATTATACATAAACACAAAACTGGATTACACCAGGAATTGGAATGGGGTGACATTGGAAGCTAAAATCAGTTGTGTTTCTATGGGACAAAATTAATTTGTGTGTCTACAGACAAGAATAATTGCATTGCTATCAATTATCTCTAACCAATAGAGTTGTAAAATAGCTCAAAGATAATGACAGGCGCAGAGACCCCATAAAATCAGATAACCCAGAAGGTGTGTCTAGAAACTGCTTAGTTTTCCACCAAAGATACCCAGCAATCATTTTGACTTGTTTCAAAGTCTGTCACAATTTTATCTTAACTATAAATTTAAGATAAAATGAAACAGCACAATACAAAGTAATTGATACTTATTTTAAAAGGAAAGCTAAGGATAAAGGTGACTTAAAAAAACCTAGTCTTTCTATATGTATCTAGAAGAGATTAACAAATTAGAAAAGGAAAATGAAAGTGTATACCTGAAACCTAGCATATGAGAAAATAAACTGCATTTATTTTCTTCTTCCCAAATTTTGGAGTTTTCCCATCATTAAAAGCTACCCAAAAACACACCCTCACCCATGCCATCATTCTCTTAAATATGTAGCTGGGCAATGAGCCCAATAACACCGGAGAACTTAATATTAGCACATGAAATGATGCCTTGCCAGCAATCACCTCATGTAAGTATGTTACAGTATATTATCTTAGTATTTGTCACAACCTGTTAGCATTTTCCAGGGGCAGTCATGCTGCATGAAGAGCCATGCAAGCCCATGGGGCACCTTCCTTCTAAGGCAGGCATGGTAGACAGTTCAAAGTAATAGTGACAACTATAAAAGCAATGGCTAATCAGCCTGCACCAGCGTTCACAAGCACCTGCCAACATAAGACAAGTAAGTTCTGAAGCATTAATAGGTCCAAAATAGTAGCACTGCTGGAAATCCCAGTGGCTGTCACATTTAAGTGATGAAATTAGTATATCAAGTAGCTTTACCAAGTATACTGGTCTATTGCATCAAGATAATTTCATTTAGTACACCTTAAAAAAAAAATCTTCCCCTGGAGTTAATTCTTAGACTTCTGTATCTCTCTTAGAAAGAAAATGCAATTTTATTCCAGTTTAAGACTCTAGAATAAATTATCCCAACAGATTCCTAAAATCTGTTCAACTAGATGCTTTATAGGTGATGGTTTTCAGAGACAGTAGTATTCCACTAAAAGATTTCCTTATATTCCCTCAAATTTCAAGTGCTAATGAAATTACTTCTTAAATATAAAATCTAACATATACGTGTATATTTCCATTGATAATCACAATTAGATTACTAAAGTTCTTATATTTTAAATGTAAAAGATAATGTAGACATTGCTTAATGTGACTTGCACACTATATAGATGAAACTCTTTGGTTCAGTTCATCAGTTCCTGAGACAGAAGCAAAAAGGTGGTTTCTGAACTCCAATATCATGTCATCTCCATGCCTGTATAGTTTGTCTCACCCATGTAAGTTACCTACTATGAAAAACAGTCCAAATTTATGTTTTCTACTTTATGTATACTACATAAATGCTATTCACAGAAAATTACCAAAAGAACATGCTATTAAAGTATTAAAACACAGAGAATCTTTTCATGTTAATTATATTTTTAAAAGACTTGTTTCAAAATTTCCAATCCTCTTAAAAATCTTCAAGTTTTTTTTTTTTTAAAAGTCTATTTCAGCAACATGGCTTGTGAGGATACTTACTGAGTCCTTTAAAGCAAAACTAATACTTATTAAAATGTTACTCATTTGCAACTAGTCCTTTGATTGAAAAACATTAATGCAATTTTTCAGAAAGTTACTTGTTAACAGGTCAATTTGTCACCTGGCAAAGAATTTAAGGAATCTGTAACTCACATGCTAATGGTTAATAACAAGCCTAGGGCAGCAAGTAAAATTTGCAGTCAACCAGTGCTCCTCAAATCAAGGAAGATGGACCATCTGGTTCCTGGATTGGACAATGCTA
The DNA here is from genome assembly GCF_003255815.1 of Theropithecus gelada. Lineage (NCBI taxonomy): Eukaryota > Metazoa > Chordata > Mammalia > Primates > Cercopithecidae > Theropithecus > Theropithecus gelada. Next base: position 32,715,441 of record NC_037685.1, on the reverse strand, counting down.
TAATTTCGCACAGTCACCACTAATATATCAGCTGCACTTTGCAAGTTGGTGGTATTCTGATGATATTTTAACTTGTTTCTAACAGCTGCAAATCAAAGCTTTTTATGGTTCTTGAAAATGAAAACTCAAGCCAACCCAGTTGGCCTGGTGTGTCTTCATCATTCATCACAAGTTTATATACTGAAGTTTAGTAAAATCTATGATGAATGAATAGCTGACACTTTCTATGTTAGAATAGGCAAGAAAATTAAGATGTTAAATAAGTCTTGCAAAGAATAGTTACACTGTTTCATTACAAAATTCAATTTAATACAATTCTTAGCTGATGACAAAATTCGTTTCAGTTTTTACAAAAAAACCATAGCAAAGCATTCTTTTAAAGACTTTGAATTTTCACATTTTCTGTTTCACAAAAATATACAGTAACTTAGAAATATAACTTTTAGATTTTTCTTTTAATTACAGTCTGAACCAGGCATGAAAGAGCCTCGCCTATTTAGGCTCTATTGAATGCTTACCTGTTTCTCTAAGAGGGGGGTATCATCCCCCTCCCAGAACCCAGCAGACTGGAATGCAATTAAACTAAAACATTGACTGTGATGCTAAGATGTGCTTTGGTGAGTGTTTTATTTTAACTGTCATAATCACATCAGGAAAAAAATAATCTACTCAAGTGCAAATTAAACTGTTTCCCTTTTATTTTTTCCCTTCATCGACTCAGACATTATTATGTAGAAAGTGATTTTCAGGTTGAAGATCAGATTTTCTTTAGTTTTCTATCTTGGCCTTGGACTAGGAAAATGTAGTTTAAGCTTTCTGTACATTGCTAATGTGCGGAAATTGCCCCACTTTTACAGGAGAATGTGTGTGTATATGTGTAACAGAAACACACAGATGTGCATGTTTGCATATGTAAGGTCTTACATAATTTTTTAATGTTCATTAATAAATGTTAAAAGAGATAAAATTCTAAAACCTATTCTATAATTTAAGTTGGAGGATGGTCAGTTTGAATGTCGAAGAAAACAGAAAAGTTAACACCAGTTTTGGTAGGTGCCTTAGGCAGAAGTAAGCAAACTTTTCTGCAAAAGGCCAGACAGTTTAAGCTTTAAATTTTACAAAAAAAAAAAAAAAACTTTAGGCTTTTAATATTTTTAACTATTTCAGGCTTTGTGGTACATAAGATCTCTATTACAACTACTCAACTCTGCCTGTGTAGCTGAAATGACAGCAGCCATACACAATATATAAACGAATTAGTTTGGCTATGTTCCAATAAAACCTTATTTACTAATACTGGGTGCAAATTAGGTATTGCCCACTGATCTTAGTTTCCTAATCCCTGGTTTAGCCTAGAAATCCTGTTCTTTTATACTGATGTCTTACACTTTGTTAACTATCAACACAGTCCTGGATAATAAACACAATTTATATTGCTACTCGGGAAACAAAGTGCTTTTAAATCTACATCATATTTAAGAATTACAGTAATTCTTTGAGAAAGGCCCTACTGCATTTACCATTTGCAGAGAAGAAAACAAAGGCTCATAGAGGCTTAACTATTGACCCAAGAGAGTCCCAAAGCAAGTGTCGTCTTCCCTCTGCTGGCATTATTTTGTAGCTCACTATCAGAAAACTTGATGTTTACTAAGATAACAGTTAGGGAACTTTGATTTCCCTAACGAAATGTTTAATTTATACATATTTTAAATATCAGAATATGAATTAGGATGTCAAAGGCTCTGTTTTCAAGAAGTAAAGCTAAGGATGAGAGAGGTGTCAAAGATGGTAGTAGGGTTTGCCTCCAGGTGGCTGACAGAGGTGTGACTAACAGATTGGAAAAATGGAGAAGCAAAAAGAGTTCACAGAACTAGATTGAGGCCCATCTGTGCTCAGAAAAAGAGGCAGACTTACAGGTTTACATTTGAACGTATCCACATAAAGAAAATAATTAAGAAAGCCAGGAAGTCTCCAAAATCGAATATAGATAATGATCAAAACTGTGTCTAGATAAGTCTTCAGAGAGGAAGTAGCATTTAACCACCATTTTCTCTTCTATAGGCATAAAATTCAGGACAGAGCTCCTGTGCTCTGAGGCTCCCTCAAAAGAATCAACTTTGTATCCCAAACAGAACTGAAAAACTGTTTGATAAATGAATAAATTTGACATTCAAAACTCCAAGAAGCTACTACCTGGATGTAAGTATCATCTTAACGGTTTTACTACATATGCCCCTAAAAATAAATAAATAAATAAATAAGAAGCAATTTCTTCCCTGAATTTTACTATAACTAAAACTAGAAGAGAAAACACCTGAAAAGGAAACATAGTCACTGATTTTAAGCATCAAATAGATTAAAATTGCTGACTTATGTGCTTTTTAAATGTGAACTTTATCTAACTTGAAGGAATTTCCATGGCACTCCTTGTCACTCTACCCAAAGAAAGATTCGTATTCCCTCACTGGAGTTATTAAGAGCTCTTGCTCTAGTACATGCCAAGAGAGGTTAACACCCATGATAGACTGGTGTTTGAAACAAACCTATGAAATGATCAGTTTTAAGTGATGTTCTGGGCAGATTTGACTAAAAAAATAACAACCGCCACTGAAGTCTAGTTGGAGTTAATTTCTCTCCAAATTAATTTCCCAAATAAAACATAAAGAGCATAAAAATGCAAAGAGCACCAAATGTGAAAGAATTAATTATGGTGAATGGAAAAAGAATCTAATTCCAAACAAATAACGAACAAAACCTCCACTGAGTGATTCACATCATCTGAAAATTACAGCCATGAACTTCAAGATTAAATCCAAAGCAATTAAATTTTAAAAATGCATAATTTCTCCAAGTTAGCATATGAAAATTTAGCACATCTTATTATCTGGTTGCCTGAAAAGGAGACTTGGCCTTGAAAACACATTATCCCCAAAGGGCCATGGAAATTAAATATGAGGCAAGGAATCATTATCTTACATTTGTTCTTTCTAAATACATCTTCCTTAGATACTCCATCATTCCTGTGATGAAAGGTGTTTCTGAGACACAAGGTACATGAGGAAAAGTATCAGGTGATTCTTGTTGCCTTATTAAACTTCATATTTCTCTTTAAACTTTGGTGACAATAGTATATAGTAATTCTCTCTGCCTATGAATGCATCTAAAAATAACAAGTGAGCTCGAAATAATTTTCACTTAAAATCCACATTTTGCTTTTCTAGCAAGAGAGAGCTACATAATGCCAGGCACAGAACATGTATTCAAAGTCTCTTTGTACTACTGGGTAGCTTTGGCCCCACCACATACGGTCCTGACTGAGCTATTGATGGTAATGATCTTTCTAATTCAAAGAGACGGCTGCAAAACCTAGCTAACTGCATATCCACCCATCTCAAAAGCTGGAGGTGATTTTATAGTTTAAAGATTCAGAGGAGACCACAGGCAGCTAAGCTACCGATTTCCTTCATCCCACATATATGTTCCTATATACCTGTTGCTCACAGAGCATAATATAAACATGCACAATAAATACCTTTTTGGTTTTGTTTTGCTTTGTGCACAGATAGGATATCCTATGTTGTTCTATCCTGAAAGGTTTCTTCTCTTCCTACTTTTATAAGTAATTATTTTTTCTTATTTCCCAACAAAACTTATTTATATTGATTTTTGGTTTTGTTCAGAAACCTTTTACTGGGGTTGAAAACCTATGCCAATCTCTTGAAAAATGTATGCAGCTTGTTTCCAATTGTACTTGTGTCCCACTTCCTGGCAAAATTCTCCTGGTAAATTGGCAGTATGGGAGCTCCACAATTCTGGGCATTCTTCCCCGCATACTCCAGAATGTTCTAACCACAAGACCATACTTGATGAATAGATGGGGCTTGGCAACTTCATTAATAAGGATTCCGTTCAAGCATTCAGTGTTAAGATATAAGGTTGCTAATGACACATGAAAACCTGAGTGCAACACAGAAAACTGCACATCTGGAGAGAGTTGATAACATCAGTGCTGTGAAGATTTCTCCTTTGACGTGAACCTTTCCGTCTACTCTTTTCACTGCTGGGCTAGCCACTCCTCTAAAACACACACTGGCTTTTAAGATTTCAAACTTGCTGCTGATGAATTTTTCACATGGCTTTTACAGAAGCAGAGTTCTGAAAGAGCTTTCACCAATGTTGCAAGAAAAGCTGTTGATCTCTAAATGGATTTTGATAAAACGAGTTAAAAAATATCTTGGGAATTTTTTAGGAAATGACTTACATAAGTCACTATGTGAGTTTTGCTAGATATTTACTATTTTCCTTGGCTTTTTGCATGTGTGCCTAGAGCTCAAAATTTCTACAGAATTTTTCTACGGATAAGACTTTTTCTGAGATTTCAAGTACTTCATTTGTGGATCCTTAATAGTGAGTCTCACTTTGTATTTTATTGATGGTTATTTGTGTGTCTAAATACTTACTACTACAAGATACTTGAGAGCAAGAGCATTTATTTAACATGATACATCACCAGTCAGTATTTAAAAGAAAGACTAGTAAGAATGAATATATTTTCAGTATTTATTTTGCCTTTGAAATTTTACTAGGTGACTTACATACAATTAATCATTTCATTTTCAGGACAAACCTATGAGGTAAGTGGTATTGCCATCATCTGCAATCGAAGAATCTTAAGACTCACAAAATTTAAATAATTTGCCCAAGTTTCAGAAGTTAGTAATTGGTGGAGGTAAAATCCAAGCCCCAATCCATCTCCAAAAGAAATTGCTGAATAGACATCTATTAAATGTATGATAAAAACATATTTGATTATTCCTACCTAGCATGTGTTACTTCATGCAATTTAAAAGATCTATAAAAACAAATAAATGGTAACAGTCCAAGATGAATGTCTTAGTTCAGGCTGCTGTAACAAAAAGATCATAGGCTGGGTGGTTTAAATGACTGAAATGTGTGTCTTTAAGTTCTGGAGGCTGAAAAATGCAAGACCCAGGTGCCAGCAGATTTGGCATCTAGTGAGGACCCTTTGCCCGACTTACAGACGACCATCTTCTTATTGTAAAGTCACTCACATGGCAGAGAGAGGACAAAAGCGAGAGCGAGAGCAAAGACAACAGCAAGAGTGAAAGGAGAGAAGCTGTCTTCTTGTAGGGGCACAGATACTATCATGAGGCTCCACCGTCATTACCTGGTTACCCCAGAAAGGCCCCCTCTCTAAATACCATCACACTGGGGATGCGAGCTTCAATGCATGAGTTTTGGAGACACACAAATATTCAGTCCATAACAATGAGCTATGGAATTTTCATACAACAAGCAATGCCAAATTTTTTCTTTTCTCACAAAGACTCTATGTCCAGCACAGGTTGGTAGGGGACTGTGTCCCTTATGGACACTCAAGAATTCAGATTAACCCATTCCCTTCTCCAGACGAATCCCAGTCTGACTTTTAAAGACTCCATCTGGAAATGAGACAGTTCATTTCTACTCACATTTCATAGAGAAATAAATAATGTAGCCATACCTAACTTAAAAGGGAATCATGACATAAAATTCTAACATGTGCCCATACACAGGAGAATCTGTATATGTGGGAGTAGTTCCAATGACCATTGCATATGCCTACCAAGGATATGAGACGCTCTGAAAAGATAAATTATACTCATTGTGTATTTACAATCCAGCCTCAAATTTATCTCTTCCAAGGAGCTTCTGGCCCCATGTAGAGTTTTGCCCTAATATTTTTGGAGTTCATATTTATTCTTGTTCCTTAATGTTATTGAGTAGTTGTGAGCCTTATTTTCCCTTGAGAGAATATTAAGAGAAAAGGTAAAATAGACCGTGAAACTGCCAACAGTTGACTCTTTTGTATTCTGTGATTCAGTGCATTAAGGCTCTCTAAACCTACAGAGCACCTATGGCTTCCCCCTGCCACACAGACGTCTGTTCAACCAACCAACTTCTCAAATAATCCAAGCCTCTCTGGTTACTAGTGAAAAGATGAATGTGGCCAGGTGTGGTGGTTCATGCCTGGAATCCCAGCATTTTGGGATGCTGAGGTGGGTGGATCACTGAGGTCAGGAGTTTTAGACCAGCCTGGCCAACACAGTGAAACTCTATTTCTACTAAAAATACAAAAATTAGCTGGGCATGGTGGTGATTGCCTGTAATCCCACCTACTTGGGAGGCTGAGGCAGGAGAATCGCTTGAACCTGGGAGGTGGAGGTTGGAGTGAGCCAAGATTGCGCCATTGCACTCCAGTCTGCGCAACATGAGTGAAACTCTGTTTAAAAAAAAAAAAAAAAAAAAAAGTGCCATCATTCAGCAAAGGATTCATTCATGGAATTTCTTGCCACTGGTGTTTGGGGAAGTCATCAGTGAGGCTGATTCTCAACACTTACAACCCAAGGACTTTAATGAAGGGCTATACAAATATTCAGTCTGCATAAAGCAGAGGTTTAGTCAGACAAGTCTGGCATCATAGAAATCATGCAGTCGTGCAATAGCTGTGTCCTTTGAGTGACTACCAAGAGACTGCAAAAGGGCAGGAGGAGTTATTGAGTAATTGCCTAAATCCCAAATCCAGGCTTTTATTTTAGAATATCGCTGGTACATTATAATGAGCACCACAAGGCAGAAGAATATGATAAGATTCACTTTGAGAATACCAACATTTACTAATTACCAGACACAAAGGTAAAACCTAGCATCATAGTCAAACAATATAAGATGATAATAGTAAAATTACAATGAATTTTCAGGGCAAAGATCACCAATTTGATTTGGCTAGGTTTATGTTGAACACATGTATTTTACAATTACGCCATTGAAAGAAAGCAGAAGATGAAGAGAAAACAAAAGGTTAAATGTAACTGTCAATGGTTTATCATCCCAGGGACATCTGGGGACTGAGGTGAGGTGGTAAGAATGATTCTATTGATGAGAGTAAAACATAGATTTAAAGTTTGAGCTGTAATAAAAAGGAGGCAACTGCTACACAAAGTGTTCATCTTTTTCCCACTTGATTCCCAACAGAAGCTACACTGGGGTGAGAACCAATGAAAAGGAAAGATTCATTCCAGGCACTCAAGTTTTTAATCTAGTATTCAGCAGTGGCTCAGTTTTGCAAAGACAGTAGCTAACAAAGTCAAGTCCTCCTAGCATATGAGGACCGATGAGCCATGAATACTTAGTATAGCTAATTTACTCAAGTTAAATGGGCACCTTGCACTGTAGTAGCTTTTTTTAAGTCTGATTTTCATATATGCCTTAGAAAAAGTAGTTTATCATTCTTAGTGCTATAATATATCTGATATTAGACATACCTGCTTTTTGTGTATAGAAAATCCTTTTAGCATATTATGGTTTAATATCTGGATAATGCCAATTTTTGAAACAACCTACCATTTAGCTACAAATTTTTATCCTAAAATCAACCTACTTGCAGTAACCACATAACCTCGCAAATAACTAGTATCTTCTTCCTTCACCTAACCAAATTTTTCCCAACTCATTTTATGAGGCCAGCATCACCCTGATACCAAAATCAGATGACACAACAAAAAAAGAAAACTACTTACCAGTATTCCTAATGAACATAGATGTAAAAATTCTCAGTAAAATGCAAGTAAACTGAATCCAACAGCAAATCAAGAAAATGATACACCATGATCAAGTAGGATTTATACCAGGAATACAAGGATGATTCAAGATACACAAATCAATTAAGCTGATACATCATGTCAATAGAATGAAGGAAAAAAATGATCATTTCAATCGACACACAAAGAGCATTTTATATAATTCAGTATCCCCTTAGGATTAAAAACAAACTAAGCATAGCCAGAACACATCAACATAACAAAGGCCATATATGACAAACACACAAATAACAACATACTAAATGGGGAAAAGTTGAAAGCCTTTCTTGTCAGCACTGGAACAAGTCAAGGATGCTCACGTTCACTACTTTTATTTAGTATAGCCCTGGAAGTCCTAGCCAGAGTAATCAAGTGAGAGAAAGAAATAAAATGCATCCATATTGGAAAAGGAGACGTCAAATTGTCCATTTTTGCTGAGGATATGACCTCATATTTAGGAAAGCCTGAAGACTCCACCAAAATATCTCTTAGATTTGATAAACGAATTTAGTAAAGTTGTAGAATACAAAATTAATGTACAAAAATTAGTAGCATTTCTACACACCAATAATGATCTAGTAAACAAAGAAGTCAAGCAGGCAATCCCATTTAAAACAGCTACAAAAACAAACAAAAAAACCCCAAAGCCCTAGGAATACATTTAACAAAAGGGGAAAGATCTATACAAGGAAAACTACAAAACATGGGTGAAAGATATTGAAAAAACAAAAACAAATGGCAAAATATCCCATGCTCATGGATGGGAAGAATCAACATTGTTAAAATGACCATATTGTCCAAAGCAATATATAGATTCAATGCAATTCCTATCAAAATAACAATGTCATTCTTCACAGAATTAGAAAAAATGATCCTAAAATTCATATGGAACCAAAGACTCCAAATAGCCAAAGCAATCCTGAGCAAAAAGAACAAAGCTGGAAGTATTCCATTACATCACTTCAAAAATTATTACAAGGCTAAAGTAGCCAAGACACCATGGTATTGGAAAAAAGTAGATACATAGACCAATGAAACACAATAGACAACCCAGAAATAAAGCCACATATTTAAAGCCTACTAATCTTTGACAAAGCCAACAAAAATTTATACTGGGGAAAGGATACCACCTTCAATAAATGAGAAAATTGAATATCCATACACAGAAGAATGAAATCAGATCCCTATTTCTCACCATACAAAAATTAACTCAGAATGAATTAAAGACTTAAATATAAGACCTGAAACTATAAAAATACTAGTAGAAAACCTAAGGAAACCCCTCCTGGATATTGTTCTAGACAAAGAACTTATGACTAAGACCTTAAAAGGTCAGACAATAAAATCTAAAAGAGACAAAAGGGACTTAATTTTAAAAATGCTTCTGCGCAGCAAAAGAAATAATAAACAGAGTGAAGAGACAACCTGTTGAATGGGGGAAAATATTTGCAAACTATTCATCCGACAGGGGACTAACATCAAGAATATTCAAGGAACTCAAAAAACTCAACAGGAAAAAAAAAACAAATAATCTCATTAAAAAGTGGTCAAAGGACATGAATATATATATTTCTCAAAAGAAAACATGCATGTGGCCAAGAAGTATACAAAAAAACTGCTCATCATCACTTATCATCAGGGAAATGGAAACCAAAACCACAATGAGATATCATCTTACCCAAGTCAGAACAGATAGTCTTAGAAAGACAAGATAACAGATGTTGGCGAGGATGTAGAGAAAGGAAAAAGCTTATACACTGTTAGTGGTAACATGCTAGTAGAAAACAGTGTGGAGATTATTCAAAAAACTACAAACACAATTACTGTTCAATCCAGGAATCCCACTACTGGGTATATACTCAAAGGAAATGAAACCAATACATCACAGGATACCTGCACTTGCATGTTTGTTGCAGCATTATTCACAATAGCAAAGATAAGGAATCAAACTGTCTACTAACAGATGAACGAATAGAGAAAATGTGGTATATCTACACAATGGAATTCTCTTCAGCAATTAAAAAGTATAAAATCATGTCATTTGCAGCAACATGGATGGAACTTAAGGTCATTATCAAGGTTAATAAGCCAGGCACAAAAAAGACAAATACTGCATGTTCTCACTTATAGGTGGGAACTAAAAATGTTGATCACATGGAGGTAGAGAGTGGAAAGATTGGTAACAGAGACTGAGAAAGGTGATTTGGAGGAGAGGGAAGACGAAGAGAAGTGGGTCGAAAGATACAAACATATAGTTAGAAGGAACAAATTCAATGTTTGATAGTAGAGTAGGGGGACCATATTGACAAAAATGTATTGTATTCAAGAGATAGACATCCTAAATATCCTGACTTGATCACTACATATTATATGTGACAAAATTTCACAAAAACCCATAAAATTATGCCAAAATTGGTTTGAGGGCATAAAATACTAGAAAGACAGACATAATTTTTCATTTCAAGAGTGCTAAAGAGAAACAACATTCAGAAGAACCCAGTTTATTAACAAAAATACGCCTTAAAGTATAAGTTACCTTCTCATGAAAGAAATTCAATTTATGATTCAACAGAAAAATCTGTGTGCTAGATATCTGAGAAATCTGCATCTGCACAGGCGCCTAAGAATCAGAAACCAAGCAGAGCTGTCGTAACTATTATGCAAAACAAAAATGAATAACAAAGTAGGCAATTTCCTAAAGTAAATTAAAATGCAATAGCAGGCACTTCATGAATATTTGAGAGTTTTCTTTTTCTCAATGACAAGCACCTGCGTGTCTTTTACTACTTTTGCTGTTCAAAACACATGGAATAAATGGCGTTAAATCCATACTTCAAAGAGCCTGTGGAACTCCGTGAGGGCTCTCATGTTTGAGGAAAGTTGCTTTGGTATGTCCATAGATATTAATATTTGGACAGAAGCTTTAAGAAAATAATCATCATTATGAATAGGCAAATACTCTTCAAGGGCATTCTAAGACTATCAATGGAAGGCATTTGGTTTACTCATTATGTTGTTCTAAGATTTCACAAGGGGCTTATTCTCACACCCTGTGCTGAGTTAAATGAAGATGTAGTAGCCTTTCTTGGAGTCAAGAAGAACAGCAACAAATGAGCCTTTGAATCCATGTCAACCATCATGTGTTATTGGAGAGGCAAGGTAGCCCAACTCTTTCATACTACTAAGGAATAACTACAACATTCATTTGATATTTATACTACATGGAGAATATAATTCATTTTGGAAACAGCCTTTAACATGTCATCACCTGACTTGTTGCCTGATAAAATGGCCATCGATCAATTTTTACATTGGAAGGTGCACAATTCCAAGGAACTTGGTAGCATGATGTGCTTTTAGTTTTAAAGGATAACTCAAATGATTTTAAGTCTAACTCAAATGCACCTATTAATTTTGCCGCTTTTGTTCACCCCAACTGGTATGTGCTCAAGTCACTGGAACCACTGCTTCCCCCACTGCTCCTAAGGCTTGCTCCGCCATCCATCACCCTCCATCTTCCCAGTGGAGTCATCTCTCAACAGGGGACCAACCATATGCTCCCTGCTTATGTCTTCAGGGTCTTCCAACCATCAGCAAGATGAAGCCTAATTCCTCAGAAGGACATACAGATATATTTTCCATTCTCAACACATACCACTGCCAGTCTTTTTACTTTACAGTATACCACTGCTCACTTCCTCTTAGCTCAGCTTTCTCCCTACCTGAAATGTCTTCCCTTCACCCTTTCCCTAGAAAACATCTACATTTCCTCTAAAGCCCTGTTCTGACTGTACTGACGCCTAAGAAGACACCACCTCTCTACCTTTAGGAACAGAATGAATTCACCATCCCTCTGCCACCTCTGCTGGACATGTAATACTGAACACTTTATCTGCAATATATTCTCAGCACAGTAGCCTGAGTAAACCTTTTTTTAATACATAAGTAAAATCATGTCTGTCCTTCACTCAAAACTTTCAAAGGCATTCTAGCTTTCTCAGAATAAAATCCAGCCTTCGTGGCCCAAGATGATTTCAGCCTCTGCTTCTTCTCTGACTTCATTTTGTAGTATCTTCCCTTTTCTGTTTCCTTTGGCTACACCAGCCTCACCTTGCTTAAACACGCTAGGTGTAGTCCCATCTCAGGGATTTTGCACTCTGTATTCCCTTTGTCTGGAAGGTTCTTCTCCCAGACACTCGGTGACTTCTTTCCATTTCCCCAATTCCTGCTCACACATCCCCTAAAAGGGAGGCCTTCTATAACTGCCTAATTTTAAAGAACAAATCAGAGTAGCGTATTCTCAGCTGTTTTCCAATGGACTATCCCTTCTAAAATACAACCTTGACTATCCCTTCTAAAATAAACCTACCATCACTCTTTATCCCTTTACCCTGCTTAGTTTTTCTCACAATATTTGTTGTCAGATTATAGTTCTTTACAACTTGCTTAATTAAATCATCTCTCCCTCTACTAGAATACAAGTGTTTAAGTCCAGAAGCTATATTCCCAGCATGTAAAACAGTGCCTGGCACGTGGGAACCACTCAATACATATTTGTTGAATAAATAAATATTAGATTTCTTAAGTTTTCTAACTCTCTAGTAAATCTCTTAGACTTTTAAATCACAGAGGGCTTTTTATTTTTTCATATGCTTAGCGGTAAGCACAGTAGTTGGTAGAGACAAGCTAATCAATGTGTTTATTAAACAGAAAACACTCATATCTTGCTCCTCATTCCCTCCTGTCAATAAAGAGAAAAGTGGTAACTTTCTACCTACCTCAAAAAACATTCTATATGTCAGGATAGGAAAAATAATCTTTTGATAATTTTTATGCTCTACTGGTTCATGTCACTCATGTAAATATTGGTTAACCAAAAAACAAAAACAAAAAAAGACAAATTATCTATAATACAATCTACATCTATAACACTTATATAGTTGATGCCTATATAATTATCCATAACACTGAAGTTCCATAGACTGAAGCTGCTCATTGAAATGAAAGTATTTAGTGAGTTGGGCTATAGATCTTTTTCTACAAATAGCTATTTTAAATGTGTTTCATAATAATAACAAGTGTTTTACTAGATTTGGGGGAAGGGAGGAGTTAATTTCATCTTCGTTGATTAAAAGACTTGAAGAGTTGATGGCATCTTAGCTCTCCTGTGGAACAGGAAGAGTAAAGAAACTGTCACCAAATTAAAGAATGATAAATGGAGAGAGAAAGGAAAGAGAAGGTAGACTCTAGTCCAACCTTCTCGATGTGATCTAGGAAGTCTGAATAATTTGGTAAAAGCTTCAGGTAGATAATGGCAGAGCTGCTCTTAGACTTCCTGTTTTCCACTCTCCTACTTTCCTCTTTATCTTTCACAGGGATGCTCCACATGAAGGAAGTAAGCTGACCAGTCCTTGTCTGAGTGTGAATACACTCTGGGCTTTTTAAAGCGCATTCCTTATACTTTGAAAGATGAGAGAAAGTTTAGAGCCAGGATATTCAAATAGAAACCACCATGCTTATAAAGTGAGTTATGGAACCATTAATTGTCTGCTTAGAGCCTCAATTATAAGACCTCTAGGTTACCATTTCAAAAATTAAAGCTTCTGAGATGCACTGGTAGCCTGGAAGAGTTCTTACAGCCTCTAGAAATGCCCAGCCTTGCCACAGGGAAAGGAAAGTACATATTGGTAAGCCAGTCTTATCTGGAAGAGGTACCTTTTACCTCTTCCTTTTGACTTCTGGGCATGCTAGTCTAATGATCATTTCAGTAATATCCTAATAGCTACCAAGTTAGTGAACTGTCAGTTTTTCTTACCAGAATAAAGCCCAGAAAATATTTCCCAAGAGAAAACAGTTAATTTCTTATTGGCTAGCTGAAAGTGCATGAAACAATCCACCAAGCACACAGCCCCCCTCAAATTTTGCAAATCGTCTAAACAGTTGAAAACACTTTAGAATACATTCTGTGGGTTTAATGGAGAACTCCTAACCTTTCTCTCACTTCATTAATGATAGAAGTGGGCTGAAGTGGGCTCTGAGCCATGCAGATAAACTCATATACCAAACCAGACCCAATAAACAACTTTCTCCTATCTGAAGAAATGGTTAACAGCAAAGCGTAGTGGTCACAGGACATAACCTCGGCAGCAATAACTGTATCCAATGACAACAACAGGAGGAAAATGAGATAAAGTAGAATAACCCACATAGCCCAAATCTTAGGAAGAGGAATAATGAGTCTATTTTATAATAGATACACAGTCAGTCCTCAATGTTTGCAGGTCCTGTTTTGCAAATCTTCTTATTCACTACAATTTATTCCTATGTCCCAAAGCAATACGCACAGCACTTTCACAGTCATTCACTAACCCGTGCAGAGCAGCAAGCAGTTTGAGTCATCTGATACACATGTTCCCAGCTGAGGAAAACAAAGCAAAGCTTTGCCTTGTTTCAACTGTCACACTTAAACAAGTGCCCCTTTCACGGTCTATTTAGTGCCATATATATATATACACACACACACATACACACACATATATATATTCTTTTGCCTTTTTGTGCGTTTGCTTGGTAATTCCACTGTTTAAAATGGCCCCCAGCTGTACTGCTGAACTACTGTCTAGTGTCCCTAAGCAGAAGGCAGTGGTGTGCCTTATAAGAAAATATGCATGTCAGATAAGCTTCACTCAGACATAAGTTAGAGTGTTGGTGAGTGCCACTGGCTGTAAGTACAATGTTAAACTCTCTCTCTCTCTCTCTCTCTCACACACACACACACACACTTACAGAGAGAGAGAGTTTTTAAATAGTAACACATAAAACAAGGCTATATGCTAATAAACTGATGAAAATAGTGTGCCTAGAGACTTATGGGGGACCTAACCCTGTATTTCCCCCAGGAGCAAAAGTACAACATTCGGCAATTCAGTGTGCAGCTAGTTTACAGATCATAACTACTGCAAAAAAATGAGGCTAAAGCAAGGCCAAAGGCTTCTCTTAGGCCCCTGCTAATATGAAATTTTGACTAATATACTACTGTATTAATTGTATCACTATAACATGGTTGTAAATATTATGCTATTTCTAATGCAATCTAAACTCCAGATCAACTACCTCTGTATTCCTTTCACATCCATTTCTATCAAATATACCTCAAAATAAACTATAGCAACACAACACATTATTACATTGGCCCATTATTTTGTTAAACTAACTGTCATGGTTTGTTTCACACTCAAAGAGGTACAGATTTGTACTGTATAAGAGAACAGCACTACAGTTAGACATAAATTGGACTTCTACCTGGCTATATATTTACTAGTTATATGAACCTGAACAAATAACTTTACCTTTCTGATACTCAGTTTCCTGAGGTTGTCAGAGGACTAAACACCCTATAGAAAATTTCCTTGACACGTGAATGGCATATAGTAGGAACTCAATGTTGCTTTTTTAAGACAATTATTGTAATTATTTTATTATAATATTGGAAATGTTATTTTTCTTCTTAGGAATAATTATTTTCATCTCAAGATTTCTGCCCTTTCTTTATCCTTCTCTCTAGCTATTTGAGCCAATGCATTCATTCATTTAAAACTAATAAAGTACCTTTACTGCGACAAAATATGGGCTTATCACTAAAGATACAATGATGAGTAAGACCCAGGTTTAACCCCAAAAAAGGTTATAATCAAGTGAGGGAAAGCAGGAAAAAAAAAAAACAACAACTACGTTGTTTTTATTTTTATAATGTGTTGGCAGAATATGCAGGATGCTCTGTAAATCATACAGAAGCAGGAAGAAGGGGTTGAGAGAACCCAAGGTATGCGTCATATATTATATATGTTTAGGATGATGTTAGTATAAGTATGTCCTGTTCAATATTTGGAACTCATATTTAATCAGGCATCCTATATTTTTATTTGCGAGTTCTAATAACTTTTTAAGGTAAAAATCAACTTTTAAACCATATATTGAAATAACAACTGTCCTTGTTTTTAACACATTCCACATCTTTAATTTCAATCTAACAGGATTATTGAATCAAAGGTGTTACTTTTTGCAGTTGAATTGATCATTTTCTCTCTCCTACTCAAAACCCTCCAGTATCTTAATGTTATACTCTTTCTTTCTTTATAGTTTGAAGAGTAAGTAAAATGCACTTTTTGTAAGTTTGTTTTCCTTAAGCATTTAAGCAAAAAATAATCAAAAAGGCAAAATATCAAACTTTTGTTTCCTGGAAGAACATTATATTAGAAAGGAAAGTGCTAAATCTAAAGGGTTTATCTTATTTCTCAAAAATTACAAATGATTATATACTATATCTCATATTGTCTAAATATGAGAATGTCAATGTCATCCACCAAAATGTCACAACCTCTCTATAACTGGTTCTATTTTAAAACATTATACTTCACACAAAGTTCTTGAGGTTATTAGCATTCACTTTTCTAGTTCTGATAGAGATGACAGCTTCTGTCACTTGCTGTACCACTCACGCCCTAGAATTCTTATTATGGCTTTCTCTCATCTAGTCCCCCCACCACAGAAGATTCCACTGCTACAGCTTCCAGTAGTAGAATCTGATATACACACAATAATAGGCATTATCACCATTCACCAATGTCCATGTTGAGGACTGTTGTCCAAGAGCAGGAGTCAGCAAACTGTGACCTAGAGGAAAAATCCCTCTTGCACCCTGTTTTCTGTGGCCCACCAGCCAAAAATGGTTTTTACATTTTGAAAAGGGAAATATGAAAATAACTGCTATCCCTGAAGCGAGATCATTGCTCAATGTTGCCCTTGGGCTAGCAATGCATACATCTGGTCCTTTATAGAAAATTGTGCTAACTTCTGCCCCAAAGATTCACCCAGACCCACAGCAAGAAACAGCTTGTGTGAGCAAGAAAAACTTGTGTGAGACAACAAAGATTTGCAGTATTTGTCATAGCTGCAATTTGGCAATTGGTAGCAATAAGCTTCCCTGAGACTCAGCTTTCCTGTTACACAATGGGTGCACATTAAATGAGATGATGTATATGAATTTATAACTTGTAGCCCTAAATGATACAGGATGGTGTGCCCACGGAGAGGATGTATGGAAGGGAGGTGAAACAATGAAAGGATTACAAAAATATTTTCTATCTGCTTCATAGTTTTGCCAAAGTACTAACTTATCTACAATAACTTACTTCGCAAATGTTTAAACTCTTTTTTAAATTTTTAAACATTTTTTCAAAATTATTTTAGTACATTTTATTATTACCTATGCTTTTGAAGTTAGTTACATCTATAGTATCTGATTGGTAGAAATATTATATAATAATGTGCTACACGCAGCCCTTCCTAATTCTACATACGTTGACATCACATTGCTAACTTGAAGCTAACCATGGTATGAGCATTTACACCATGGAAATGACAAATATGAGAAATCAGGGCTTTGTCTATTGTTTTGTTGATTGTCTAGACTAAAAAAGAAGTAGAAAGCATGATAACAATGCAGAAAAAATGTTAAAACATACCATCTCTGTAGCTGTCACACTGTGAATAGCATAAAACATGTTGAAGAAATATTCTTCCAGTATTCTGAAACTATTATCCAAGTCAGCAGTTACTCACATCACTGATGAACAAATGAAATTCCAACACATCTTGGTAATTTCACTTTTCTTTCTCATTAATGTATACAACAACATCAACCAACATTCAAACTATACTTGTTAGTCAATTAAAACCACAGGTTGGGTATAAATGTAAGAGTTTGGCAAAAATTGAGGAACACATTCTATATTGGCTATATGGAATTTATATTTAAAATCTTGTTATTTACGAAGTATATGGGGCACATTCATTACATTAGTGAAATTTCTCTCTCTCGCTCGCTCTCTCTCTCGTTCTCGCTCTCTTTCTCCCCCTCCCTCTCATTCTCTTTTTCTGGAGAACTGATTGATTTTTGTTTGTTTTGTCTTTGTTCCATTTTGTGTTTATGTTTAAGAACTATTAACCAGGGCTTTTGGGATCTACATTGTTGCTTTGAAAAGTAACAATTTCACACAACTGAACGTATTGCTACTTAATGAACTAGATATACAGAAACCCTCCAGATTTTAAATGTGTGTGGGTCTATTACTTTAGATTGAAGAAGAAACATTTTAAAAGACCAATATATATTCTAGCATAAAATCTCTGATATTGTAATTTACTCTTCAAGTTACTACTCTTTAATATATACTATTCTGCATTCTACTAGAACTTAGCATTTCAGATTATTAAACGCGGATACAATCTTGCTTTAGGGTTATCTAAAAACTGTAAAAAAGAATTATGTGAAAAGACTACTACTATGGTTAAGTAATTTCTGGTTTATATGAACCATTTGTAAAGATATGAAGTCAAGGCATTAATTTGGATATATTAAACTGGTGGTCCACAAGTCAAATTGAAACCACAGGTTTGTTTGTGTTTCAGCATATTTTGCTTGTATTTATGTGGAGACAAACTTAGTGTCTCACATGAAATGTGGAGATGCAGTAAACTCTTCTCTTTGTCACTTCTTAATTTTTCTAATACATATTTCAGTTCATATTTGGAAGGCGCTCCATCAGTTTTGTGGTTCAACACACATTTCTGAATGTATAAAGTCGTACAAAATTTCAAACAAACAAACAAAATAAACTATTACTCATTTTTATGTTAACTTTGACAGTCTGAAACTTAGGGAAGAATTCATAGGAAAATTTTGCAAAGTAATTTCTGTTCTATAAGTTAGCATATGGGACCTCAAGCCCTGATTCCTTCACGGAAGGAAGTGTTCTCACCACTTCCGGTTCTTTGCCTTATTTAAGGTGAGAGATTTTCTAATAGGTATGGTTCTTGGGGTTGATTATTCCCCAGAGTGCTATTTCTCTTTAGAGTCTGAATCAAATTGGTGGCCAGAAGTTTGAGATTTAAGCTTTTTAGAAAATGTCCTCTATGACTTCAAAACCCACTACCAACTATCTTTACCTTTTCAGGCTTAGCAATCTTCCTTAATTAAACGACGTATTGGTTACAGGAAAAAATAGAGTGGTTTTCATCTTCTTTATAATAATTCACTGACTGCAGGTGGAAAATTTAGAAATATTTAGAGTAAAGTTCTCACGTGGGGACAACATATTGGCATTGCTCAGATAGTATAGAAAATGTGCATAAAGTAACAAAAAGTTCTTGTTGACAGAAGACTGCATCACAGACCTAGACTGAGGTCACTGCCATTTTCAGGTGTAATTTCTCACACATGCACATGGCTTAATATCTTGAGTGTGACATGTTGTACAAGGCTTTCCTGTGGGAGAGATTGGGCAACAGTTTTGGAAGAAACAGCTTAGAATTGCTGTTACAAACTTAATGTTCTTAGTGCTCACTGTCTATTTTTAAGCATAACACTTTCTACACTCCTTAAAAAAAATGATTAAATGGAAGCCCTTTCATGGTGCAAGAACAAGATCTTCGTTATGGAAAACTGGTATTTAAACAGAGCTGTTTAAAAACGTTTAAAAATATTTCTATCATGCATTGATTTGATTCCAAATAAAACACACGAGTTAATGTTGAAGAAGAGCTTCGAGGATGTAAAATAGATATATGCTCATGGGATATTAAGTAATATGCGATTTTTTTTTTTACAGTTTGGATGCTTTTCATATAGAAATGAGTTTTTTCACTGCTTCATAGAAGCACAAATTAAAATGTTCTCCTACTCACGGGCCCTGGCATAGCTTGCTGGCTCCAACTGTTCCTCAAACGCTCTTTTATTCCAACGATCCGAAGCTCTAAATTTATTCACTAGCCACAGCCTCGACATCATCCAGGTCTCTGCACCCTCTTTTCAAAATTCTAAGTGTTTTGCTTTCTTATTCCTGACCAAGTTCTTTACAAGAATCATCAGATAAATCTGTTAGTCCCACAGTTACTGTCCTGCCAGCACCTAAGACTTCCTTCTTCCATGCCCTCCCTCCCTGTAGCTCACACCAAATGCCAAATGCCAACCTGGAATCGTTTGCAGCATCTGTCCTATCTGCTTGTGGTGGGTTTAATTATGCCAAAGAATGCCAAAAAATAAGAGGATTCAGCATTGAGAAAAAGAGGGAATGATTAGCCAGAAGTGCTGTGAGCACTGAAGAGTGATGACTCTCCAGTGCAGAAACGGGCCAAAGTTTCCTGTGGAAGTGAGCCTTGAAGAGTGTGTAAGACTGTCATTCACAGATGAAGTTGGGAAGATACAAGCAAAAGTCTCCACAGACACTCATCCTAAGGTGTACCCTGAAATTTAAAAGCATTTACAATTTACCGTACTAAAAGCTCAGTTAAGCCACATCTAACTTTGTAACATAAGAAAGGCAACTCGTGGCTGTCACAGTCAAACACCAACAAAACTAAGGAAAGAATAATAAATAATGAGTGATATATTCATTTCTTTACTGAGGTTTGAAAGAGCTAGATCCTAGTTCCAGTTTGCAAGGAAGTATCAGAAATCAGCATGTCGTCCACTCAGCATCCACCTCCCTATTCTATTTCCTAACATTGTCCAGATTTTCATTCAGGTGTTCACTCCTCCCACATGCAGGAGAAGCCAGTCCCATGAATTAATCGGTACAATCCATGCTATTGTCTATTCTTTAACTGGCATATGAAGTCAGAGAGGACAAGTGCCCTAACTCAGGACAGTTCCACGACACGTTCAGAGACGAGGATGGCAGTTCTTTCTCATGAAGTGAATGAAATAAGAAAAATGGAAACCCCAGTGGCAGCAGGAGCTGACCGATGACTTTGACAGAATATTCAACCGTCTAAATGTTCTCTAAGGACTTTGCCTTGTCCTAACAAACTCCCTTTTATGACAACAGAAACTGAGTTTGTGTGAATTTGGATTTCTGACAACTAAGCTGATGTGGACACAACCTGTTTTTTAATCTTAAAACCAATAATCCATATCCTCAATATTTCCGTAAGAACTACATGGATAGTCGCTGAATTTGTTCACAAGTAGACTTTACTGTAAACTGTGGCTGCCTTTGCCCTCAAAACGTGTGTGTGTGTGTGTGTGTGTGTGTGTGTGTGTGTTTCTGTGTGTGTGTGTGACAAGGATTGCGGATATACTATGTTAATTTTTGTTTCCTCACTCATATACATTTCCAGAATCAATAAATAAATGCTGAATGAATACACAAATGAATTCATAAAAATAAAATTAAAACACAAGGCTTTCTATATGGGCCCTTTAGATCCTCTACCCTACATTCTGTAATGCTGACAAATAATCCAATTCATGGGAGAACTATGAGAAGATTAAAATAACTAGGATTTTAAGAAAAAGTCTCTGGATGGCAATGAAATTAAAAAACAGATCAAGTGATACCATAAAGAATATGGCACACATGTATTTACAAATGGGACAATATACTAGTTCATTTTAATGCTGCTAATAAAGACATACCCGAAACTGGGAACAAAAAGAGGTTTAATTGGACTTACAGTTCCACGTGACTGGGGAGGCCTCAGAATCATGGCGGGAAGTGAAAAGTACCTCTTACCTGGCAGCAGCAAGCGGAAAAATGAGGAAGAAGCAAAAGCGGAAACCCATGATAAACCCATCAGATCTCGTGAGACTTACTCACTACCATGAGAATAGCAAAAAGAAAGACCAACCTCCGTGGTTCAATTCCCCCACCCCGCACCCCAGGGTTCCTCCCACAACACACGGGAATTCTGGGAGACACATTCAAGCTGAGATTTGGGTGGGGACACAGCCAAATCATATCAGACAATAAGATGTTTTAAATGCCATCCTCAGGTGTTTGTAGGCATATGTAAGAAATTAGACAGTTTACTCCCAATTAAAAGGGTGTCATGACTGTTGTATTTAAGCATATACTGAGTGAGAGCTCTAACGGTAGGGACAAAAGCAGCCCAAATGACTAGCAGGAAAGGACGAGAAGCTGGGAAAGTCACCCAAAGGCCAGAGCTGAACAATATTTGACCATTAGCTGCACAGGCTGTCTAGTGGCTTCTGAGAACTCACAAGGAGCAGAAAGAACAGGAGAAACAAATTGGCAAATTGGGAGGAAACATGGCAGCCAGCATATGGTATTTCATACCTTGAAGCTATCCTTAAGGTATGGCCACCTGGGGCAACTGGTCTAAGCTTTTCAGTGACTCAAGAAAGCATTAGGAGTATAGAAGGAGATGACACCCTTCTTTCTAACCAGTACTACAAAGTTAGAAATATTTGAGCACAGTCTACTCCAACACATCTCAGACAATAGGTTTAACTGCATTTTACCCTCCAATATACCTTCTTTAGGCAGAAGTTGATTTGAACTACAAGATTTCCCCAAGGACAGCCCTGGCCCTCTGGAACACTTAAGGGTGCTTCTGGAATGCCTTTGATTTATTTATTTGTCATGATCATCATTACTGGTTCTACGGTTCAGTTAATACAGAGTACAAACTAAGTTTATGTGAGACTTGGTCCACAGTCAAAGATGCCAGTTCTGTTTCTCAACTATTTAAACTTGAATAATTTAAAGACCTGATATGTTATCAATTGTCCTTCAGCTTCAAACTGCATCAACATTGTGTTCTTTCACATAAAAGATTCTTTTTAGCCTTCCATTTTCTGTGTTAAATGGCCATACAACCCTGTTAACTGACCGGGATTACCCAACATATGGAATGCCAGACCTTCCCTCTTTGAAATACAATTTCCTTTTGGCTTTTTGCCCAAACACAGTTAAGTGGTATTAGCTCCCCAGGCAGACCTCATCGTCTTTGAGTTAAATACAGTAAGAAGTGCTGATGCTTCTATTTCACTAATATCTTTGCTCTGTAATCCTTTATTTTATGACCTGCCCCTGGCTGCTCCCTGAGCTAAGAATTTGCTGTTCATAAAGCAGGGTGACAAGTCTCACCACCTAATGATAAAGAAAGTGGTGTTACTTTAGCTTTCACATGAGCAATCAGGACACAATGTGAATATGGACGCTCTAGGCTACTATCTGATCCAATGTGAAAGTAAAACACTATGCTTTCATGCAACCTGAGGAAAAAAAAATCTAGATTTTTGTTATTTTAATATTTTAATATAAAATGATGCAGACAGAATCAACCGCGGAGAGTCAGGCTGGAGCAGCACGAGGGCATCAGTGTCATCATCTCACAAGCCACTGCAGCCTTCCTCTGATTAACATGTCAAAAGTAGGTTGACAAGAAATGCAACTTGCGTTGGTGTTCATAATCCTCCGATTGCCGAGCAATGTTTAGATCAGGAAGGAAAAAAAAATTATAAATCTGTATTTTTCATCCTAGCAGACTCAATCTTGTATTTATTATGTTTAACACAGACTATTTATAAAATAAGTCCTCTGTGTCAAGCACATTTTAAAGCAAAATCTTCATAACTGTATAGAATAGGTTCTAAATTACCACCATTTTTATAGATGAAGAAGCTGAAGCACGGAGAGATTAAGTAAATTGCCCAAGGTCACAGAGCTTGTAAGTGGCAGAGCCATACAATCTGGCTCCAAAGTCTATATGCTCCCCCACTGCAATATGTTGTCTGTCTCTATAAAGCAGTATTGAATGTAAACCCCAGTCTTTAAAATTTTTGACTAACACTAGTTAAATTTTGTTAAGAAATAATAATAGTGGACCAACTTTAAAACATGGATTACAAATAATGTGTGTATGTAAATACATAATACATATGTTACAGATTTTGTTTATTTTCATTGTTTAACTTGTAAAAGCCTTGGCAGTGTGATGAAGTAGAGAAGACAGATGATAGTACTTTGTCTCTAAAATTTTCAGTAAATAAAACCCGTTCAAAACAAGTTTAATTTTAATTTGGTTCTGATAAGCTTAAATGACTACTATTATTTCACCTAGAACATGCGGATTTCACATGTTACTGCTTCTACAAAAGAAAGAAAAATATCATGTTTCTAAATGTCATCCTACTTCTTTCCTGAACAGCACAGTATTCTAATGCAAATGATGTGGTCAAGGAAAAGCAACAAGGGGTATGGACAGCGAAGATACATAATCAATCCTCAATCCAAAACTGTTCTTTTTCAACTTTCTCTGTCTTCCTTACTCCCTTGTTCCTCCTCCAAATATAGTTCTACACTCAGGTTACCCAAGGGTTTCTTAAAAGTATTCCTTCAGATCATAACAACAATAATATTAAGAAATTATTAACAACACACGTTTACTAGCAGACACTATGTTAATGAACACATACGGGAGAAAAATATACACCGGGGTCTGTCTGAGGGTAGAGGATGGGAGGAGGGAGAAGATTAGGAAAATTAGGCTTATTTGGGTGATGAAAACAGTCTGTACAACAAAATCCTATGACATAGCAAACCTGCACATATATCCCTGAACTTAAAAGTTAAAATTTTTTTTTTAATATTTAAAAGAATCTTGCATAATGACCTCTTTCAATACTCATATTTGGACTGTGATGTTATGAAAATGACAGTCAAGATATTTAACACTAGTTAGAATGGCCTCTGGCCACAAACAACGAATAAGGGAGTAAGCAAACTGGGGTATCAGCCCTGCTGTGTATGTATATTGTTTTCATCACACCAGTGTATGCTTGATTTTGAGATGGTCTCTTTTTTCTTTTTTTTTTTTTTTTTGAGAAGGAGTCTCGCTCTGTTGCCAGGCTGGAGTTTGGAGGCACAATCTCGGCTGATTGCAACCTCTAACTCCCTGGTTCAAGCTATTCTCCTGCCTCAGCCTCCCAAATAGCTGGGATTACAGGCACGTGCCACCACGCCCAGTTAATTTTTGTATTTTTAGTAGAGATGGGTTTTCACCATGTTGGCCAGGATGGTCTCAATCTCCTGACCTCGTGATCCACCTACCTTGGCCTCCCAAAGTGCTGGGATTACACGCGTGAGCCACTGTGACCGGCCAAGATGGTCTCTTATACTATGGAGTTAATAGATTTGTTTTGGAAAAGAGGAGTTAGTTGCCAAAATGTTTAGAAATCGCTGCATATTATATTTCCTATTTTGGATATAAACAATGTTTATTAGCACATTAATGGCTGCTCAGAAACTAATGGATGCTAAGAAATCTCTTTTACTTTACTGAATCCAGAGTTTTTGTGACTTCATTGGTTAGAAAATAAATTCTTCATGTATCACCTGTTAACAGTATTCCAAAAACACATTTGGGAATTGTGCATCTATAAAAAAAAAATATGCTTCTTAAAAATAAAATCTTCCTTGACCACTGCAGGCCACAAATATTTGGAACTACATGTCTTTTCCTTGTCATGTATAATTCCTCAGAATACAATCTACCTTCACTGTGACATTTGCTCACCTCCCATTCTCTCCTGAGTTCAGCTCTACCCAACTGAAATTATTCCTGTTGAGCCACCAACACCACATTATTGACACACCCCAAAGATTACTTTAGATTCTTTTCTTATCACATGTCTCTACCACACTAAGGGATATCTTTATTTTTGAAATTCTCTTTCTTGGTCACATTCAAGCAACAATTTTCTTGCTTGGCTTATTATTTTCTCTGCCTTTTATGCCTATTCTTCCTCCATCTACCCTAAAGTGTACATATTTCCCAGGTTTCCATATTTAGTCATTTTCTCTTCTTAATTCCAAGTTTATCCAAGAAAGATAACAGAGATTATAATGATCTTGCCTATATAATAATCTCTCCTAAGTCTGAATTCCATTCCAGATCTGTTCCCTGAGCTTCAGAATCATGTACCCCATCATTACCTGGACAAATACACACAAAGAACTGCAAAAATCTCGATCCTGACAGGTACAACAGTTACAAGAATAAACTAAGCAGCACTTTACCATGCTCCTGCCTGAACCCCATCAAACTGCCGCTTCTTGTCACCTCTGTTTTCACTAGTGACATCACTGCCCACCTGGTGGATTGCACCAGGAATCTGAGGGTCATACTGCTTTCTCAACACTCAACTAAACTTCTTCATAAACAAGTTTGGAACACGTCCAAGGTAACTATATAAATTATCTACCAAATTAAAAAACTTTGTGGAATTAAAGGAGTGTAGAAAGAGCTATTAATAATGAAAATGAAGTAAATAGCATAAATAAGACTATGTGCAGCATCTGAGATGAATGGTCATATAATATTTTCCATCTTCTCAAGAGCCTGAAATCTGTCCCTTACTACAGCTCCTGACTGGTCATCCGATCTCATGGGATCCTCCCAACTCCATCTAACATGAGCTATTAGAATGGGTCTACCGAACCTCAAGTTTGGCTGGATTATGCTTTTGGCTAGAACAAAATCTTATGATGCCACTGCCCATCCCAGATAAGCTTTTTTTCCACCTGTGCTTTCATACCTGTGGACTCCTCTTTCTCCTAGAATGTCCTTCTCTCCCTTCCCATAAATTCATTATTTGGTTAATTTTTGTCATCTTTTAAAACTTAGTCTAAGAATTAACTCCTTTAAAAAGCCTTCCATTACTGTTCTTCTCCAGGTAGAACACCTCCAGGGGAGCTAACTGCCCCTTCTTTGTGTTATCACATCAAGCTGTAAATACCTCTTTGCCTTTACCATATTGCTGTTTAATAATTCCTGACTTGGAAACTATAAGAAAATTTTTGTTTATTACATATGCTGTATGTATATTTTAATGTATTTATTTATTGAAGAACTGCAAATTCATTAGATCTTTGAAAGTAATTTACAATTAATGTTTCTTAAATATTGATGAATGCTTTAAAAATCAAAGTACATTTCTCTAATATTTCTGTCATAGCAATAGTCATCACTAACAGAATTGCCAAATTCAAAGAATTTTTGAGTTACTAACCTATAATCGTATTTCATTATCATTTAATTTATTATATACATATATTCAATTTAATGGACTACAAGAAATTAAGCAATATTTCAAGTTTGACATTGTTTTCAAAAGCAAAGATTCAAATGTATTTTTTAATGAAATGGTAATTCCAAAAAGTATAACTAGTAATATAAAACCTGCAAAAAAAGAGAAAATGGTTATAATATGCAAGGAACTATTATCTTAACATAGAAAAACTTAAGGCTATATTATTCTAAGCAGAAAATTATAATATTCCCAAAAGAGGTTCACAGCATACTCAGGATTAGAGAGAAAAATCTTTCAGAATACACAGCCTTTTGTCAAATTGATTTCTGTGAGATTACAAATACCAGTGAGACAATTCGCATAAGTAAACTGACATACCTGCTTTACCTAGGGTATCTGTTTGACAACAATTAATTATAGATTCTTGGAGAACTAAAAGCAGTTCCACTTCCTAAAGTGATAAAAATATCCTATGGAAAAATGATATCTGTTATTAAAACAAGGATGATAATGTAAAGAATGAACTACATTTTACATCAAGTAGTGAGAGACTAACCAACAAAAACGTTGCTATGGCAGATGCTGAAGGAGATGACACCCCCTGGATCCATAAGCACCATATTTTCTGAAATACTTACAAAATTTTAACACTTTTTTTTTGTACAAGAGTGCATCTTTTTCCAGGATTAAGTTAAAACCAATTTGCTCTAAGAGTCTAAACAAGGAAAACAGTTAAATGATTCAAAACCAACTGTAAAGAATACACCTTGGTGAGTGTTCTCTTCTCTACACCAGTAAGTCTTGTGACATTCAAATACAGGGCACATAATATGTAACTAATTTCCACATAAGCGATTCCAGCATTAGCTGTGTTAGGGAGAAATGTGGTCTAATATGATTTCAGTCACACACAACTGAAACAACACTCTGTGGGCTAACAGCACAATGCAGCCACCATTTAGAAACATTGTTTCCACCATAAGCCGTATTCTTATTGCCAAATGATTAATTAAAACATAAAACCATATATGACCAAACATTATTTTAGGGCTCTTTTTATTAGTAAATTACACGACAAACACATATGTTATCAAATTTGGGAATAGTAATTCAATTTTAAAATATAATAATTTAAGTTAGAATTATTGTGGATTGCATAAAGCCTGCAAATTGATTATAAGTTTATTATTAAAAGTATCTCATATATAATTGAATAGATAGATGACTGGATAGAAATGATCAGATATTGGTAAAAACTAGAAAATTAACATTCTAATTTCAATATAATAACTCATGGTTTATTACTTTTTACAACACAAATTATATCAAACCAGTTAGTAATTTTCTAGTTCAAAGCACCTCTACTACATAATTATTGACTGATAAGTTTCACAATAGTGATCATATCAGTTAACTAAAAAAGCACAATGATTTCAATACATTGGCTTAATTGAGAACCTAAAGTTTTTTGTCCAATTTCTAATAAAAGTATACATCAGTGAAAGGTGGGACTCCAAGATTTAATTATGAGAAATCAAACTACATGTATGTCTCAATGCCCTTGCTAAAATGAAAATGAAGATTATTCATTAAAGAAATATT
Organism: Theropithecus gelada; assembly: GCF_003255815.1. Taxonomy (NCBI): domain Eukaryota; kingdom Metazoa; phylum Chordata; class Mammalia; order Primates; family Cercopithecidae; genus Theropithecus; species Theropithecus gelada. The sequence goes on along the minus strand of NC_037685.1, from coordinate 32,687,301 downwards.
TAATAAAACAATTGCCAGTATTGTAACATGCATGTACGAAGTGATCGAAGTCAGAAAATCTCCAACTGGCTATCAGGGTGAGTGCCTGTCTGTCATGAGTAACACTGAGCCAAGTCCTTAGGCTCTTGGTCACATCTACGGTCTCCTAAGGAAAACCGGCTATGCACTCTTGTATTCTAGAATGCAAGCAGACTTACAGACAACAAAGCATGTTTCAAAAATGCACGTAACAAAGACATCTTAAACAGATTTAGAAAACCTCCATATTGAAAATTGAGCAAAACAAAAATAAATACTATTTGATTATTACAAGCGCACTTGCTACACAACTCTCTGTTTCATACATCTCAATTTGGGGTCTATAATTTCCTCTAACGAAGAGAAAAATACAAAATATATGAATCTCAGTATATTTTAAACATTCCATGCCACCTGGTGCTTTCGCTTCTTTTCCTTTCTGTTATTTTCTGTGGTTTTGCTTTCTATTCCTGAGCAAGAGCTTTCTTACCCATTAATTTAGGCCTATGAATCAAGTAGAATGCAACTAATATACCGCTAAATTTAACTTTATTTCTTCATGATAGATTACTCTTGATTTGATTAATATAAACTGCATTGTGTTATATTTTAGGATCCTCTATGAACAGATTCTCAAACTAACTGTAGTAAAATGTAGGAGAAACAACCAATTAGTTGGCATTTTATCTTTGGTGAATTAATTCTTGTTTTTAATTAGACCCTCAGAAGGGCAATTAAGCAAGGAAAAGAAATTAAAAAGCATCCAGGTTGGAAAGGAAGAAATAAAGATATAATATTCAGAGATGTATAATCTTATATATAGGAAATCCTTAAAATTTGTTAATAATTAATAAATGAGTTTAGCAAGACCAGAGGATATGAAATTAACAGAAGAAATACACTTGTGCTTCTATACACTAACAAAGAACAACCTGAAAATGAAATTAGGAATAAAATACTTAGGAATAAATGTAACGAAAGAAGTGTAGGAGGTGTACGCTGAAAACTACAAAATATTATTAAACTAAATTAAAGACCTAAATAAGTGTAAAGACATCTCATGTTCATGGATCACAAGACTAAATAGTGCTAGGGTGGTAACACTCCCAAATTGATCCAAACACTGAATACAGTTTCTGTCACATTCTCAGCCATCCTTTACAAATATTGACAAGCTCATTATAAAATTCATTTGGAAATGCAAGGGAAGGCAAATAGTCAAAACGATCTTGTAAAAGAAGAACAGATTTGCAGGACTCACTCCTCAATTTCAAGTCTTAACACAAAATGGCAGTAACCAAGGCACTGTACTATTAGCATGAGGATAAACAGACAATAACAGAATAGAATTGAGAGTCCAGAAATAAATCCTTGTCCATATGGCTAAGGATACCATGGCCATTCAATGGAGGAAATTCCAGTGTATTCAACAAATGATTCTGCCACAACTGAATATCTACATAAAAAAGAATGAAGCTGGATCCCTACTTCACAAAGTATGCAAAAATTATCACCAAAAAAAAATAAGGTTATAGGATCTGAGACCCAAATGTAAGAGCTAAAACTGTAAACACTCATATAAGAAAACACAAGAGTAGCGGCAAAGCGAGACTCCGTCTCAAAAAAAAAAAAAAAGAAGAAAAAAGAAAACACAAGAGTAAAGATCCATAATCTTGGATTCTTAGCTATAACACCAAACAAACAAGTGACAAATGAACAAAAATAAATCAAAGACTTCATCAAAATTTTAAAAATTTTGTGCATCAAAGGACATCATCAAGAAAGTGAAAAGACAACCCACAGAATGAGAGAACATATTTGCAAATTATATATTAAAGGGCCCATATTCCAAATACATAAATACTCCTCACACCAATAAAAAGATGAATCACCTCATTTAAAAATGAGTAAGAAATCTGAATAGACATTTCAAAAGAGATATACAAACAGCTTCTACAAAGAGCTAATGCTCAAAATCATTAGCCATTAGGAAAATACAAACCAAAACCACAATGAGATACCACCTGATGACCACTGTGATGACTATAATCAAACGGACAAATATCAAGTATTGTTGAGGATGTGGAGAAGTGGAATCCTCATGCATTGCTAGCAGCATTGAAAAATGCCACAGATGTTTTGGGAAGCAATCTGGATGTTTCTCAAACAGTCAAACATGGAACTACCATATTATCCACTCTTAGGTATTCACCCACTAAAAATGAAGACATATGTCCCTCACATAGAAACATGTAAGCAAAAGTTCATAACAGCATTAGTCATAATATGCAAAGAGCAGAAACAACTCAAATGTCTAACAAATGATGAACAGATAAACAAAAAGTGGCATGTTCACACAATAGAAAATTATTAGGCAATAAAATTCCTTTTCATTCTTCCATGAGCTACGGCGTAGATGACTCTTGAACATATTATGCTAAGTAAAAGAAACAGAGAAATCTGTAGAGACAGAAGGTAGATTAGTAGTTGCCAAAGGATAGGGAACTAGAGCAACACGGAGTGACCACTAGTGGATATAGGGTTTCTTTGGGAGTGATATTAAAATGTTCTAGAAATCAATACTGGTGATCAAAGCACAACTTTATTAATATACTAAAACCACAGTACTGTATACTCAAGATGGTGAGCTTTATTGTGTGTAAATTATAACTCAATAAAGCTATTATTTTTTCCAAAAATCACGTTCTTGTCCCCATACCTGGTTTTTAAACTCATCTTATAAAATAGCAAAATAAATAATTCTGTTGCAAAACTTCTGTTTATAGTATCAAGCTTATATTTCATCCATTCCAACCACCTGAAAACAGAAAATACAAATAAATTTTTAAATTTAATTCAAAATGTTACCCTTTAAAGAAATGTAAGTAAAGAAATCACCCAGATATTTTTCTACACTGCATTGAGAGCAATATTAAAGACACATACTTCCCCTAAATCAATGTGTATATTACAGTTTAAAATGTTAATTAGTTTTCATTTCAGCATTAATGTCCCTTGGAGACACAGAACAAAAGCCACAGGTGGGAATTAAAGTAACACTGCTTATCAGAAATAAAGAATAATGTCTATGTTGCCAAAGTAACCAATTTTTCTCATAAGAAATGTATGATTTGACATTCACTTATCAATGTTTCTCAAATGCAACTCTTATCTTGCCTTTGTTGTAAATTTCATTTCCCAGCAATGATTTCACAGATTCCCCTTTATATGCATGTCTCATTTATTTGTTTCCAGAATGAATTAAACCATAGAGATATGGCCAGGGCTTTTTCTTTCTCACTCTCCATGAGAAATAATTCATTGTTTTAATCCAGAAGACTACACTGTATGATGATTACTCACAATTTTCAGCCTTCCATATGAACTCTCTCTTATGATGATCCCCAAATCACAAAATTGCTGATGGCAAATGATTCTAAAGGTAATGTAGATCAGAGTACAAAGTATATGATCCATAAATGATTGCTGAATTAAATCTTCTACCTTTTGATACTAACTATCCCTCCCCAACTTCCCAATGAGGGAACAGTTTAAACTCCAATGATGGAGAACTCTCTGTCTTATGAGATTCTTCATCCCATTTTTATTTTATTTATTTATTGAGAGGGAGTCTTCCTCTGTCACCCAGGCTGGAGTGCAATGGTGCCATCTCGCCTCACTGCTAACTCCACCTCCCGGGTTCAAGCAATTCTCCCACCTCTGCTTTCAGAGTAGCTGGGATTACAGGCGCATGCTACCACACCCAGCTAATTTTTGTATTTTGATTAGATTTAGGGGTCTCACCATGTTGGCCGGACTGGTCTCCAAGTCCTGACCTCAGGTGATCTGCCTGCCTTGGCCTCCCAAAGTGCTGGGATTACAAGCATGAACCCACCACACCGAACCCTTCATCCCATGCTGAACAGCGCTAATTGTTAGATACTTTTCCTAACTTTAACTTCTCAGATCTTCTTTGTGTCTTCTGTAGCTACATACAGTCCTGCTTTTATGCTTTCCCCATGTATATTTTGAAATGTTTATCATGCTTAATGTTGCTCAGCCTGATTTTGCTTGTAGGTTTGCTTCCAAGATCAGAACTTTTATACTTGTACAATTGTCAAATAGAGCTTGCCCTTCAAATTTAAATCTATAGTTTTTGGATCTGGTTCTTAGTTCCTTTTTAGGAGCTATCCAAACAAGAGATAAATGCGAAATTCACATTTCTTGAATTGGTAATAGTTTCCTAAGACAGAATGCTATTCCACCCATCTTCCAAGCAGGTGTGTTCCTTTTAACAAAGATGTAGCTTTATTCTGGTTGCAAGGCCTATCCTTCAAAGTCTAGATGTCATCTGGTTCAACAAGCCTCCAGGCAAACAATTCTTCATGGTTTGTTCACTCCAGTAGCTTAGGCTACTGACTGCATGGAAAAGTTCCCTTTCTGATTACACCCATGTAGCCAGCTATAGGACTTTGTAAATATCTCCCTCTATCTCAAAAGGTCCAACATGCCTATAATATAGTAGTCTTTAGAGGTATTTCCAAAATTACTTCTGACAGTATTATTTGTCCTTTAAAGTACCAGTAAAACAGGTTGGGTGTGTAGTTTTGGTAAGTTTGGAAGGTTCTCTTTCAAAGTTCAGGTACACTTCATAGAGACATATCATATACTGACTGACCATTTCATAGGGGTGTAACATTATTTCCATAAGTTTTACTAGTAACATGTCCCTCACATCATCACTGCCATAACAACGATCACATTGCTCCCAGTGCCAAAACCAGGTAATCTCACTCTGAAATTCTCCTTCATGTGCTATGGATCCAGAAGATTCGGATAAATACTCTGAAGGAGGAGGATGTATTTGAAACAACTGCACCTCACCTCCAGAATTTACTTATATAACAACGATAATTTCAGGAATTTTTTTCTGGTAAACTATACTTGTGTTGGTGCCACTTGTTGATGTCAGGGTTGCATTTACACAGATACAGTTTACCAAGAACTATACTATCTGGTGAAGACCTTCTGAGATATCTACTCTGTATCAGACCGATTTGTAAATGGCGATTTCAGATAGTCATTTATCCAACCTGTACTTCTTAAGCACATTTAGGCATTATTTGGCCTAAAGAGAAGAACTAAAGAAAAAATGCCTGCGAGACCTGGGCCATGTCTTATTGATGACTTTTTTCACTTGAGACTAGAACTGTGTTATAAATCACAGATTAAAACACTGAGCCTGGGCATCTAACATTTCTAGTTTGTTCCATGATTTTTAGGCTGAACTTTCTAAAGAGAGAAAACATTTCTTGACCAGGTTTAAACCTTTCCAATAGCCATCTCATAGTAAATGTCCCCAAAATGTCCAATGACCAGGCTCTAGCTACTCTAAAAGCCTCCATTTAAACAGATGTAATAAGACAAAAAAAACTGCAAAGAGATAATCCAAGTACCATTAAATATCTTATATATGAATAATTCTAAACAAGCAGCTCATATATGGTACTATGTTAAGATTAAAAGTCTTTATACATTTGTTCTTATATTAAAATGAACACCTGCTGTTAAATCTGTACACATGCTGTACATAAGAAGCAAACAGTTAAGGAAGCAGTAATTAAAGGAACTCTCAAATACTAGCCACTTTGGAGAAAAAAATTGTATGCAATCAGATTGTACTGATATATGCACTCTTAGCTCAATATATGAGAATTATCCTTAAAAGAGTACCAAGTCTCAATCCTTTAAGTTATATGCACATTTCCAAATATGTCTCTGATTACAACCTTCTTTTTTTAAGAAAATAAAGTATTTATTTGTGAACTATTTGCTAATGATAGTTAAATTAACTGAGTTTTGGCAGTTCCCTAATCTACTTCCAGATCTTAGTAATCCAGTCATTCTCTTCAGTTTTCTTTGGAAGCATGAAAACTTGTTTAAACATCATAAAAATGTTACTATCAACCCAAACCAGAGGAATGTTGCAAAAGAAAAATTGTAGAGCAATGCTTCTAGCATTTGAAGGCAGCTCTAACATCCATAAAGTCAAGGGGAATCTTCCTTTCTCCCATCCATGGAAAAAACAGTTTATATGCTTTAAGAATTCAGGTAACTACACAATTGGAATTAACAAAAATTGTCTTTAATTCTATGAATTGTAAAAACCTGTTTTTTCTTCCTAAATTAAATACATATTTTAAAATCTGGGATACTCTAAAATATCACTTTTGTTTTTCATAAATAAAAAAATTAAATATAAATAATGTTAAATATGAAACCACTGGGAATGCATCACCCATTCCCCAACAGTATTTATAATAAGTCAGAGAAAAACTGAGGTGTTTTTCATCAAAACTTCCCTCACAGTATCTACATGTGGTTCTTATAGCTATTACAAAATAATGAACATTGATATCAGCTCATTTAGAAATTGGATTACAACATGTTATTAAGTGGATTATAACATAATGTTAACAGGAAAATGTTTAAATTCTAAAATTTTCCCTAAATTATTGGAATAGGCTTCAAGAAAATAATCATGTTTCAGAGTCACATATTAATATTTGTACATAGTATATTTTAATCATATTCATACACTCCAATATTTTATTTACAAAATAATGTGACCAAAAAAAAAAGGTCTGCCATCTTTAAAAAAAAAAAAAAAAAGTCATTTAAGATTGGATAAATAGTTTTAAGGGCAGAAAATGTGGAAGGAAAGGCACTAACTAACATGCCTTGAAAAATTACTTGTACTTTTTACATGCTAGCTATTTACTGACAGAAATGCGAAAGTTTAGAAAAGCACTTATGTAACAAACCTGCACGTTATGCATATGTACCCTACAACTTACAGTATAATAATAATAAATAAAAAAATAAATAAATAAAAAAAAATAAAAAAAAATAAAAAAAAAAAATAAAAAAAAAAAAAAAAAAAAAAAAAAAAAAAAAAAAAAAAAAAAAGAAAAGCACTTACGGCAATCAACAATTACGTATTAAGAACTATATCCACCAAAATAATTCAAGTACGATGTAGCAAAAACTTACGGATAACTTTTTTGTAAGTAGTGTTTATTGATGAACTGAGGTGGCATGCAGAACCCCGCAGTTGGATTGTTATTTGAAACAGGTTGGCCAACTTTTCATTGCTTGTTCCTACCGTAAAGAAGCTACTGACATGCCAGTAGATGACTAAGACTGGAGAGGAGTCAAGAGAAGAGCGTTCTTTTGAAGACCAGTGGCTATGTTTATATTATTTAGGTGTGGGGGGGTGTGTGTGTGTGTGCGCGCGCGCACACACACACTACAGGAATAGCAAGTCATACTAATTTCTATTGCAGAAAATCCAAATAAAAATGTTCAGAGGGACATCCTTCCAATACTTATTTTCCTGTTACATCAATAGTTTAAAATGTACTGCTGACTTCTCATGCTGTTGAAGGTAGCAAAATTCACATTAATATTTTTATTTGAATGGATTTTCTCATAAAATATAGGGAGGCCATACTAATATGAAAAAATCAGTCAGGTGACTATCCCATACAGTTTAACAGTACTCATATATATTTAAGAGGACATGAACAAGGGAATACTCTTTCATAAAAAAAAAAAATCCTAGTCATTCTCAAAAGCATAACAAATAATTCTCCTAGACTATCTTATTAGCAATATCATGAATTATACAACAGAAATGCTTATTCAAATGCTTTTTTCTGATAAGAAACACTGCATTTTAAAAAGCAACCTCTATTTTAATATTTAATACCTCAGCCTATCTAGATCTCCAAAAGTAGCAAACTATTTCAGAATGAAGTGCACTTCTTAGAATCTTAAAAGCATTTCTGGCATTTTATATTATCTGCTTTTTAATGACTGTATTTTCTTAGCATTAAAAATGAATTAATCTCTTTCTCTCTAAGTACTCTCTTGAACATATAGTGAAAGAAATAGTTCAACAGGTTATTTTCCCTTGCTAAAGGCATATAGATCATTGCCTCTCTTTGCATATTTGGTTTAAAAGCAAAACATCTTACTGTGCATCCAACTCAAAGCTCATCACCTGTATACAGTTTCAGAGATACAAAGTTTTATTATTTCCTATAGAAAATAGAAAAAGTAATGATTGTAGAGTATTGAAATACAAATGAAACATAATTAAGATACTATCTATACAGTTTCATTCAACGATAAAGTTGTTTTTTTTTACTCCTCAGTGTAAAAATAAAATCACTTTAAGTAATTAACATTAATAATTTGGAATAGTCTGTAAGAAATGCAAGCAATTGCCTCCCATCAATTCTCCAAAATTATATTACAGTTATTAAATAGAGGTGTTCTTGCTTTTGCATTCTGACATGTTTCAATCATCATAGTGGTTGCTGTGTGTGTGTGTGTGTGTGTGTGTGTGTGTGTGTGTGTGTGTATTTATTTATTTATCTAAGGATTCAGGTCTCACCCTGTCACCCAGGCTGGACTGCAGTGTCATGATCACAGCTCAGTGCAGCCTTGAACTCCTTGAATCAATCCTCTGGCCACAGCCTCCCCAGTAGCTGGAATTATAGGCACATGTCACCACACCTGCCTAATTATTTAACTTCTTTAGAGGTTGGGTCTTGCATTGTTGAATAGGCTGGTCTTAAAGTTCTGACCTCCTGCCTCAACCTCCTGAGTTGTTGGAATTAAAAGCATAGCCACCATCCCTGGCACTAAGTATTAATTTAAATCACACTGATGAACCACAGCATTATAATAGCAGACTTTAAAAAATGGAATTAAAAATGTTTCGACCCCAGGTAAGATGGAAGTGATCACCTTCCACCATGACTCTCACTGAAGACAGCCACAAAACCTGGACAGACTGCAAGGACCAGTTATTTAAGGACTTTGAAAAGTACACAGTATACGGAAGACTAGCGAAGAAGACCAGAACTCAAAATGCCACTAATCCAATGGTGAGTTTGGAATTTTTTCCCTCCAGTATATCCTGGGCTGAACTCAACACACTGGGGTTCCAGAAGGTGGGACCAACTTTGTTTGTTTTTTTCTCTGTCCTCCCAAAACTTGGCCCGGAGTGCTGGCACAGTTACAGAAGGTCACGGTAGAGAGTGGTAACTAAAGTCTCAGCACTCTGCTTGAGGGAAACAGAAGGTTCAGAACAGGAAAAATCCGGACAACAATGGCAGAGAACATGCTGAGAAAGTCACCACAAACATTTTTATAAACACCTGGGCTCATCTACAGCTGCATATATGTAGACTTGATCCCATTCAACACACTAAAAATCTTGAGAAGCGAATCCATAGATAGCCCACCACCTAGGACTCAAGCTGGCCCCTAGAAGGTACACACAAGAAACAGATTCAAGTAATACTGTGAAGACTTGAAAACTTATCTGACATCAGGACTACAACCTACAGAAGGCAGGTTGAAAGCTGTGGCCTAAACCTAACCAGCTTAACTGGCCACTAAAAACATAAATATCAACAGTTTCCACAGCATTTAAATAAGACAGAGTCTCACGTAATAATGATGTCAGCTACAGGCAATCCGGAGAAGCTGCTGCCGTGGTGCTGTCTGCAGTGGGGAGATGTGAGTGATGGCAGCAGGAGGAACTGAAGCAGCAGCAGTGGCAGCAGTGGGTCTCCTGTGCCCCGCATACCCAAGGCAGTCAACCACACCACCCCCTGCTTCACATAGCCAGGTGGGACCTACCCAGAGGCCCAGAGCTATAATATCCATGGCTTGGGATTCGGCCCTGTGTTGCCACTCTCGCCAGACACTGCTGTGGGGAGGACACAGGGAGGATGTGGAGCTGGGCCTGGGATGGTGCCACGCTCCATGGAGACACCAAGATGGGGCCAGGCCAAGCCATCTGCCAGCAGGGGAGCAGCATGGTCAGCACAGAGGAATGGGCAGAGAGGGGCCCAGTGAGGACCTGGAGTCCCCAAATCAGGCTGCGAGGAAGCACAGCTGGTGCTGCCTGTATGCTCCACCAAGTGCCTGGATGCTCCGCTGCCTTCCCATGTGCAGGTCCCAGGCATCTCTGGATTATGCACCCTCAGGGACCTGGGAAGGCCCCCCTGCCCCCATGGGCTTGGTGGTACCTGCTCTCACTTCCTGGGCTTTCCCCATTCCCTGTGCCTGCTCCGATCTTGTAGTGGGGTTGGGGCCAAGCATGGGTGCTATCACAGCCTAGCCAGGTGTGTGCACGCTCAGGCAGTGCTGACACATCATCCCCCTGACACCCTGGCCTGCTCCATACTTTGGGTACCAAAGAGTGGGTGGGGAAAACAAGGTGGGGCTTACGGCAGTTCAACACTGACCTGTAGGTGTCCCTTGGTGAGAGCAGCCTGGGCCCATGAATGGCAGCAGGAGGCAGACAGGCTCCTGGACAAAAGGGGGCGGGTCCCTGGTGAGGCCCTACCCTCAGGCCAGGCTGCCAGTCTCGCTCACTGAAGTGGGAATTGTAGTGCCTTTTCCTGGCCCACCCCTGGCCACCCATGGACCAATTGGTGCACATTTCCTCCCATGTGAGGCCCATAAAAGCCCCAGGCTCAGCCACAGCTGAGCAGATGATGGTTCAACTAGCTACAGGGAGGAGCTATCCTCTCTCTTGGGAATAAACACATGGGACAATCTGTCTGCAGAGAAGAGCTATCCTCTCTGCCAGGAGCTAAGGAGCATTCTCCCTGTAGGAGACTGAGCTGTTCTATCGCTCAGTAAAGCTCCTTTTGTCTTGCTCACCCTTCACTTGTCTGTGTACCTCATTCTTCCTGGTTACAGGCCAAGAACTTGGACTTACTGAATGGCAAAGCTAAAAGAGCTGTAACACAAACAGGGCTGAAAGATGCCCCTTTTTCACCACATTGCAAAGAGAAGGAGAGAAGAGGAGAAGAGAAGGAGCTTGTGGCCCTTCCAGGAGCCCAAACCTGGGAGCTCCACATGCCAGGCCAGGCCTGTGACTCCCTCTATGGGGCCCTGCAGTTCCTGGAATATCCAAGCTTCTGGGCACCCCCACATTTTCCAGTGCCATCCAGAGAAGCTGTTTGCAGTATGCCTGGTCCAGTCACAGCCTCTGGGAGAGCCAGCGCCCATGCCAGCATCTGGTGCTGCCCACTCCACTGCAGCAGCTGGTGTGTCAACAGCACAGTGGCTGGACCCCACACTTGCTCACACACCCCTCCATGACTTACAGTTTCCCTTGGAGGCATGTGATCCATGCCAGTAGCATGAGCTGAGGGCAGTCTGCTAGGCCAAGAGGGTGGAATGGGCCCTGTAGGCTCTAGGAAAATGCAGAAAAGGCACCAGCAGCCACAGATTTCTGACCAGAAAAATAACGTCCCAAAGATCAGTAACAATAACAAGTTCAAGATAATATAAAAAATTACTTAGCATATAAAGAACAGGAAAATTCTCGATTACACAGGAAAGGACATTAAAAAGATACCATTATACTATGGTCAAGTGGCCAAGAAGACAAAACCATCTTAGTTGTGTATGCACCAAAATCAGAGCTAAACCCTAAAACCAACAATTCTGAAAACAGAAATAGTCAAAGCTACAAATATAGTGTAGGTCTTCAATACTTCTCTCTTGGTAACAGATAGAACACATAGATAAAGAGCCAGCAAGAACTGAGAAGCATTGAAAATTTCTATAAGTCAACTGAATCCAATTGACATTTATAGGTTACTCTGCCCAACAACAGCAGAATATACATTCTATGCACATACATCTGGAATATTCCCCAGGATACACCATATCCTGGGTCATAAAACTAACAACAATGCACTTGAAGTCATTAAAATCATACACAACATGTTCTCTGTAACTGAATTAAATCAGAAAACATTAACAAAAAAAACCCACAAAATTCCCATTAAACACATGAAAAGTAACAACACACTTCTAAATGGGTCAAAAAGAAAAAATACAGTGACAGAGTTTATAAAATGAAGCTAAATATAGGAGAAAATTTACAGCATTAAATGTTTTTTTTTTTTTTTCTTTTTTTTGAGATGGAGCCTCACTCTGTCACCCAGCGTGGAGTGCAGTGGCGCTATCTCAGCTCACTGCAAACTACGCCTCCCGGGTTCACACCATTCTCCCGCCTCAGCCTCCCGAGTAGCTGGGATTACGGGCACCTGCCACCACACCCAGGTAAGTTGTTTTGTTTTGTTTTTGTATTTTCAGTAGAGATGGGGTTTCACCACGTTAGCCATGATGGTCTCAATCTCCTGACCTCGTGATGCACCTGCCTCAGTCTCCCAAAGTGCTGGGATTATAGGCGTGAGCCACCGTGCTCGACCTAAATGCTTATATAAGAAAAGAAGATTGAGGCAGGAGAGTCGCTTGAACCCAGGAGGCGGAGGTTGCAGTGAGCCAAGATAGCACCACTGCATCTCAGCCTGGGCGACAAAGGCGAGACTCCATTTCAAAAAAAAAAAAAAAGCCTAAGTCCCCTCATTCATTATCATTTTGTTAACTGAAACACAACATAAAAGAAAAGAAACCTGAAATCTGTTCAGTGACTTTTTTTTTTTTTTTTTTTTTTTTTTTTTGAGACTGAGTCTCTCTCTCTGTCGCCAGGCCAGGTTCAAGCGATTCTCCTGCCTCAGGTCTCAAGAGTAGCTGGGATTACAGGCACCTGCCACCATCCCAGCTAATTTTTGTGTTTTTCATAGAGACAGGGTTTTGCCATGTTGGCCAGGCTGGTCTCGAACTCCTGGCCTCAGGTGATGCACCTGCCTCGGCCTCCCAAAGTGCTGGGATTGCGGGCGTGAGCCACCACACTCGTCCTGTTCAGTGACTATTTAAATGGAATGTAAAAAAAAAAAAAGTAAAGAAGAGAGGCCTCAAGATTTCCACCTTAACTAGCCAGAAAAAAAGGAGCAAAATTAACACAAAGCAAGTAGAAGTAATAAAATAAGAATAAGAAAAGCCAAAATCAATGGAATTGAAAAATTCAAAGCAACTGAGAATATCAGTGGCAACAAAAACTGATTTTTAAAAAATCAAAAAAATTGGTAAACCTTTAGAAGACACAGATTACCAACGAAAAGAATCAAAGGGAACATACTATTATAGACCCTACAGACATTAAATGGATAATAAAGCAATATATGAACAACGCTATGAATATAAATGCAACATTTTAGTTGAAAAGGACTAATTTCTCTAAATCTGCAAATTGCAAAAATGACTGATGATGAAATAGACAACATTTATCATCCTATCTAAAATAAATTGATTTTGAAAAAAAGGAAATTTTGAAAAAGAAATCTCAAGTTCCACATAGTTTAACTGGCAAATTCTACTATATATTTAAACAAAAAATAACATCAATTTTATAAAATTTATTTTAGAAAAAAAAAAAACAAGAGAAGGGAATATTTCTCCAAATCATTTATAAGGATGTCATTACCCTGATATCAAGTCCAGAGAAAAACAGTACCAAAGAAAAAGAAAACAAGAACAAGAAAGTAAACTATATTCTAATATCCCTCATTTACACAGGTGCAAAAATCCTCAAAAACATGTTTGCAAATCGAATCCAACAATATAAGAAAAGGATAAAAACCACAATTCAGGGGGATTTATCCAGGTAATGCAAGGACAGACCAATATTTGAAATCAACCTATAAAAGCCATTATATTAATAGTCTGAAAACAAATCCCTTACGATTTTATCAACTGATGCAGAAAAATCATTTGAATAAATTAATGTTTATTAACGATTTAAAAAATTATTACAGCAAGCTAGAAATAAAAATAATTTTTCCTAACCCATTAAATGACATTCACAAAAACACACCTATCATGTCATTTAATGAAGAAAGACTGAACATTGTCCTGAGCAATCCTAGCCACTTCAATAAGACAAGAAAAAAAAATCTCTGTGGGAATATTTTTTGTCAATATAGACAAGCTGATTTTACAATTTATATGGGAAGGCAAAATACCTAGAAATACAAAAAAAAAAAAAATGGCAAAAGAACACAGAGAAATTGCACTACCCAATTTCAGGACTTCCTGTAAAACTAATCAAGACTGTACAGAATTGGAGGGAGGATATACACATTGACCAACTGAATGGAAAATAAGGAACATAGAAATAAACATACTCCTCCAATATGGTCATTAAATTTCTGACAAAAACAGAAAAGCAATTCAAAAGAAAAAAGATTGCCTTTTCAGTAAATGGTGTTCATACCATTCAACATCTACATGCAGAGCAAAAAGTAACACCAACAACAAAAAAAACCCCAGTGTAAATTTCATACCTTCTACAAAAGTTTTAACTTAAAATGGATCACAGATCTAAACATAGAATCCACAACCATAAAACTTTTAGAGGAACACATAGAAGATCTTTGTCATCTGGAGTTATGACACCAAAAGCATGATCCACAGAAAGCCTGGTAAACGAACATCAGTGCTGATGAGTCCAAACATAACTTCTTTCATTGCAACCATAGTCATTTCATTCATATTCCTATCATTGCCACTCCAATCTGGAGTTATGACACCAAATGCATAATCCATAGTAATAAATTGGGCTTTATAAAATTGAAGAGTTTTTTTCTGTGATACACTGTTAAGAGAACCAAAGGATGGGGTAAGAGATTGGGAAAAATATTGGTATCTGCAGTGAAATTACTTATCTAGCAAAGGACTTTTATCTTATATCATATCCTGAATACAACAGCATTACCAAATCTATAAAGGTGTTAAAATTAATAGACCTGTAAAACAACAATGACAAAAACCACTTTAAGTAGAGAGTTATTTAAAAATATAAGAAAAAATTGAATGAAATCCAATTTTATTGAATTTCAATAATTCATTCAAAATTATCAAATTTTGAAGCGGGATTTCAAATTTTCATTTATAATACATTTACTTATTGCTAAAAATACATACTATTCAGCTTTATTATGATATTTTTGCTAAGGTCCGAGGTAAAGCTGCATAGTGCAAAATCTAGCCATTTTTGCATTTTCTCAGATGCCCTTAAGAGTGATCTTAATTACCCTAGTGATTGGTATCAGAAAGGAACTAAACTGAAGTGGAGAGCTAAGCCTAAGAAAAAAAAAAAAAAACCCACAGTCTAATTAGTGTCGTTTGCAATAAAATATTGAGGTAGTTAAATGTTACAGTGGTTGTCTTTGACAATTTATAACAAACCAAGCCAAACTTTTATTTTTGTTTAACCGATTGAAACTGCCGCATCCTTGCATAGTGCAATTGCTTTAATTAGAAATTACCCCAGTTAGTTTACCTTCGATATCCCTACTTCTGTTAGTTTAACTGAAAGTGATTTTTCTGTTGGCCTGCATATTATGCATGCTCTTCTCTAGGGCTGTGTGCACTGCTGAATATCACACTTGTGGCTTTGTTTGTTCTGACTGCTGTGAATGTGAGCCTCACTTTCTATGTAGATATTAAATGCACAGTACTCTGGAAAGCTAATTAACTCTTAAAAATATTTTTTTTAGATTGGGGGCGGAGCAAGATGGCCGAATAGGAACAGCTCCAGTCTCCAACTCCCAGCGCGAGCGACACAGAAGACCGGTGATTTCTGCATTTTCAACTGAGGTACTGGGTTCATCTCACTGGGGAGTGCCGGACGATCGGTGCTGGTCAGCTGCTGCAGCCCGAGCAGCGAGAGCTGAAGCAGGGCGAGGCATCGCCTCACCTGGGAAGCGCAAGGGGGAAGGGAATCCCTTTTCCTAGCCAGGGGAACTGAGACACACAACACCTGGAAAATCCGGTAACTCCCACCCCAATATTGTGCTTTAAGCAAACAGGCACACCAGGAGATCATATCCCACACCTGGCCGGGAGGGTCCCATGCCCACGGAGCCTCCCTCATTGCTAGCACAGCAGTCTGTGATCTACCCGCAAGGCAGCAGCGAGGCTGGGGGAGGGGCGCCCGCCATTGCTGAGGCTTAAGTAGGTAAACAAAGCTGCTGGGAAGCTCCAACTGGGTGGAGCTCACAGCAGCTCAAGGAAACCTGCCTGTCTCTGTAGACTCCACCTCTGGGAACAGCGCACAGCTAAACAACAACAACAACAACAAAAAAAAAAAGCAGCAGAAACCTCTGCAGACGCAAACGACTCTGTCTGACAGCTTTGAAGAGAGCAGTGGATCTCCCAACACGGAGGTTGAGATCTGAGAAGGGACAGACTGCCTGCTCAAGTGGGTCCCTGACCCCTGAGTAGCCTAACTGGGAGACACCCCCCACGAGGGGCAGTCTGACACCCCACACCTCACAGGGTGGAGTACACCCCTGAGAGGAAGCTTCCAAAGCAAGAATCAGACAGGTACACTCACTGTTCAGAAATATTCTATCTTCTGCAGCCTCTGCTGCTGATACCCAGGCAAACAGGGTCTGGAGTGGACCTCAAGCAATCTCCAACAGACCTACAGCTGAGGGTCCTGACTGTTAGAAGGAAAACTATCAAACAGGAAGGACACCTACACCAAAACCCCATCAGTACATCACCATCATCAAAGACCAGAGGCAGATAAAACCACAAAGATGGGGAAAAAGCAGGGCAGAAAAGCTGGAAATTCAAAAAATAAGAGCGCATCTCCCCCGGCAAAGGAGCGCAGCTCATCGCCAGCAACGGATCAAAGCTGGACGGAGAATGACTTTGACGAGATGAGAGAAGAAGGCTTCAGTCCATCAAATTTCTCAGAGCTAAAGGAGGAATTACGTACCCAGCGCAAAGAAACTAAAAATCTTGAAAAAAAAGTGGAAGAATTGACGGCTAGAGTAATTAATGCAGAGAAGGTCATAAACGAAATGAAAGAGATGAAAACCATGACACGAGAAATACGTGACAAATGCACAAGCTTCAGTAACCGACTCGATCAACTGGAAGAAAGAGTATCAGCGATTGAGGATCAAATGAATGAAATGAAGCGAGAAGAGAAACCAAAAGAAAAAAGAAGAAAAAGAAATGAACAAAGCCTGCAAGAAGTATGGGATTATGTAAAAAGACCAAATCTACGTCTGATTGGGGTGCCTGAAAGTGAGGGGGAAAATGGAACCAAGTTGGAAAACACTCTTCAGGATATCATCCAGGAGAACTTCCCCAACCTAGTAGGGCAGGCCAACATTCAAATCCAGGAAATACAGAGAACGCCACAAAGATACTCCTCGAGAAGAGCAACTCCAAGACACATAATTGCCAGATTCACCAAAGTTGAAATGAAGGAAAAAATCTTAAGGGCAGCCAGAGAGAAAGGTCGGGTTACCCACAAAGGGAAGCCCATCAGACTCACAGTAGATCTCTCGGCAGAAACTCTACAAGCCAGAAGAGAGTGGGGGCCAATATTCAACATTCTTAAAGAAAGGAATTTTAAACCCAGAATTTCATATCCAGCCAAACTAAGTTTCATAAGTGAAGGAGAAATAAAATCCTTTACAGATAAGCAAATGCTTAGAGATTTTGTCACCACTAGGCCTGCCTTACAAGAGACCCTGAAGGAAGCACTCAACATGGAAAGGAACAACCGGTACCAGCCATTGCAAAAACATGCCAAAATGTAAAGACCATCGAGGCTAGGAAGAAACTGCATCAACTAACGAGCAAAATAACCAGTTAATATCATAATGGCAGGATCAAGTTCACACATAACAATCTTAACCTTAAATGTAAATGGACTAAATGCTCCAATGAAAAGACACAGACTGGCAAACTGGATAAAGAGTCAAGACCCATCAGTCTGCTGTATTCAGGAGACCCATCTCACACGCAGAGACATACATAGGCTCAAAATAAAGGGATGGAGGAAGATTTACCAAGCAAATGGAGAACAAAAAAAAGCAGGGGTTGCAATACTAGTCTCTGATAAAACAGACTTTAAACCATCAAAGATCAAAAGAGACAAAGAAGGCCATTACATAATGGTAAAGGGATCAATTCAACAGGAAGAGCTAACTATCCTAAATATATATGCACCCAATACAGGAGCACCCAGATTCATAAAGCAAGTCCTTAGAGACTTACAAAGAGACTTAGACTCCCATACAATAATAATGGGAGACTTCAACACTCCACTGTCAACATTAGACAGATCAACAAGACAGAAAGTTAACAAGGATATCCAGGAATTGAACTCATCTCTGCAGCAAGCAGACCTAATAGACATCTATAGAACTCTCCACCCCAAATCAACAGAATATACATTCTTCTCAGCACCACATCGTACTTACTCCAAAATTGACCACGTAATTGGAAGTAAAGCACTCCTCAGCAAATGTACAAGAACAGAAATTATAACAAACTGTCTCTCAGACCACAGTGCAATCAAACTAGAACTCAGGACTAAGAAACTCAATCAAAACCGCTCAACTACATGGAAACTGAACAACCTGCTCCTGAATGACTACTGGGTACATAACAAAATGAAGGCAGAAATAAAGATGTTCTTTGAAACCAATGAGAACAAAGATACAACATACCAGAATCTCTGGGACACATTTAAAGCAGTGTGTAGAGGGAAATTTATAGCACTAAATGCCCACAAGAGAAAGCAGGAAAGATCAAAAATTGACACTCTAACATCGCAATTAAAAGAACTAGAGAAGCAAGAGCAAACACATTCGAAAGCTAGCAGAAGGCTAGAAATAACTAAGATCAGAGCAGAACTGAAGGAGATAGAGACACAAAAAACCCTCCAAAAAATCAATGAATCCAGGAGTTGGTTTTTTGAAAAGATCAACAAAATTGACAGACCACTAGCAAGACTAATAAAGAAGAAAAGAGAGAAGAATCAAATCGACGCAATTAAAAATGATAAAGGGGATATCACCACCGACCCCACAGAAATACAAACTACCATCAGAGAATACTATAAACACCTCTACGCAAATAAACTGGAAAACCTAGAAGAAATGGATAATTTCCTGGACACTTACACTCTTCCAAGACTAAACCAGGAAGAAGTTGAATCCCTGAATAGACCAATAGTAGGCTCTGAAATTGAGGCAATAATTAATAGCCTACCAACCAAAAAAAGTCCAGGACCAGATGGATTCACAGCTGAATTCTACCAGAGGTATAAGGAGGAGTTGGTACCATTCCTTCTGAAACTATTCCAATCAATAGAAAAAGAGGGAATCCTCCCTAACTCATTTTATGAGGCCAACATCATCCTGATACCAAAGCCTGGCAGAGACACAACAAAAAAAGAGAATTTTAGACCAATATCCCTGATGAACATCGATGCAAAAATCCTCAATAAAATACTGGCAAACCGGATTCAACAACACATCAAAAAGCTTATCCACCATGATCAAGTGGGCTTCATCCCTGGGATGGAAGGCTGGTTCAACATTCGCAAATCAATAAACATAATCCAGCATATAAACAGAACCAAAGACAAGAACCACATGATTATTTCAATAGATGCAGAAAAGGCTTTTGACAAAATTCAACAGCCCTTCATGCTAAAAACTCTCAATAAATTCGGTATTGATGGAACGTACCTCAAAATAATAAGAGCTATTTATGACAAACCCACAGCCAATATCATACTGAATGGGCAAAAACTGGAAAAATTCCCTTTGAAAACTGGCACAAGACAGGGATGCCCTCTCTCACCACTCCTATTCAACATAGTGTTGGAAGTTCTGGCTAGGGCAATCAGGCAAGAGAAAGAAATCAGGGGTATTCAGTTAGGAAAAGAAGAAGTCAAATTGTCCCTGTTTGCAGATGACACGATTGTATATTTAGAAAACCCCATTGTCTCAGCCCAAAATCTCCTTAAGCTGATAAGCAACTTCAGCAAAGTCTCAGGATACAAAATTAATGTGCAAAAATCACAAGCATTCTTATACACCAGTAACAGACAAACAGAGAGCCAAATCAGGAATTAACTTCCATTCACAATTGCTTCAAAGAGAATAAAATACCTAGGAATCCAACTTACAAGGGATGTAAAGGACCTCTTCAAGGAGAACTACAAACCACTGCTCAGTGAAATAAAAGAGGACACAAACAAATGGAAGAACATACCATGCTCATGGATAGGAAGAATCAATATCGTGAAAATGGCCATACTGCCCAAGGTAATTTATAGATTCAATGCCATCCCCATCAAGCTACCAATGAGTTTCTTCACAGAATTGGAAAAAACTGCTTTAAAGTTCATATGGAACCAAAAAAGAGCCCGCATCTCCAAGACAATCCTAAGTCAAAAGAACAAAGCTGGAGGCATCACGCTACCTGACTTCAAGCTATACTACAAGGCTACAGTAACCAAAACAGCATGGTACTGGTACCAAAACAGAGATATAGACCAATGGAACAGAACAGAGTCCTCAGAAATAATACCACACATCTACAGCCATCTGATCTTTGACAAACCTGAGAGAAACAAGAAATGGGGAAAGGATTCCCTATTTAATAAATGGTGCTGGGAAAATTGGCTAGCCATAAGTAGAAAGCTGAAACTGGATCCTTTCCTTACTCCTTATACGAAAATTAATTCAAGATGGATTAGAGACTTAAATGTTAGACCTAATACCATAAAAATCCTAGAGGAAAACCTAGGTAGTACCATTCAGGACATAGGCATGGGCAAAGACTTCATGTCTAAAACACCAAAAGCAACGGCAACAAAAGCTAAAATTGACAAATGGGATCTAATTAAACTAAAGAGCTTCTGCACAGCAAAAGAAACTACCATCAGAGTGAACAGGCAACCTACAGAATGGGAGAACATTTTTGCAATCTACTCATCTGACAAAGGGCTAATATCCAGAACCTACAAAGAACTCAAACAAATTTACAAGAAAAAAACAAACAACCCCATCAAAAAGTGGGCAAAGGATATGAATAGACATTTCTCAAAAGAAGACATTCATACAGCCAACAGACATATGAAAAAATGCTCATCATCACTGGCCATCAGAGAAATGCAAATCAAAACCACAATGAGATACCATCTCACACCAGTTAGAATGGCGATCATTAAAAAGTCAGGAAACAACAGGTGCTGGAGAGGATGTGGAGAAATAGGA